>NC_030820.1:81910444-82252944 GCF_001704415.2 Capra hircus
TGCATTATGGATAGGCTGGACTGTAATAAAGCCAAGGAGGCTTCTTATTCTGAAAAACAGTCGGAAGCCCAGCATAGATCAAAGCCTGGGTAATAGCAAACCCATTAATAGAGAAACCCACAGGGACTAGAGCATAATGTAAGCTGATGCCACTCAAAGACCCAGTTCCTGCTTCTCTGCTGCCTCCGGTAGGAAGAACTAAAAATGAGCTTTTCCTCTTCATTGCCAGATCTGATATCTGGGCTAGACCCAAGAACCCTTCCAGTTTCACCGAATGTGGCATGCTCAGTTTATCCCCATTTTCAGTTCCTTGAGGATTCAGAACTGTCGTCTGGGAAGGAGTGAACCTCATTCTGAGTTGGATATTAGATGGTGTGCCTCTTGTCAATGGCTGTCTCCACCTGACTTGACCCAGGGCAGATAATTGCACTTCTGGTTTCTTTCCATGTGAAGAGTTTAGAGGTCTTGCTTTCTAAAATTGTAAACCTTTGGGGCACACAGCCTAACAAGATAAGCCCAGATCATTGAAAGGAATTGTCAAAAATAGCTACTTAGGAATTGACCTGCTGCAAAATTTTTCTTTCTTTTTTTTTAATAAACCATGTTGACTGTA
This sequence comes from Capra hircus, assembly GCF_001704415.2. Taxonomy (NCBI): domain Eukaryota; kingdom Metazoa; phylum Chordata; class Mammalia; order Artiodactyla; family Bovidae; genus Capra; species Capra hircus. The sequence goes on from NC_030820.1 coordinate 81,911,058, forward strand.
GGAAAGGGTACAAAACATTTTCTAAGATGCGTGGCTTAGTGATCACCATTAAAAGACTCAGAATCCCCATTTCATCAACTTTCAGAGATAAATCTTAATACATTTTACTTGTGTGAAGGTAACTATAGTTTACCTGGCAAATGACAATATTAATGCGAGTAATGCTGATAACAGCAAGTGTGTTTGGAATATTTATCATGATCCAGGTGTCGAGCTGTTAAGTCTTATCTTCCGCGTTTTTCTAACAACCCTACTAGGCAGCCTCTCCAGTTCTCCCCTTATTTAGGGAAAACGAGGCCTGAAGAAGTGACCCAGGATCTCACAGCTGGCGAGTGGCCAACAAGGCCCAAACCCGCGTTGTCTGAGGATAAGTCCTTATAGCTAATTCTTATGTCGATCTGGATAGCATCACCGCTTCGATGGATGTGAGTTTGGGTGAGCTCCGGGAGTTGGTGATGGACAGGGAAGCCTGGCGTGCTGCAGTCTATGGGGTCGCAAAGAGTTGGACACGCCTGAGCTACTGAACTGAACTATGTCACTCTGCTTTAGCACATAGAAGGCACTAAAATATCTGTTGAATGAATACATTGTGAGATATCTAATAATGAAAAATGCTTACAAACAGAAGCCTTTTTCTTTTTTTTTTTAATGGGGAATGCTGAGGGTTGGCGAGGCATCTCACGGAAGCTGCCCCAAGTCCAGGTACAGCCCTCCTCTCTCATCTCCAGTCCTCTCCAGCGGCACGGCAGGCATCGGAAACGGGACCTAAAGCCCTGCGGTGTGTGATTATACAAATGTTCCCGTAGTGGCTTCGTTTTCTCTTTTCCCCCTTTGTGGTTGTTCAGTTGCCCAGTCGTGTCCGACTCTTTGTGACCCCATGGACTGCAGCATGCCAGGCTTCCCTCTCTCTTGGGACTTGCTCAAACTCATGTCCATTGCATCAGTGATGCCATCCAACCATCTCATCCTCTGTCGTCCCCTTCTCCCCCTGCCCCTTTATTCAGTTCAGTTCAGTTCTGTTGCTCAGTCGTGTCCGACTCTTTGCAACCCCATGAATCGCAGCACGCCAGGCCTCCCTGTCCATCACCAACTCCCGGAGTTCACTCAGACTCACATCCATTGAGTCAGTGATGCCATCCAGCCATCTCATTCTCTGTCGTCCCCTTCTTCTCCTGCCCCCAATCCCTCCCAGCATCAAAGTCTTTTATAGTCTCAAATGTGCATCAAAAAACAAGGTTTTGGTTTTTTTTAATCATTTTGCAATATTTGATAGCAAAATCTAATAGACGCATGAATGCCTACTGGGTGCTGAGCACTTCTGAGGTCTAGGAAGATGGGATCAATCAATAGTTAATGAGCAAGACAGAAGAATCCCTGAGCTCCAGGAATTTACATTCTGATGCAGGAATGGAACCACTTTTACAGACTCACCAATGTGATGGGCAAATATGTGAAAAAACAGACAAAACTCATTTTAAAGCTCTAGGTGAAAAAAAAATATTAAAAAATGCTTCTTCTCATTTCAAAATAAAGGCAATTAAAGATATAAATAGCTTCCCTGGTGGCACTAGTAAAGAACCTGCCTGCCAATGCATGAGACATAAGAGACGCGGGTTCCACCCCTGGGCCAGGGAAATCCCCTGGAGGAGGGCCTGACAACCCACTGCAGTGTTCTTGACTGGAGAATCCCACGGACAGAGGGGCCTGGAGGTGACGGCACATGGGGTTGCTGAGAGTCGGACATGACTTAGCGTCTAAACAACAAAAGGAAATAAAATGCATTTTTCTCCTTAACATGCCCCCAGGCCTTGGTACTTGGTCTTTCCTCTCCTTAAAATTACGTTCCGAATTTTTTCCTGGGTTGCTGCTTCTTACCCTTCCCATCCCTTTGGAAAGCTGTCCCTCCCACTAGCCTTGCGTTAGGTGATTTCTCCCTGATGCCAGTACCCCCCCGCCCCCCACAACCACTACCTCTCTTTCACACTAATCTGTGCATTTTTCTTCAAAACACACATCGCTGTCTGAGGCTATTGTTTGGTCATTGATTCATTCCACGTGTTTGTCTTATTAATTGCTAGGATTTCAGTGCATCATACTCAATACATAATGATACGTGGCTGGATGAGTTTAAAATTTGAGAAGATGATGCATATTAACTTTTATGAAGTCAATGTTTTTGCACCCAATTATTTCAGAAGACCATTCATTGTTTTTTGGTATGAATCCCTCATTTCTTTGTACATGGACAGGGCCATCTGTTAATTTGCAGTTGGAAGTGTGTCCACAGATGGGTGTTAAATTATAGACATGACCAAGGAAACATGGCAGAACCTGTTACCATCCTTTGCCAATGGCCTTTTTAGCCTGCATTTTAGAGACCGGGACCAGTGATTCAGCTTAGAAGCCTCCACATAAATCAAATTAATTGTCTACGGTGGCTGTTTGAAAGCAGTTTTGTTATGCCAGGGAGGAGGTTTTGTTTCAGAACGTGAATTATCTTTGAGTTTTGAGGAAACCTGAAAGTCCCTGTGTGATCAGGTGCAGGTATCTTGAAACCAAGTGCAGGAGATTATAAAAGAGATTTCTGGAAGAGAAATCATGTGTCCACTGGATACACCATGGCTGTGTTCTGCCTGCAAACCTGCAGTTTCAGGAAATTTGTTTGACTCTCTTCTGCACAGAACGGCTCCTCCAGCACACTGCAGGTTTTGGTCAGATTGTTTTTCACTGCCAGGCAGACGGGTGATGGGAATCAGATTAAGCAGTTTGTCCAGTTTTTGGCATCTTGCATGTTGGAAATAAGAATCACGCCAGGCTGCACTTAGAACAGAAACTGCCATCTGCGACCCATGGCCACCAATTATTTTCCTTAATTTGGAGTTTGTCTTCATTTTTAATAAATGGAAAGGCATCACAAAATTTTCAAGCCTGATGGGGAGTTTGGAATACTTTGTCAGACATGGACCCTGCTTACTGGCAGTTCTGGTTGGTGGGTAGCGTCATGGGCGTCTGTTGCTTTCTCTGCTCATATTAATTTCCTATTCTAGAGCGTTCCTTCCATTTCTTCTTGCAGGCCCACCAGCTCCCAGTCCCACCCTATGCGCTCAGTCCTCAATCTCAAGGGGCGGGCCCATGACCCAGGCTGGCCGATCAACATGTTCTAACCCAGACCTACACCCTTTGATTCAGGGATGGACAAGTAGCTCAGTCTGGTCCAGTGAGTCTAAATTTCACAGTGCTTGCAGAAGCTGCTAAAAGAAAGGCATGCTCATTTTATCAAACTCACAGCTGTGAAGGGATGAGTCTGGAGCATCAGTGGCCATAGGACAGAGGCCCTGGCTTGAAAGAAATACAGCAGAATACAAAGGAGAAGTGAAGGACGGAGAGAGGCCAGAGTGAGGAAATCTGAGACACACAGCTTTTGTTTTCCTTTTTTAGTGGCACAACCACTTTGGAAAACAGTGTGGCAATTTCTCCTCTTTGTTTTAAAATATGTATTTGCTTCTTTGGCTCTGATGGGTCTTCGCTGTGGCCCGAGGGACCCTTAGCTGCAGCATGTGGGATCTGGTTCCCTGGCGGGGGGCTGACCCAGGCTCCCTGCCCCGGGAGTGTGTGGTCTTAGCCACCTGACCCCCGAGGAAATCACCTGAGAGAAACTTCTGATCAGAGTGTTTGAATTATCGAACCCCACTGAATGTGAGGCCCACCTTCCTAAATTATTTCATTTTATTTTTTGCTTAATCTACTTTGATTTATATTCCTATCATTTGAACCCCCCAGATTGCGAACTGGTAGATTTGGACTTGCTAAACCCAAAGATAGCTATGTGATTCCTTAGAAACGTGGTATAAGTTCTCCCTACAGTTCATAAGTCCCTGAGACCTAAATTTTAGTTTAATTACAAACTCTGTAAGATCAGTTAATGAATGAATATAGCTTGCTAGAGCGAAGCTTGTCCATACTTTCTAAAGAAGAATCTAGGAGCCACGTTTGCCAAGAGCTTTATGACAGTTCTTGTTCAAAGGTGAGGTGAAACCAATATTATGGAAGCTCAAACCAAAAAGGAGGTTGTTATTTTCACATGCGTTTCCAATTTTTTTCTAGCCGAACTCTGAAGGCGAGAAGAGGCCGATCGCCGTATAATCTATTCAATTTCAATTTCAAAAGATGCTGCCGCTGATCAAAGGATACCCGTGAGTAGCACATTTCCATAAAATGAATTTTGACAACTTTCTCCTAAATGTGTGTCTTACTTTAGCTTTTGATTTGAAAGGAAAAATGGAGGTTGGCCGGAAAGATAAATGAAAGTGGTACTGACAGTTTGGGGCTGCGAATAGTCTGTGTCTTAGAGCGTCCGTGCTCTTCTGCAGCAGGCCTTGGCCTAGTTTTTAATCCGTGTTCACCGTGTTCTTCTGCGGCAGGCCTTGGCCTGGTTTTTTTAGTCTGGCGTGTTCACCGTGTTCTTCTGCGGCAGGCCTTGGCCTGGTTTTTAATCCGTGTTCACCGTGTTCTTCTGCGGCAGGCCTTGGCCTGGTTTTTAATCCGTGTTCACCGTGTTCTTCTGCGGCAGGCCTTGGCCTGGTTTTTTTAGTCTGGTGTGTTCACCACTCCTCGTGGTTTCTCTAGAAGGCCTTTTACGTCTCCTCTGAATGATGGGTGTGTCAAAGAAACGCCCCCTCTGCCCCATCCCCAATTTAATCGCACAGAGGTCAAGGCAGCCGATCTTATTGTCTGGGGATCCTTTATATTTCTACAAAAATGCATAAAACACTCTCACATGTGGTTACCTAGAATTCCCATGACCGTATGCTTCAGATAGGAGTCCTGAAAGTAACTGGGCCGCACGGTTCATGGCGTTAGTATTTTTATACTGGCTCCAAGGTTTGCTTCCTGGTTATTAAGATAGCATATTAATTTCTTGTTTTTAAAAAAATGATCCAATTATCCCCTTGACATCACCTGAAAGAACTTCTTGGTTAGCTGGCTTATTATTTGTTACTTTCTCTCTGAAGTTCACAACGAATTTGTCTTGATTATGTGAAAAGTCTGATTAGTTTGAGATCCAGCTTATAGAGACACTACAACTGCAAAGCAGGACAGGACTAGGATCATAAATTAAAAAATAAAATAAATAAGTGGGCTCTGAATCAAATATAATTTTAATTTTTGAATAGTTTACTTCTAGGTTGGCATCAGATGGGTTGTGAATTATTTATGGTAAACTTGCTCAATAAATAATAAGTGTTAGTTGCACATCATAGAATCTGTCCTGTAGTACTTGATATTAATTTATTAACTTTAAATTTTCCAGTTTTTGACATCTTTCCAAAATTCAAAACCTCTGTTCTCTGAGGCTGAGTTCAGCTAAACATATAGAATTGATTAAAGTGATTGACTGGAAACCTTAACTCCTCCAAGGGGGTAAGAACCCTAATAGAAAACCAGCGAACCCAAATGAATATACAGTATTTATTTATTTGACTATTGAGTGTTTTAGTCATTTAAAGCTGGTCTTGCTCCAGAAGGGATTTAAGACAGTGATTCCAGTAGAAACGTTGAACACCGTCTAGAACACATTACTCTCCCAACTCTGTCCTTCATCCATCCACCGCCAACCCCTTGCATAAGCTTTCTATCACTGCATGTTGAAATACAGCAACGTAACAACAACCGTGCGTTATTATACAGTTTCTCTGGGTCAGGAATCTAGGCACAGCCTTGCTGCTGGTCTGTCCCTCAGGATCTCATAGGACAGGAATCGAGACGTGGGTGGGGGCTGCAGATTTCACACGGCGAGACTAGGAGGGCGTCTGTTACGTATTTAAGTCTGCGCTGGGACCTGGTGGCTCTGTGCAGGCTTTCTGTGGCTGTGGAGTGCAGGCTCAGTACTTACGGCTTGAGGGCTCTAGAGCGCAGGACCAGGAGCTGTGGTGCCGGCTTAGTTGATCCGTGGCGTGTGGGATCTTCCTGGACCGCAGACTGAACCTGTGTCCCGTGCACTGCAGGCAGATTATCATCCGCTGCTCCACCAGGGAAGTCCTTGGCAGGTCTTTGAAAATTCATCACCGAGCTGACTCCTGGGGCTCTTGGCCGGTCCCAAGTTCTCTCTTGTCTGTTAGGTGGAGCCATTCATTCCAGCCATGTGGGCCTCTTCGTAGGCCTACTCACAACATGGGAACTTGGCTTTGCCAGAGTGAGGGCTGAAAGAGAGATGAATATCGCCATCTTTCAGGAAGAAGCTGGTTTGGGCAGTGGCGTCCCCTAATTTATTCCATGCTGCGTGTTAGAAGCGAATCAGCAGGTCCAGTCCACATCAGAGATAAGAGCATCCCCGCGGGTGTGCAGAGCAGGAGGTGGGAGAACCCTGGGTGCCGTTTTAGAGGCCGCCAGGCTCACAGACCCAGGAGACCCGGGGTCGGTCCCCCGGTCGGAAAGATCCCCTGGAGAAAGAAATGGCAACCTACTCCAGTCTCCTTGTCTGGAACATCTCATGGACAGAGAAGCCTGGTGGGCTGTAGTCCATGGGGTAGCAAAGAGTCAGCCATGACTGAGTGATTAACACACACACAACCTCACAAACTAGTGAGAGATGAGCCCTGAAATCAGACAGACCAGGGTTTAGTTCTACTCTTGTGCCGATTAGCTATGTGATTCGATCGAGGATTTCTCAGCCCTAGTTTCTTCATGTATTAAACATGGAGACAGAAATTCTCCCTCCTAATCTTGTAATGGCAGTTTTGTGCCGTAATATTAGCAACGGCACATCAGACGCCCCTTGCACAGTGCCTAGTACTTAGTAGTGAAAGTGAAAGTCACTCAGTCGTGTCTGACTCTCTGCAGCCCCACGGACTGTACAGTCCATGGAATTCTCCAGGCCAGAATCCTGGAGTGCATGCTGCTGCTGCTAAGTCGCTTCAGTCGTGTCCGACTCTGCGACCCCATAGACAGCAGCCCACCAGGCTCCCCCATCCCTGGGATTCTCCAGGCAAGAACACTGGAGTGGGTTGCCATTGCCTTCTCCAATGCATGAGTGCATAGCCGCTCCCTTCTCCAGGGGACCTTCCCAAACCAGGGATCGAACCCAGGTCTCCTACATTGCAGGCAGATTCTTTACCAGCTGAGCCACACAGGAAGCTCAGTATGCAGTGAGGACTCAGGTCCATTGTTGCTCTGCTTCTCTCTCTTCCTTGCAGTCACAGAGCGTCTGCCGCCCGTTTAGCCTTGCAAGGCCTTCTGTGTCCCGTTGCTGAGAGCATACTCTCTCTTCCTTACAATCACAGAGCATCTGCTGCCCTTTTAGCCTTGCAAGGCCTTCTGTGTCCCATTGCTGAGACCACAGATGCTTCAGTGATCCTGTCCAAGTTTGAATCCAGGTTTTCCTACCTCCCTGCTGTTCAAACAAGGGCAAACTGATGTCTTTAAGATGCTGTTTTCTCAATTATTACATGGAAAAAGTAAGGATTAGATAAAACAAAATGTGTAAAGGGTTTAGCATATACCTGGCAGATATAATTGATCAATATGTGGCAACTCATATTTACATCAAAATTATTATGAAATCAAAACTATTTTTAAAAATAGTTTTTAAAATAATGTGGATGGAAAGTATTGTTTATGAAATAACGTGGGCAGAAAATGTTGCTCAGATCACACACCCCTATAGATCCTTGTAGGCTGGCCGGGGAGAGAGTGTGTAATGAAAAGCTATCCACTCTTCTTGGTAATCCGTAATTTAGTTTGAATTTTATGTCTATGTAGGATGAAAAAATCAAAACCCGTCTCTGTCATGGGAGCAGTGTTCCATCCCTATTCTCTGAGACAAAGAGTGTGAAATAGTGATTTGGGAAAGAATTGTAAATTATGTTTCTTGTGTTAGTGTTTTCCTCTTCACATTCTTATCTCTCAACCTTGTGCCCCATTCTACCTTAAAGCTACCTACAAAAACATGGCTGTCTTAGAAAACACACTGATAAGCACGCAGGCTTCACTGAAAACAGTCTTGTTGCTTGCGGTGCCCTGTCAGGCTCGCCCAAGACCAGGATGAGACCTGGGGCTGCTCGGAGAATGGACTCAGCTAAGCTGCCCTGGTTCCACCCACCTCCTGTAATGATCACCTAGAAGCCAGGGCGTGGTCCAGAATTTTAAGGATGGTGATTCCTAGCCTCGTCTGTCTTCACTCAGGCTTGGCGATCAGGATGGGGTCACCTTTTTATTACCCAGATTTACTGTCCCCTTATACCCAGCAGGGGCTGAGCTACTGAAAATGGAGCTCAGGAGGAAAGAGAGAGACAAAGTGGATTTCTGTCAACCACACTAGGGAATCACCTTAAATGCAGAAAAATGTGGGTTAGTGTAGAGACTCTTAAGAGAGTCTGTAAGCGACTTGTACGTTTCTTGTTCATCACACAACTCTGGGCACTGTGGTGGGTGCAGGCAGGCTTGCAGTTTATTGCTGTGCCTAAGTAACTTGTTTCTTTGAGTCTCTCTGTGGATGTGGAGCTTCTGAACTGAATCAAGAACGGCAATTACTGATTCCATCCCACTCACCGATCCCTGTGTGGGGCAGCTGGCTTTGAACTCTCAGCAACGGCATAAAATAAAAGTGAAGGCAGGAGAGCAGAGGCGGTCTGCGCACAGCCTTGGGAGCCAGACTGTGGTTAGAGCGGGCTCCCCAGCCCCCGGGCGTGAGCCGGGGTACGTTTCCCCGTTGTGGTCTTATCTGTGATGTGTGCACGCTAGCCCCAGAGCTGTGAGATTCACATTTCAGTCAAGCAGAGAAAATGATGCTCTTCATGGGATTCCATAGTTCTTTATTATTCATATGACGGTCCAGTCGATGTTACTGTCTGTTGTATGGAACTTGAACCACAGTTTTCATTTTGTGCCATCAATAAGCACTTCTTAAGAATTTCTCCTTAGATACCATGAGCCTTTGGCAGAATTGAGTTTTAATAATTGTCAAGGATTTTTGGCACTTACACCTGTTTCCTGAACATCCTGATACTAGTACATTTGGACTTGTTTCTGTCATAATGCTGTTTGTGCCTCACTCTGCTCCCAAGTTTTATAAACTTCTACTTTTCCCTTCTACCTGTGCCAAAACGTTTCATTATTCCTTTATTATTCCAATGCTTTTTGTTTCTTCCCTACTGAAAGTTATAGATTTTGTTCCTGTGCTAAATTTAATAGTACAGCCGTTTGCAAATAACTAAAGGAATTTATAATATTTAAACTGATTACAACTTCACAAATACATGGCCTTTGTTCAGTATGTTATTTTCATCATTTAATCCAATAGATTAGACATTAATGTTGCTTCGTATTGACCAGCTGAGCCACACAGGAAGCTCAGTACGCAGTGAGGACTCAGTAAGGTCCATCGTTGCTCTGCTTCTCTCTCTTCCTTGCAGCCACAGAGTGTCTGCCGCCCGTTTAGCCTTGCAAGGCCTTCTGTGTCCCGTCGCTGAGAGCACACTCTGTTTGTTTAGCTGTATCTATCTTTGTTAGTGGTTCCATTAATTCTTCATGCACCTCAGGTCTTCCTTCTGGGAGATAGTTTAGAACATAGTTTGGTATTTTAAAGTATGCTCTTGAACATTTCCGTTAGAAGCCTGTTTATGGTAAAAGTCCCTTGTTTTTGTTTACATAAAGATGGTTTTATTTCAACTTCTGTTCTTGAAATGTAATTTCAATGGTATGAGCTATCCAGTGGAGAGCTGGTTTCTCTGTTTCTCCTGAGGTTCCTGTTGCTGCAGAGGAGCTGTCAGGATAATTCTCTCCTTGATTTGGATGTGCCTTCTTCTCTGACTGCTGTAAAGACTTTCCGTCTATTTTGCTTTCTCGGCTTCACTGCATTGTGTCTGTGTGAGATTTCTTTCCATTTATTTTTCTCTCATATCTTTCATTGGTTCTGGAATATAGTCTATATTTTTTCAAAATACTTTTACATAACATTCTTCTGTCTTTTTGGGACTCTAATTTTTTTTAATTAGTTTATTTTTGTTGGAGGATAATTACTTTACAATATTGTAATGTTTCTTGCTGTACATTGATGTGAACTCTAATTAAATTTACGTTACATTCTCATTCTCCTCTCCACATCTCTTAACCTCTATTTCATAATGTTCACCTGTGGCCTGCATTTTGAGTAATTATTTCAGATATTCCTGTTCAATAATCCCTTTTTCTTATATGCCTAATTTTCTGTGTTCAGTTCAGTTCAGTTGCTCAGTCATGTCCAACTCTTTGCGACCCCATGAATCGCAGCACACCAGGCCTCCCTGTCCATCACCATCTCCCGGAGTTCACTCAGACTCACGTCCATCGAGTCTGTGATGCCATCCAGCCATCTCATCCTCTGTCGTCCCCTTCTCCTCCTGCCCCCAGTCCCTCCCAGCATCAGAGTCTTTTCCAATGAGTCCCTTTATTTACAATTTTAATCTTTTTTTCTTCCAATTTTTAAAAACATGATTTTCTTCCTTTCTTTTCAGTATCTACTTAGCTATGTTTGATTCTCTTACTAAATGCCCCTTGTCTTTCTGTTATTCTATAACTTTAATTTTTTGCTTTTTATAAAACTATTGATATGGTACGTTTCATAATCCCATTATGTGAAATTATTGGAGCCTGAATCTGCTGTCTGTTGCTTCTAACGACGTTCTTGAGGTTTGTTTCTTTTCATGTTTGTTGTCTTTGATTGTGAACTCATGCATATTTGATCTTAAACTGTGGGAAACTTCGGACTTAAAGGGAGGATATATTTTTCCATAGAGGATTTACATTTTTTCTTAAGAAAAATCCAGGAACCTCTGTGATCTTTCCAGTCACGACTCTAGCAACTCATTTTGTTTGACTTTTCTCTCTCTGCTTTTGATATCAATACCTGAAAATGGAATAAGAGTCAAGGAAAAAATTGAAATTAATTTATATGAAAGTGAATATGGTTAGTAATTCAAACATTTGCTAGCCAACCATCATTCGTACATCAGGGCTCTTAGTAAATACTGGCTGAGTCTCTCCTTGGTGGGCGCAGGGTACGCAGTGGCAAAGGAAACAGGTGTGGCCCATGCGCAGAAAGATGAGCCGCAGCCCTGAGTGCCGAGAGTGCTCCTTCAGAAAACGGGAAGCTCTAATTTGTAACTTCCTTTCATCAAGAATCCTTACTATGCATGTAAGTAGTAATCTCCACCATTAGTGCAGAAAGTTATGGAACAGAGACAAGGTCCTGTAACATTAATTTGAAGAGAGACCATAAGTAGCGGCATGGGATTAGAACACCGAGCCCTCACCTACCACTTCCTAGTGCTGAGATCTTTCTTAACCTCTCATTTTCTTTCCATATGTAAACAATGAAGATAAACATATCTATTTTACAAGGCTGTTGCAAGAAATATAATTAAACAAATAATGTGGTATACTGTGGTAGCAAGCAAAGGTCTGTGACATCCCCTTATTTTGTCTCAAGCTGTTCACGTGCACGAGGATTTTCGTGCAAGTGGTTGCATCTGGGGCTTCCCCGGTGGCCCAGCTGTGGAGAATCTGCCTGCAGTGAAGGCAGCCGCAGGAGGTGCAGTTTTTTTTTTTTTTTTTGCAAGGAAATATGATGGTTTAATTAATATGATAAACATATAATGCTTCATAATAAAACTTCTATATTATAAAGATCAGTTCTGTCTTCCAGAGTAAAATATCAAAATGTTATCAAAATGGGTGAAGACATCTTCAAACATTAGTTTTTTTTTTTTTTTTTTTAAATCTTTAATTCTTACATGCGTTCCCAAACATGAACCCCCCTCCCACCTCCCTCCCCACAACATCTCTCTGGGTCATCCCCATGCACCTGCCCCAAGCAAGCTGCACCCTACGTCAGACATGGACTGGCGATTCAATTCTTACATGACAGGAGGTGCAGTTTTAACCCCTGGTCAGGAAGATCCCTTGGAGGAGGGCGTGGCGGCCCACTCCAGTATTCCTGCTTGGCGAATCCCTTGGACAGAGGAGCCTTGTGGGCTGCAGTCCATGGGGTCGTAAAGAGTCGGACACAACTAAAGTGACTTAGCATACCTGCATATTTGGGTTTAAGCCCCCTCCACCATCTGTGGCGAACCCTGGCAAGAATATCTTATGCTCTCATTGCAACAGTCAGGGAGATTCAAGAATCTTCTCTCCTGATCAGAACCATCTGATCCACTTGAACTTTAAACTTGAATAAAGAGAGCACTGTGTGCCGTGCTCAGTCTCTCCAGCCACATCCAACTCTTTGAGAGCAACTTGTGGACGGTTTCCCATGAGGTTCCTCTATCCATGGGATTTCCCAAACAAGAACACCGGAGCAGGTGCCGTTTCCTCCTCCAGAGGACTTCCTGACTCAGGGGTCTAACCCGTACCTCCTTCATTACAGGTGGATTCTTTACCTCCGACAAAGTTCAGATAATCTAAGATGAAGAAACAATTCTCGATATCTGATTCCCATCTCCTTTCCTTCTGCAAACAAACCAGGAGCAAGAACAACAAAATAAAAGAATTAATTCCACATAGGAAACAAGATGGAATAATATGTTACTTAAGCAAGACAGGAAAGCTGGAGAGAAGGAAATGTATAAACAAGATCCAGATTTTTGCTTTTTCTTTTCCAGTTCCCAACACCTAGCTTAGTATCTGGCATCTTTAGGCACACGGACTTTATTCAGTGAGTAGAGTTAGAAGTGAAGCCAGTGGAAAGTGTTTACAGTGAACATCTTCTATTTTATTTTTAAATGGTTTTTGCTTTTTAAGGAGTCAGTTTAACATGCAGTTTTGTTGATTGCCTGCCTGGGCTTTGGATGGGGATACATCTTAGATAAAACATTGCTGTGTGAGTTAGTACAAGTGATTTCATCTCTCTAAGCCTTTGTTTCTCCCTCAGGAGTTATGGCAATGGTACCTACTCACATGCTTGTGAAGTTAAAGAAAGATGGTTCCTATGTCAAGCAATGGTATTCCTGTCTTTCTTCTTTATTTATCACCAGCATCACCACCGTCTTCACCATTGTTGCTAATACCATATTTTCTATCGTTATTAATAATAGCTGTTTTCCCTTTCTATATAAATAGTCAGGTATTTGATTATGATAGTGTTTGTGAGTGAGAATCTTTTTTTTTTTTTTTGGTAAGTATTCAAACTTTTGTGAACAAAGGAAAAGACACCTGGGATGGATTTTCCCTGAGAGCAAAGGATAAAGACATGTCAGTTCTGCACCTGGAACAGTGAGGAGGACAGCAGGGCCAGATACTCTTACTGCGGTCGAAGCACCAAGTCGTTATGCTTGAGGAAAGGCGGATGCCATGCTTTTAGCCAATTGTCAGGTTGTGTTTCACTGAATAGGGAGCCAAAGAGCTGAGATTAAGAGATAGATATTTTTCCCCAGGTCAGGTTAGGAAGAGAGACGAGAGAGTTGAAGCAGCTGAAGAGGAGAAAATCTTTGGGGAAAAAGATACATTTCTATGAGGAGTTCAATAATATATTTTTGCCTTGTTGTATGAATTGTAATTCTTTTCCCTGCCTCCTCATAGAATTTTATTAAAACACTCCTTTCTGGCACCTTATAGGTTCTCATACACCTTGATCCCTTTAATTTCCCAGTCCCTACTATTATATTTCAATGAAGAATATAAGAATCTGGCAAAGCTTTAAAATTAAGGCAATTTAAAATAATATTGAGAATGCGGCTTTAATGAGCATTCAGGGGGAGGACACGGAAGGGGGAGGTGGAGCCTATAGAATCAGGGGATCCTCACTCTCAGAGGAAAGTAGATAATGAGCATTCAAGTGGAGGGCACGGAAGGGGAGGTGGAGCCTATAGAATCGGGATTCTCACGCTCAGAGGAAAGGAGACTCTGCTGCTGGAACATGGATGACGCTCAAGCAGAACCTCCAGACTCGCAGCCTAACATTTCAGTGTTAAAAGGCCGTGTCCACCTCCTCTCACGCCTCTGTCCTCCCGTGCCCCAAACGAAAATGTATTTCAAGACGTTTTCAGACATTATTTCTTGCATGTGTTTCTGCACTGTATTTAAAAACCATTGTTACCCTCATACTGTAGATGAGAAAAGAAACTGGGTCTTAGAGAAAATAAGTAATTTTCGCAAATGCAGAGCTGGGATTCAAGCCAGGCCAGTCGTTTCCAACCTTTAAATACCGTATTTTAGAGTTCCTTGGTTTCTCCCTTCAAACATAAAGCAAGAAGGATAAATAAAAAGCAAACAGAAGAGAGGTTTTTAGTGCCTAAGGTGAAGGAGTAGGCACAAATATGAGTCTACAGTGTGACTTTGTGGAAATGGATGTAATTTGAAATGCAATTAAAAGAACCCGTGAATGAAATGAGAAGGGAATGGAAAATGATGCTTTCTGCAGAACACCAGTTGTGCATAACAATGTCATGGATAAATGCCCATCTGATAAAGAGGTTTTAATTAAACTAAATAATTTATTACCCATTATACTTCAATGAATTAAAAATAATATAAGATGCTTTATTTCTCTGAAATAGGATTGTGTGCCATAAATTCAGCACACTGTGTGTTCTCAAGCAAGAAAAATGTCCAGGTTAATAAAATGTAGGAGAAATAATAATTACTTTTGTTATATTTTAACCTTCATCCAAATACATTCACCTGGAGTGGACCTAGACTCCATTTTTTCTTGAAAGGGAATCACATGAAAACAAGTTATTAATAGGAAAATTTTAAAAATTACATATGGGCTGGTAAAATAATTAATTCAATGAGATAGCTATCAACTCTGTATTTCATATATATGCATGTGAACATTCCCTTATACATATGAAATTTCCTGTATGTTATATATATACATATAGCCACACATATGCATTATTCATATATTTATGTAGATAAGTGAACATATATTTGTATAGATTCATGGAAGCTGCTGCATATGCTATGTCAGTTTTACCCACCTTTACTTTTAAGTGCTTAAATATTTATAATTGTTAGATATTCAATAAAAGGCTCATACAAAAAAAGACATAAGTGAAACGTGAAAGGCAAATTAAAAGAAAACAAATACTTACATTTTTCTTTCTAATTTTTCTCCTTGCCATTCTTCTCCATAAAGAAAACCACTGTTAATAATTTCTTGGGATTCATTGTTCAAACAATGTTCAAACTGGTATTGCAAACTTTTAGAAGGATATTCACAACAGTTTCAAAAGTCACTTTTGAGTACTTGAAAGAAAAAAAAAATTCAGAAATTGATTTTTTTAGTTTTTCAGGATTATAGGATTCTTATGGGAGAAGGCAATGGCACCCTACTCCAGTACTCTTGCCTGGAAAATCCCATGGATGGAGGAGCCTGGAAGGCTTCAGGCCTTGGCATCGCTGAGGGTCAGACGTGACTGAGCGACTTCCCTTTCACTTTTCACTTTCATGCGCTGGAGAAGGAGATGGCAACCTGCCGGGAGCCAGCACGAGGAGTCCCGCCCGTGGCAAAGGTCATGAGGTTAAGGGGTCTGACCGGCAAAGGCGAGTCGGGCCTTAAGGGAGCCTCGCTGAATTTTCCTGAACATCTACCCCCAAAACCGGAGTCTGCCCGCCCTATTGTGCTGTGCTTTCCACTCTTCTGACGTTACGGGGGGCTGTCCCCGACCACCTTTCTCTGGAAAAAGAATTAACTTAGAGCTCCAGCTAACAGTCTCCTGCATATGAAAAGAATGTTTCAGCTCAAACCCCTTTGATGGCTGTCTAACTTGCCTGACAGGTTTAACTACACTTGTGATTGTTTACAGCCCCCCAACCGCGAGAGGCACGAAGCTTAAAGCATCTTAAAGATAGAGAGTCCCTTTTTTAAAGAGCTAAGAATTATATTGGTGATGGGTTTCACTGTTGAGTCAATGACTGCTGCCAGACCTCCATATTCTTCATCTTTTAGGCAGCTGGAGGATATTAATCAATGTAATTGGGATATAGAAAAAGGAATATAGTAGTTTTGATGTTAGCAACACTAGACTTTTGAGTTAGTGAACTTTCTCTTTGTTATAAATCACTGTACTCCTCTTTCTTTGTTATAAATTGTTGTGTCCTTGCTATGTAAGAATGTAACTTTATTTAGTGCTTTCTGAGAGTGGCACCAGACTTTGGGAAGAACAACACTATTACCCTTATCAGAAAAGGGCTGTAAAATGTTAATTGACCTTCTGGCTAGAAGGTGATGTAAATCACCTAAGACTTGTGTATACAGCTAGGTATGCAGAGAAAGCCTGGTCTCGGTAAGAGTCAGGGCTGCTGACACTGCGTAATTTTGTGTTATCCATTGACCTCTACGTTCAACCAAAAGTATAAAAAGCTTTCCTGAACAATAAAGGATGGGCCAGCTTCTCAGACCAGCTTCTCGAACTGGTTTCTTGGAAATCTGGCTCCCCCTGTTTCGACTCTCTCTCTCTCTCTTCCCTCTCCTTTTCAGGCTGATCCCTTGGAGCACGGAGGCTCACCGAGTCTACTTACTTGCCCTGGCTTCTAAGAACCACGCAAGAGGGAGCCCAAGGCGGGGCACCCTCCGCTATTCAAGCGGGCGCACGTGGCCTATGTAGATGGTGCAAACCTCTTGTCTCGAGGTTTTATTAGCTTTCCGCGTAAACCAGGTTATTCAGCCTCTTTTCTCCACCAATTTTCCTACTACACTATTCTTTCCTAATCTCTTTATATTTCTAATTAAATAGTCCTTTCCCAGATGCTGACTCTGTCCCCGCTTCAAATTCCCTGGATCCACCGGGGCTGGACCCTGGCAGCAACCCATTTCAGTGTTCTTGCCGGGAGAATCCCAGAGACAGGGGAGCCTGGTGGGCTGCTGTCTGTGGGGTTGCACAGAGTCGGACATGACTGAAGTGACTTAGCAGCAGCAGCAGGATTTTTATGAGGTTAACTGTAAATACAAGTATAATTAGACTTTCAGCTAGAAAAATAGCTAATTGAAGAAAAGATCATTTTTAAAAGTATTTAAAGCATTATTTCTGATAATGGATATCACTCTAAGACATTATTAAATACAGAAAATATTTTAAAAAGCACAGCAAAACTGAGAAACATTCATAATTCTATCTTTTGAGAGGGTATATATTTTTTACCATATACTTTTTATATTAAAGTGAAAGTGTTAGTCTCTCAGTCATGTCTGACTCTTTGCAACCCCCTGGACTGTACCCTGCCAAGCTCCTCTGTCCATGGAATTCTCCAGGCAAGAATACTGGACTGGGTAGCCATTCACTTCTCCAGGGGTTTTTCCCAACCCAGGGATCAAACCCGGGTCTCCTGCATTGCAGGCAGATTCTTTACCATCTGTTGCTGTTGTCATCATGCAGTTGCTCAGATGTGTCCGACTCTTTGCAGCCCTGTGAACTGCAGCACGCCAGGCTTCCCTGTCCGTCACCATCTCCCGGGGCTTACTCAAACTCATGTCCATCGAGTCGGTGATGCCACCTGACCATCTCGTCCTCTGTCACCCCCTCCTCCTCCCCCCACTTCTCCTCCCAATCTTTTCCAGCATCAGGGTTTTTCCAGTGAGTCAGCTCTTCACATCAGGTGGCTGAAGTATTGGAGCTTCAGCTTCAGCATCAGTCCTTCCAAGGACTGATCTCCTTCAGAATGGACAGGTTGGATCTCCTTGCAGTCCAAGGGACTCTCAAGAGTCTTCTCCAACACCACAGTTCAAAAGCATCAGTTCCTCAGCACTCAGTTTTCTTTATAGTCCAACTCTCAAATCCATACATGACTATTGAAAAAACCATAGCTTTGACTGTATAGACCTTTGTTGGCAAAGGAATGTCTCTGCTTTTTAATATGCTGACTAGGTTGGTCATAGCTTTTCTTCCAAGGAGCAAGTATCTTTTAATTTTATGGCTGCAATCACCATTTGCAGTGATTTTGGAGGCCAAGAAAATAAAGTCTCTCACATCTATTTCCCATGAAGTGATGGGACCAGATGCCATGATCTTAGTTTTTTGAATGTTTGAATTTCAAGCCAGCTTTTTCACTTTCCTCTTTGACTTTCACCAAGAGGCGCTTTAGTTCCTCTTTGCTTTCTGCCATGAGGGTGGTGTCATTTGCATATCTGAGGTTATTGATATTTCTCCTGGGAATCTTGATTCCAGCTTGTGCTTCTTCCAGCCCAGCACTTCTCATGATGTACTCTGCATATTAGTTAAATAAGCAGGGTGACGATACACGGCCTTGATGTGCTCCTTTCCCCATCTGGAACCAGTCTCTGCTCCACATCTGGTTCTAACTATTGCTTCTTGACCTGCATACAGTTTTCTCAGGAGGCAGGTCAGGCGGTCTGGATTCCCATCTTTTAAAGAATTTTCCAGTTTGTCGTGAGCCACACAGTCAAACATGCCACATAGTTGATGAAGCAGAAGTAGATGTCTTTCTGAAATTCTCTTGCTTTTCCTGTGATCCAGCGGGTGTTGGCGGCTTGACCAGCTTGATCTCTGGTTCCTCTGCCGTTTCTAAATCCAGCTTGAACATCTGGAAGTTTTCAGTTCATGTACGATTGAAGCCTAGCTTGGAGACCATTATAGTGGAGATGACCATCATATCTACTGCTGTGGCCAAGAATCCCTCAGAAGAAATGGAGTAGCCCTCATGGTCAGCAAAAGAGTCTGAAATGCAGTACTTCGATTCAGTCTCAAAAATGCCAGAATGATCTCTGTTTGTTTCCACAGCAAACCATTCAATATCATGGTGATCCAAGTCTATGCTTTAACCACTAATGCTGAAGAAACTGAAGCTGAACAGTTCTATGAAGACCTACCAGACCTTCTAGAGCTGACACCAAAAAAAGATGTCCTTTTCATCATAGGGGACAGGAATGCAAAAGTAGGGAGTCAAGAGATACCTGGAGTAACAGCCAAGTTTGGTCTTGGCGTACAAAATGAAGCAGGGAAAAGGCTAACAGGTTTTTCCCAAGAGAATGCACTGGTCACAGCAAGCACCCTCTGCCAACAACACAAGAGACAACTCTACACGTGGACATCACCAGATGGTCAACACCGAAAGCAGATTGATTATATTCTTTGCAGCCGAAGATGAGAAGCTCTATACAGTCACCGAAAACAAGACCAGGAACCGACTGTGGCTCAGATCATGGACTCCTATTTCCTAATTCAGACTTAAATGAAGGAAGTAGGAAACACCACGAGACCATTCAGGTATGACCTAAATCAAATCCCTTACGATCATACAGTGGAAGAAACCAATAGATTTAAGGGATTAGATCTGATAGACAGTGCCTGAAGAACTATAGACAGAGGTTCATAACATTGTACAGGAGGCGGTGATCAAAACCATCCCCAGGCACAAGAAAAAGAAATAAAAAAGGCAAAATGGCTGTCTGAGGAGGCCTTACAAATAGCTGAGAAAAGAAGAGAAGTGAAAGGCAAAGGAGAAAAGGAAAGATATACCAATCTTAATGCAGAGTTCCAAAGAATAGCAAGGAGAGATAAGAAAGCCTTCCTCAGTGATCAGTGCAAAGAAATAAAGGAAAACAATAGAATGGGAAAGAGTAGAGATCTCTTCAAGAAAATTAGAGATAGCAAGGGAACTGGAAAAGGTCAGTTTTCATTCCAATCCCAAAGAAAGGCAATGCCAAAGAATGCTCAAACTACTGCACAGTTGCACTCATCTCACATGCTTGTAAAGTAATGCTCAAAATTCTCCAGGCCAGGCTTCAGCAATACGTGAACCGTGAACTCCCTGATGTTCAAGCTGGTTTTCAAAAAGTCAGAGGAACCAGAGATCAAATTGCCAACATCTGCTGGATCATGGAAAAAGCAAGAGAGTTCCAGAAAAACATCTATTTCTGCTTTATTGACTATGCCAAAGCCTTTGACTGTGTGGATCACAATAAACTGTGGAAAATTGCCTACCAGGCTTCTCCATCTGTGGAATTTTCCAGGCAAGGGCACTGGAGTGGGCTGCCATTTCCTTCTCAAACTACTGCACAATTGCACTCATCTCACACCTTGCACAGCAGTGCTCCAAATTCTCCCAGCCAGGCTTCAGCGTATGAGAACTGAGAAACTTACCCTCTGAGCCACCGGGGAAGCCTGCTCTTTATACAGGATTCTCCATTCTGCCTGCGCTGGGCCTTTGCTGCGGTGTGGGCTTTCCTCTAGCTGCACCCGGTGGCCGCTGCGCTCTAGCTCTCATGTGACGACTGCTTACCGCACTTGCTTCTCCTGTTGAATTCAGGCTCGAGCAGATGTGGGCTCAGCAGCTGGGGTTCCCGGGCTTAGTTGCCCGGCGGCATGTGGCACCCTCCCAGACCAGGGGTCAAACCTGTGTCTGCTGTGTTGTCACCACCAGGGGAGCCTGAAGGTGTATATTTTTTAAAGAATTAAAGTATGTCCTTTCTTGGCTTCATAATTTGGTATATATTTTTCTGTTTTTCTTTTTCCCTATTTCAGATCCTATCTATCTCTCTGCCTATCTAGCCACACAGCAGACATATAACACACATCCATGTGTGTGTGCACATGTGTGTGATGTCCATTTACATAGATGGAAGGGTAAGTAAGGCAGGAAGGTCTGAATTTTCTCCTGAATCATCATTTCCAAGTGTAGTTTGTTTCCTCTTGTCCATACAGACATCCAGATCTTCAAGCTGTATCTTAGAATTTCAGATCCAGTTCCGGTGAAATGAAGGGCTGCTGTTGCTGTTCAGTTACCGAGTCCTATTCAGCTCTTTTGGAGCAACCCGTGGACTGCAGCACGCCAGGCCTCCCTGTCCTTCACCATCTCCCAGAGTTTGCTCAAACTCATTTCCATGGAGTCGATGATGTCATCCACCCATCGCATCCTTCTCCTCCCGCCTTCTCTTTCCCTGCATCAGGGTCTTCTCCAATGCGTTGGCTCTTTGCATCCGATAGTCAAAGTTTAGGAGCTTCAACCTCAGCATCAGCCCTCCCAGTGAATATTCATGGTTGATTCCTTAGGATGGACTGGTTTGATCTTCTTGAAGTCCAAGGACCTTCTGCATGGTCCAATTCTCACATGTGTATTTGACTACTGGAAAACCCATGGTTTCAACTATACAGACCTTTGTCCGCAAAACGATGTCTCTGCTTTTTAATATGCTGTCTGGTTTGTGATAGCTTTTCTTCCAAGGAGTGAGCATCTTTTAATTTCATGGTTACTTCTGAGAAGTCCTCTGTGGACTTTGTGTCCCTTCTCCCTTGGTGTTTATTTTAGGAGCATGCTCTTCTCCAGCTCTCACTCCCTATCCATTAGGAGTTCTAGGGTATCTTCATGAAAGAAAAGCTCTGCTCAAATAAGGGCCCACAAAGCATGCCTGCTTGTGTCGGTTAATGTGGCATTTACGAGCTTATAAACATGTAAAATAATATTCCTTAAAATACAGTGCCTGTCTTTTATTTTTTTTTTATTTTTTTTAATTTTATTATTATTTTTTTAAATCTTTAATTCTTACGTGCGTTCCCAAAGTGCCTGCCTTTTAACTCCAGTTCCCTCTCGTTTCCTTGACTGATGGTAGACACAGCATAAAGAAGGATCTGGGAACTCTTTATGTTTATTTCCTCACTTCTCTACACAGTTTCAGCTTTTTCCTATTCACTTCACAACTGTATGACTACCATGGTGATGAAACCTGTTTAACCTCTGTTCTAAGGTTTTTTGCTTCACTTTGTTCAAAATGTCCTGCTCTGGGGAACCAGTCTTAGAAACTTCCCAAGACTATTTCCATGATAACCTGCTGCTTTGACTTGCCATGTTTGTTGTTAAATACAAGGTAGAAATACTCTTCGCCACAGAGAGGGAACTAGGGGAAGGGTAACTATTTTACATTTATGGAAAGTTCCCTTTCAGATTCATAGTTTGTGAGTTGGATCAGTGCATAATCAGGGTTCCACAGGTGAGTGGTAAAATATGTCATTTGTAAACAGGAATGATTATTTCTGAGAGTAAACGAGACTTGTGCCCCAGCAGCTGTTGTAGGAGCAGACTGACAGATGGTCCAGAGGCAGAGAGGAGCTCTGCTGCTGGGGTATCTGGGTCACGTGATCCCCAAGCTGAGGTGCCCCCTGCCCTTTTCCTGATTCACAAATGGAAGGAAAGAGGTGAAAAGAGGGTCTGTGTTCTGTCTTGTTTATCCATCCCTTGGTTGCCCAGAATGTCAGAGTTTACTTCAAAGACTGAAGACGCAAACACGGGGGATTCCAGATTGACGTGTGGAAGAACAGATTGCAGCTTCAAAGTACAGTCTATTCAGAACCTCTGCAAACAGTGGATTTAAGCTTAGAGGATGAGATGCATGAAAAAGATTCCACAATCCAACTTGGATTTGTTTTGCTTCATTTTTACCTCAATGTAAAAGCTGTAAATGAATGCAATTAAGATTGCAACATTGCTGTATATGGACATAGTCAAACAGGTGATCTCCCATCCAAAGGTCATTCTTCCAAATTCTCCCCTCCACCCCAAATAACCACTGTTAGTGTCTCTGAAGTGCCTGCCACACCTCTTGTGTGTGCACGCTGAGGGAGGAGATGGAGATACCACATACACACAGGTCAGACATGAGACGGTATTATAAAGAAGTCTCTGTGGCCTATCTTGTGTTGAAAATCTGTTCCAGTTAGTTCCGCTAGGTCAGGCTCACCAGTTGTAAAAGCTTTGTGGTATTCTGGAGGAGATACTGTTTAACCACATCTCTGTGAATGGACTGTTAGCTTCTTTGCAGCATTTCAGCATTTTATTTCATCTTTGAATCTCCTTTCCCCCCTTGTTCCGCTTGTTGCAGAGCGTGGGCTCTCGACCCACAGGTGTCAGTAGTTGCAGCACGTGGGCCCTAGGGTACTTGGGCTCAGTAGTTGTGGCACACGGACCTAGCTTCTCAGCGGCATGTGGAGTCTTCCTGGACCAGGAATCAAACTCGTGTCCCCAGCATTGGTAGACAGACTCTTACCCACTGTGCCACCAGGAGGGCACTGCTTCAGTGTTTGGAGTGGTGCTGTGATAGTACCTGTGAACCCTAAGACAAGCCACTTCGTACCTCTGTGCCCACGTTCCTCACCTGTGCCATGCGGGTGGGGCAGCGCCCGCCTCACTCATAATAACATCTGCAGTGCGTGCTCAGAAATGTTTTTTATTCCCATGAAGCTGATGGTGGTGATCCCTCTTTGCACACCTGTACTGTGTGCCTTAGAAGTGCTTTTCAGAAATAGTTTCATTGTGGAAAGAGTTTGCATTCGGATGTTGTCAGCTACTCTGCGTGTGTTGCTGAGTTGCTGAGTTGTGTGCGACTCTTTGTGACCCCGTGGACTGTAGCCACCAGGCTCCTGTGTCCATGGGATTTCCCAGACAAGAACACTGGAGTGGGGTGCTGTGCCCCCCTCCAGCAGATCTTCCTGATACAGGGATCGACCCCAAGCCTCCTATGTCTCCTGCATCGACAGGTGGCTTCTTCACCACTAGGCCTTCTGGGAAGCCTGTTACCTACTTCACATTGCCTTCCGAAACGCCTTTACTGTTTGTAGCGGCTCTTTTGTATTGGAATAGCCAGGTACACGCTTTGCTAACGCTGAGCATTTATCTTTTTTTTTTTTTTTGCCAGCTTGATGGCAAAATATCCCAATGGTTACTTATTCTATATTCTTTTAGTTGTATAAGGAGACAGTTTGTTTTTTTCCCACTTTCAGTTTCTTCAGTAAATAAGCATGAAGTTAAAGTAGTGAGTGGACGCCTGGACGTGGGCTCTTCAGAGACTAGGAGAGAGAGGTAGAGCTGCTGTTCAAAGGCACCTGTGCCGCAGCCGCCTGGCAGTGGGTGAGGAGGGCTTGTCGTATTTGCCTGAAGGACCATGAAAGCTAGTAGGATGAGGATGCAGGGTCTGGACTGAGATTTTACCCGACCCCAAAGCCCTGCGGCTCAAGGGTAAAGAATCCGCCTGCAGTGCGGGAGTCGCAGGAGACCCAGTTTTGATCCCTGAGTTGAGAAGATCCCCTGGAGAAGGGAATGTCAACCCACTCCAGTATTCCTGCCTGGAGAGTCCCGTGGACAGAGGAAACCAGCAAGCTACCGTCCACGGGGTCTCAAAAGAGTCACACATGACTTAGCAACTAAAGAGCAGCAGCGGGAGTGACGGCGGCAGCGGGAGTGACGGCGGCAGCGGGAGTGACGGCGGCAGCGGGAGTGACGGCGGCAGCGGGAGTGACGGCGGCAGCGGGAGTGACGGCGGCAGCGGGAGTACGGGTAGTTCCACTTCAGTGGACGATGCAGAGGCAGTCTGCATATCCACACATTTAAGGTCTACACCTTGACACGTTTGGAGGGAAGTATGCATCCACGGGGGCTTCCTGAAGGCTCAGCTGGTGAAGACTCCGCCTGCAGTGTGGGAGACCTGGGCCCGACCCCTGGGCTGGGGAGATCCCCTGGAGAAGGGAACGGCTCCCCACTCAGGACTCTGGCCTGGGGAATTGCATGGGCTGTACAGACCAGGGGGTCACAAAGAGCCGGACACGGCGCATGCGTGAGAGTCGGGCGACTTTCACACGCACAGCCATGAAGACAGCTGTCAGTGACATGCCCGCCTCCTTTTCCTGTCAAAGTTTCCTTCTTCCCTGTTTCTTTATTTGCTCTTTTGTGATAAGAATACTCAGGTGAGATCAACACTCTTATAGAATTTGGAAGAACACGATGCAGTGTTACTAACCATGGGCGCTGTGGTGTGCAGCAGACTCTCACCTGGCCTGGCCGAAGCAGGCTGCCCTCGTCAGTGTGCTCTGCATGGCCTTTGCAGGGATTTCATGGTGATAGTTCACTGTGTCTGTGCACCTGTGGGTCATTCATGTCAGTGTACGGCCAAACCACCACAATATTGTAAAGAACTCATCCTCCAATTAAATTAATTTTAAAAGTTCACTTGTTGATTATTAACTGTATGTCTGTATGTTACTTTTCTTTGTTTGTTTGTTTGTTTTTGGCCATTTGGAGTTCCTCTGGTTTTGAACTATTTCTGTCTTCCAAGTGTCTACTGGGTTATCTTCTTATCGGTTTGTAGGAGGTATTTTTCATGTAACCTGGATATGAACCCTTTTCCAGTTCTATAAATCGCCAATAACTCTGCCCTCTCTATAGACTGATTTTTAAATGATGTGCCTTTTCATGAATGTACATTCTTAATTTTCCCTTGATGGTTGGTGCTTGTTGTTTCCCTTTAAGAAATGTATTCCCAATCAAAACAGGAAATCTGAGTGAAAGCTGATCCTGGAGTATGGGAAATCAGTGGCATGTGACTAGTGGATTTCGGAATTGTTATGGATTAGTAACTACTGTTCGTTCACCATTTGCCCCATTTTCAATGAGAATATATACTGTTATCTTGTTGCATCATTGTATTTTAAGTGTGTGAGACACACAGTCTTTTTTTAGTTAACAGATCTCTGGATCAAGAGAATCTGCACCTCTGGAAATTCATTTCTGCCTGTACTTAATTTAGATGACAACCTGGACTTCAAGATTGAGCCTGGGACTGATTCGGTAACAGAGATGAGAGTGTTGAAAGTTCTGGGTTATTGGTATAGTTTGGTTTTGGAAGGTATGTGAGTAATTTTTAGTCACAGAAACCACCATGTCAGATTGTCTAATGCCCGTAAGTCCCTCCTGAATCTCTATGCTCAGATGCAACGTGACCTTACTGCTCTTCCTTCTCGAGGCGTCTTTCTGCCCATCACCTTGACTTGGAGTTTGGTCATGTGACATGATCTGGCCAGTGAGCTAGCAGGACGTTTGGCACTGATGCGATGTTTTATGCATTAGGGCTGGTCCTCTTGCAAGCCAGCTGTTGTCTAACAAAGTCTGTGCTATGTTTTGGTGAGGACATGCGGAGAAGAGGTGCTGGGGACTGAAGAACCTTCTGGAGAATGACCTGAGTTTCTAGCTGAGAGCCATCATTAAGTGTCAGACGGAGCAGTGATGTGAAGCTTCCTGCTGAACACAAGCTGTGAGAAGCCCCAAAGATGCCGCGTGGAATAGAATAATCACCCAGCCGCGCCCATCCGAAACATTGTTACGGGAAGTAATGCACTGTTTTTGCTTAAAGTCACTAGTTTTGGATCGACCTGTTACACAGCTGTAGCTACTGGTACACATGCCGTTTTAGAAGTTGAGAAGTCTCAGTATCATGACTAATAAGTCTCTTTAACCAATTAACAAATCAATTTCAGTTCAAAACAACTTTTCAAAGGGACATTTGACACTCAAGGAAATTTTTCCAAACTCCATCTGAGACAGTGGACATAGGAGGATATTTATATGTGAAAAGTAAGAATGTATAATTATAGTGCATGAAGTTGTGCTGAGGTTCCTTTCAATCATATGTACAAGGCTTTATGTCCTGAAACATAAAACATGACAAACTTTTCGATTTCAGAAGTGTACCATAATTTTCAACTTTAAACAACTCATTCAGCAAATATGTATTGAACATTTACTACTGTAATATAATTATGTTAAAAAAGTTAAATTGTGATCCAGTTTGGAGGCTGTGGCTAGACGCTGTTCAGTTCTCTTCCTTGAGCAGCTGATTAAGGAGACATAACACCCTCTTGTCTTATCGAGCTCCCACCCTCCCCAGGTACTATGCCCCAGCCCTAATCTCCCCAGCTGAACAACTGGGGACAGGCCCTCTGCCTCAGAGCCTTTAAAATTATCCAGAGAAGCCAGTCCACAGGGCAGTCACAGAGCCTGGCTGGCCTCACCCTGCTTGTTAGAAGGAAGCCGTCCGCTGCAGCTCCAGCTCTCTAGCTCCCAGCTGGAAGGCTTATCTGTTTTAGCTGAAGGTAGCCAAGTCCTGATTTCATCCATCTGGTGTTAGTGTGCCGTGTCCCTCCCTTAAAAGGATCTT
Source organism: Capra hircus (assembly GCF_001704415.2). Classification (NCBI taxonomy): domain Eukaryota; kingdom Metazoa; phylum Chordata; class Mammalia; order Artiodactyla; family Bovidae; genus Capra; species Capra hircus. Next base: position 81,937,969 of record NC_030820.1, read on the forward strand.
TACATCTTAGAAAACAATTACTGGCTAGGAATTTTTCTGTGTGCTAGAAATAACATAGGTTAAGTGAATAAAAAATGGTTCGCTCAAGTAGTTTTCCTTCTCATGGATTTGTGAGAGAGACACAAACCCGTGGTGGGTATTTGTATTACATTGGGCTGCCCTGGGGGCTCAGATGGTGGAGAGTATACCTGCAATGTAAGAGACTTGGATTTGATCCCTGGGTCGGGAAGATCCCCTGGAGGAGGGAATGCCAACCCACACCAGTATTCTTGCATATATATGTGTGTGTGTGTGTGTGTGTGTTTGTATATATACTGTTTCATCCTTTATATATATGTACACACATATATAATCCTTTATATATGTACACACACATATATATGTACACTATTAAATATTGACCAGAAAAAATCTAAACATTTTAAAGGAAAACTGGAGATGGCAATGACATGATGGACATGATAATTAGTAAAGGGAATTTTAAAGGTTCACAAACCACAGGGAAAAATCATAAAAACAAATGGGATTTACAGTATATTTTTAAAAGTTAAATTGACCATTATTATAAAGAATAATACAAACCATGTGCAATTTTTTAAATTTCAAAACTATTAACATATAACACAAGAGTACATTTTTAACAGTTAACTGAGTCCTTTTCACTGAAAGTGGAAGAATGATAAAAATTATGTAAAGTAGAATTGGGACTTCGGATCATAGAAATTAAGATATAAAGGACTGATTAGGCAAGATGTTCTATCTACATTTTCTCTGACAGGTGAATAGATGTAGTTCTGAGCCTCACTATGAAACTTAACTTGAATTTATATGCACCAAGTGATATTCTTTTTTTCACTGTTCATTATCCTGGTAATTACAATATTGACTGAAAGCTTAGTTTAATTTGTATCAATTATCCAAAAAACATTTCAGTACACTTTTTTTTTCCTTTTGGATCAAAGCTTGCTTGAGAATATTTTAAGTGTGTTTCTGCCCTTGAAGTTCATCTGTTAAACCCATTGATGTTGTTGTGAACTAAGTATGAAGTGAATCCTGCTGATGGGATGGTTCTTGGTTTTATATGCAAATAATATCTTTCCCAAGTTTCTAATGATTTTTAGCTTTGCTCAGAATAAATTCTTTTTTCTTCAGAATTTAATGGATACTATGAAAACAAGTCAATATCTTGAAACAATAAGCTACATTTTTATCCAGTAAAAGTTGTGAATCTTAAAAAAAAAAATCCAGTGTGTTTAATTCTAAAAGGAAAAGACAGTCAATTAAACCACAATTTTGCTAGTCAGTTACTATCAGTTAATCTTGTAATCCTTTCTTCACTATTTTGTACTTAGGCTTTATAGTAACCATGAAGAACTTAGCTTCATTTTATGGATATGGACATTAATGCCTGGGTTGATTAAATGACTTACCCCTTCTAGTCACTCAGTAAGTGACTGATGAACAGTTGTGTCTGACCACAGAGCCAGTATTCTCTGCACTTTTCCACTTTGTTTAAGGACTTTTACTTAGTTAACTGATTGGTTAGGAGGCAGGGGATTGTGTTTAAGGATTTTAGAGAGTGGGCTAAACCCTTCAGAACGAGGTAGGTCCTAGCACCGTCAACCGGAATTCATCCAGACTGAAGCTGCTGATGGAAGCGGCCCAGCCGTTGGGTAGCAGTGACCACCCCGTCCAGGGGCGTGGCCACGCCCTCCGTCTCCCAGCCTCGTCACGCTCGTGTCCACAGGGATTCTCATCTGACGTGCGCTCTGCTTCTCTTGGCAGTGTGTGCTTGACTATGCTGTGTTTTGACCTCTGCAAAGCCTGCATTTTTGAATGATGTTTTAAACTGCTGTCTCCAGAATCTACTGTAATTTCAGGGATAGGGCAGGTGTTCATTAAATAGTTGCTGAATGAATAAATTAGCAAGGTGAATTATGTTGATGGATTTCCATTGCTAAACCAAACTTGCATTTCTGGGGTGAACTCAGTTTGGACATGATGGATCATGCTTTTCTGTCTTGTTGGACTGGACTTGCTGCTGTTGTTCAGTTACCAGGCCATGTCTGACTCTTCACAACACCGTGGACTGTAGCACACCAGGCCTCCCTGTCCCTCGGCATCTCCCAGAGTTTGGCCAAGTTCACGTCCGTTGCTTTGGTGATGCTGCCCACTGTCTCATCCTCCATCACCTCTTCTCCTTCTGCCTCAACCTTTCCCAGCATCAGAATCTTTTCCAGTGAGTTGGCTGTTCACATCAGGTGCCGAAGTATTGGAGCTTCAGCATCAGTCCTTCCAGTGAGTAGTCAGGGTCGATTTTCTTTAAGATTGACTGGTTTAATCCCCTTGCAGTCCAAGGGACTCTCAAGAGTCTTCTCCAGAACTGCAGTTTGAAAGCACCACTTCTCTGGCGCTCTGCCTTCTTTATTGCTCAGCTCTCAGATCCATCCAGGACTGCGGGAAAGCCTGTAGCCTTGACTGTGTGGACCTGTGCTGGCAAAGGGGCGGCTCTGCTGGTTTACACGCCGTCTGGGTCTGTCAGAGCTTTCCTGCCGAGACGCGCTTGTCGTCCAGCTTCCTGGCTGCAGTCCCCATTCCCGGTGATTTTAGGCCCCAGAAGAGGACAGCCGCCGCTGCTTCCACCGTAACCCTTCTGTCTGCCATGAAGTGCTGGGGCCAGTTGCCATGGTCTCAGCTCTTTTAATATTCAGTATTAAGCTGGGTTTTCACTCTTCTCCTTCACCATCATCAAGAAGCTCTTGACTTCCTCTTTGCTCTCTGCCATTACAGTGGTATCGTTCACATACGTGAGGCTGTTGATATTTCTCCTGGCAGTCTTGATTCTAGCTTGTAACTCATCCAGTCCAGCATTTCTGGTGATGTGCTCTGCATGTAAGTTAAATAATCAGACTGACAATAAACAGCCTTGTCATATGCTTTTCATATATTATTTAATTACTGACATTTTATCTAGAACTTTTTAAACTGCTGTCTCCAAACTGCTGTAATTTCAGGGATAGGGCAGGTATTCATTAAATAGTTGCTGAATAAATAAATCAGCTAACATCACAAGGAAATGGAACTCTCATACGCTGTTCACAAGCATGTAAAACAGTGCACCAGCTTTGAAAAACGTCTGTCTGCTCCCACACGTGAACCAAGAGGAATTAAATCATGTGAAGGTGCAAATGCTTGTACATAAATGCTTGCAGCAGCTTTATATTTAATTGTGAAAAACTGGAGACAAACCAAATGTCCACCAACAGGCAAACAGCTAAACAAGCTGTGGTATGTCTACGAAATGGAATATTACTCATCAGTAAAAAGGAATGGGCTACTGGCATTGCTACAACAGGGATGCATCTCAAATAATTCCAAGCTAAATAAGTCAGACAAAAGATACATATAGAGTGATTCTATGTATAGCAAATATTACGAAAGATGGACTAATCTGCAGTGACAGAGGTGGATTAGTGGTAGGTAGAGCGGTTAGGGGCGTAGAGAGCAGGGTTACCAAGAGGCACGGCTTTCAGACATGACAAGACACTCGTCTGTTCTTATAGTTGTGCACACGTGTCAGAACCAGCCAAATTACACAAGTGTGTCTTACTGTCTGTCGGTTACACCTCAGTGTGTTTAAAAAGGAAAAATAAGTAATCGATGCAGTTCAACTTTATCATGTTTTATATTAGAAAAAAAGAATCACTAGCTTCCCTAGAATTTGTCAGCTTAAAGATGACTTTTAAATGAATTATCTCATTGTTTTATGAATAGAATTAAGTCAGTAATAATGGTTGGAAATATATTTTAGCTAATACAAAATATCCATTGTTTTCTTTAAAAGGTCATTTTATAATGATTAGAGGGAGTTAGAAGCTTACATGTTACCTCATTATTGAATTTTTTCTAGCCCAGATCAGTGCAATCTCTGATAGGGACTAGGTAGGATAATAATAACTTATTACCACTGACTTTTTCCACTACTTCTTTGTTAGCCCAGTGAAATTTATGAGTAGAAAATGTCATTGGGTTTGAATTGTCATCAAGAATACAAACCATTGTTTAAAAAAAGAGATGTTTTCTCACATCATTAAAAAATTGATGTTTTCTCACATCTGTTGATAATAGAAAATGCATAGTTTCTGTAAAGATATATATATACACACACACACTATATATATGTATAGGTATATATACACACAGTGTGTGAAATGGAGTGCAATGAATTAGTTACCATTTGTGAAGTCTCCCTCTATTGTTACATGGTCAAGAGTATAGTCAAAAAAATCATCCAAAGGGCACCTCTGTCTCTTCTCTCCTTTGGGAAGGATATTGCAGGGTGCTTTCCAGTTTGTGTGGCAAGACCTGACTTCCAGTTTCCCCTCATCTGTGACTTTGGATATTATTACTTGTGCACAACACATATTTATGGGACAAAGTTAAAATAGACATTGTAATAAGAAGTAAAGCTTTCAGGTAAAAAAATCAATGGGAAATAGATTTTTGGATAGAATCCAGCACTTCATCTGCTTCAAATAATCGTGTCTCTATCTGTCTTGGGTCCAAAATGTCTGTAAGCAATTAAGTCAGATATTCTACCATATGCAAGCATGTAAGGGCAAGAGAAACAGAGAAGTCTTATTAATACAAGGATGTTGGTTATTTCCTGACAGTTTTTCATAGGATTTGAGATTTTTTAGCCATAATTAGTTGTTTCTTTTCTTTGAAAAACTGTTTAAGCATCTCCGAATGATGGAGAAACCACAAAAACATTTTTGTAAACAAAGAGCACCATAAAGTAGGAAACAGAGCACAAAGCTTGTATGCTTATAGTTTGTGTGACTATGACTAAAATGTTTTTAATTAGAAAACTGTATTTAATGTATGTGTGTTTGTTTTTCTAGAAAAACGAGTAAGTGAAACTTCAAGGAGCCTAAATGGATACATGTTCTGTCTTAGTTTTAAGCCTTTATTTTCTTTCCATAGTAATTCTCTACTGTGCTCTGTCCTTAAAGAAATGACATTTGGTTACATAAGTCTTCCTTGGATTTCTGTTCCTAAGGAGATGGAATAGACATACTTTTTCTTATTTCTCAGGCTAACCACTCTGAAAACTCTGAACATTTTATGTAAAAGAAATGAGAGAAGAATCTGAAAAGTGGATTAAAAAACACATTGACTAATGAAATTAGCTAGGAAAAGCAACAGGATAGTAAGTTCCATGGGTTTCCTTTTGCTTCATAGACCAGACTTACAATGAACGTATTTTAGGAAAAAAATAGAAAATCTTTGTGAATAAGACTAGGCAATTTTTTTTTTTAGTAGACACCAAAAGTACACTTCCTAAAAGGAAAAAAAATGATAAATTGAACTTTGTAAATAAAAATCTTGTGAAGTCTCCTGTTAAAAGGATAAAAAGCAATGTATAAGAAAGTGTTTACTGACTCTGATAAATTACATACTGACAAAACACTAGTATCTGAAGTACATAAAGAATGCTTAAAACTTCAGCATTAAAAAATAAACCAATGAGAAAGTGGACAGGAGACATGGAGACTTTTCTCTGAAGAGAATAGACAGATAAACACATGAAAGCATGTTCAACTTTACTAGCCATTAGGGTAATACAGACTATTATCCTAGTGAAATCTCTCTCTCTCTCTCTCTCTCTCTCTCTCTCTCTCTCTCTCATATATCAGAATAAAACTTGGAGAAGGCGATGGCGCCCCACTCCAGTGCTCTCGCCTGGACAATCCCATGGACGGACGAGCCTGGTGGGCTGCAGTCCACGGGGTCGCTAAGAGTCGGACACGACCGAGCGGCTTCCCTTTCACTCTTCACTTTCCTGCACTGGAGAAGGAAATGGCAACCCACTCCAGTGTTCTTGCCTGGAGGATCCCAGGGACGGGGGAGCCTGGTGGGCTGCCGTCTATGGGGTCGCACGGAGTCGGACACGACTGGAGCGACTCAGCAGCAGCAGGATAAAACAAAGCTCTAAGGAAATGCTGGTGAGGATGTGGCGATACTATGTTATTCACTCATTGCTGGTGGACTGAATGGCCGTACTTGGTATGGACATAACAAGAACAGAGGCCAGCATCTGCTTAAAAACTACGAAGTACAAACCATCATACAGCCCAACAACTGCACTCTTTACTCATCCCAGAAAAATGACCACGTGTGTTCACACAAAAATTTATAGACACGCGTTCGTACCGGTTGTATTCATAGTAGCCTAAAACCAGAAGCAGCGCAGATGTCCTTCAATGGATGAACGGTTAGACAGACTGGAAACTCCTTCAGTGGATGAACGGTTAGACAGACTGGAAACTCCCGTAGCATGGGATATGCAGTGATAAAAAGAAGTCGACTGTAGTCACACACAGTAGCTGGGATGAATCTCCAGAGAATTATGCTGAGTGAAAAAGCCAATCCCAAATGGTTAGGTATCAGTGCAATGTGATTCTATCTCTATATCATTCTTGAAACAGCAGTCATACATAAATAGGGAACAAACGACTAGTTTCCAGGGCTTAACACGGGCTTCCCAGGTGGCTCAGCAGTAAAGGATCCCTGCCAATGCAGGAGACACGGTTCAGTCCCTGGGTCCAGGAGATCCCCTGGAGAAAGAAACGGCAGCCCACTCCAGTATTCTTGCCTGGAGAACCCCGTGGGCAGAGGAGTCTGACAGGCTGCAGACTATGGGGTCACACAGAGCTGGACGCGACTGAGTGACAGCATGCATGCAAGGGTGAATGGCTTGAGTGGGAGGGAAAAGACGTGAATATAAAGAAGCAACATTAGCATCTTTGTAGTGGTGAAAGTGTTCTGGATCTTGACTATATCAATATGATACACTGTTTTTGATGTTGTATCAATACTAGAGTTTTGCAAAATTTTGCCATTGGGAAAACTGGGTCAAGTGTACATGGTATCTTTGTATTATATTTTTAAAACTGTGTGTGAATCTAGAATGGTCTCAAAATGAGAAGTTATAAGATACATATTTCTTGTCTTGTACCTTCTTTTGGGGCTTCCCGAAAGGAGTACCAGTCTTTACTGGCTCAGTGGTGAAGAATCTGCCTGCCCATGTGGCAGGCCCAGGGGACTTGGGTTCAGTCCCTGGGTCAGGAAGATCTCCTGGAGCAGGAAATGGCAACCCATTCCAGCATTCTTGCCTGGAAAATTCCGTGACAGAGGAGCCTGGCAGGCTACAATCCATGAAGCCACAAAGAGCTGGACATGACTGAGCCCGTGCGTGCGCGCTCACACACATGCATGCACACAGAGAGAGACACATGCATGCAGACACGCACACACATGTGCACACGTAATGTGCACACACACACACACACACACACACACACACACCCCTTCTTTTTAGCTCCCACAATGGGGAAGCTAAGAAGGTGTTACCAGGGAAGGGGAAGTGGGAGGCCCAGGCACTGCTTTTCCTCAGTCCCCTGCGTGGCCCTGTTGTCTTGTGTTCCTGTCAAGGGAGTCTTCATTCCATGATTCTCTGTCTGGGTTTTGTACCCATTGCCTCCCTCCAATTTGTTCTGACCTTGGATAACACCTGTTCTAACTTGCCCTGGGATAGTGAGTGTGGCTTTCTTGCCCACTGCCCATGCGTGTGTGCTAAGTGGCTTCAGTTGTGTTCAACTCTGTGTGACCCTATGGACTCTAGGCAAGAATGCTGGAGAGGGTTGCTGTGCACACCTCCAGGGGACCTTCTAGACCCATGGATCGAACCCAAGTCTCTTACGTCTAACCTGCATTGGCAGGTGGATTCTTTACCTCTCGCACCACCTGGGGAAGCCCATTCACTGCCCACAACTTAGTAAAGAAATCGTTGGTTAAACTCTCCAGGGAGAGCCTGTGCTTTCTGGTGGTATGTGGGCTCGTGCGGTCGTAGACTGTGAAGCTGTGAGACACGCCGGCCCTGCGTGCCTGTGTCCATGCCTCATGGCAGGTGAGGTTCTTGCCGCTGTGGACTAGCAGGAAAGAGAAGGAAATTCTAGCGGAAAGAGGAGGAAATGCACATGTGAGCGAAGACGGTCCCTTCGTACAGTGACAGGAAGAAAACCTGACGTTGCGATGGAATAAGAAGCGATCGTACGCGTGGTTTGCTTTCCACGGTTTGTGTATAACTCTCTGAGCAGGTACCAGCTGAGCTGAGCCTTGAACTATGCGAAGACTCCAGTCACGCAAAGAGCCGGGGGAAGAATTCGGGATGTCTAAGCACAATAAAGTCAGTCGACTCATCGCACTGACTAAGGAGAGATGGAGGGAAGAAGAGAGGCCTGAGAGATAGGCAGGCCCCTGTGGGGTTCTGTTGCTATTTGTGATACAATTTGCATCGAATTCAATATGAAAGGGGCAGTGATTAGAGTGTTTTCTTCATTATCCATTTATTTAATCTATTATAAGCAAGATTTTGCAGTGAAGTAGTGGGATTTTGCTGAATAAATATATGGCCCTAGGATTCTAGAAGCTTGCAGTTCATTGAAAGAGATAAGATGAATATACAAACAGCTACAATAGAAAGTTCTAGCTAATTTACATAATGATCGATTTTGTTCTAAAAAGAGCAAACCTTTGGGATTATCCAGCTGTCTGTCACTTCCACATTTTAGCCTAGTAATTGCTACTCTGGTGAGAACAAAATAAAGAAAAGAGATTCTTGATAAATACCTTTAATTGTTTACAAGGGTTTTGATGTTTTTACCTTTTTAGTGAAATGGAACCATCTTGGATGCCAGAATGAACAGTGAGTTAATGGCACCCCTGTTCCCCTTCTTTCTTCTGGACGGCTCCTCTTTTTCAGCACAATCAGTGCCAGAGAGAGTGTGCCTCACGGTAGGAACTGGTCCAGGGGTGCTGGTAGTTTAGATAGTACTTCCTCAAATTTCAGTCTGTGAATTGGACACACCAGAATCTCAGATAATTCTGAATTTTAAAATGTTCTGAACAAAGTCCCCAACCTAACCCTGGGGAGTCTTACTCTATTAGTCAGCGTGTGTGTGTTGCAGAGAAGGGTAGCAGGAATTCAGTGTCCCAGGTGATTGGAGAAGGACATGGCAGCCCAGCCCAGTGTTCTTGCCTAGAGAATCCCATGGACAGAGGAGCCTGGCAGGCTACAGTCCGTGGGGTCACAAAGAGCTGGACACGACTGAAGCCACTCGGCACACAGGTGGTTTGAAGTGCTCGGGCTTAGGGGAGAAAACGCTTAGTGAACGAACTGGCAAGCAGCAGATCGAATCACATCCTCAAAGTTAGCACCTTGGTCTCTCTTTTTCTTATTCTAAACTTTTTATTTTGTATTGTAGTATAGCCAGTTAACAATGTTATGACAGTTTTGTGTGAACTCTGAAGGGACTCAGACATACACATGTATCCATTCTCCTGCAAACTCTCATCCCATCCAGGCTGCCGCGTAACACTCAGCCGAGTTCAAAGATGAGTGTGGTGGTGTCCCGGCGGCACAGGGGCGAAGATGGGAAGGAGGAGGCTGACTCAGATTTTAAGAGTAGATGAGCTTGGGGAGGAGGAAGGGGGAGTCAAGGGCTCCAAGTGGAGAGCAGGTGGTAACCTAACTCAGAAACGGAATGTAGAGAGAAGGGCTGGTTTCTGAGAAAATGGTGCCCATTTGGCAGTGAGATATGTGGGCATCCCGGCTGGCTCAAACGGTAGAGAATCTACCTGCAATGCAGGAGACCTGAGTTCCCTCAATTAGGAAGATTCCCTGGAGGTGGGAAGGACAACCCACTCCAGTATTCTTGCCTGGAGAATTCCATGGACAGAGGGGCCTGGCAAGCTACTTACTGTCTATGGGGTCATAAGGAATCCAGCTCGGCTGAGTGATGTTTACTTTCTGTGGGTTTAAATTCACGGTGACCTGTTGAGGAGGGGTAGCTAGCATAGGCTTTCTGAGACTGTTAGCCCTCATTTAGTTTGTATTTTCTCAGGCTCCCTTGCAGCCAGCCTAGGATCTTGTAACTGGGTTCTAGCTAATGGGGGAGAAATTAGCAAAACCACTGCCAGGCCCGACTCTTAAAAACACATCCCTGCAGGCTCTCTGGTAACTTCTCAGTGACCCTGGAAGAGGTATGCTCCTAAGGTGTCATCACGAGATAGAGGGAAGTCCAGCAGACTGGTATCAGGCTTTGAGTGAACAGCAAGTAACCTTTCTTCCTTTTTCCTCAACTCTAGTTTAGAAGGACTCCAAAAAAGGGATTCTTGGGGGCCAGTGAACTGTCTTGCAGGTTTCCCTTGGTGCTGCCTACTTTCTGTAGGATGCAGCTCTCGGCCCACTGGGGGCTGGACCGGGAGACAAACCTGAGAGCTGTCATCACTCCCTTCTCGAGGTTATTCCCTTGGAAACTGTTCATTCTGAAGCCTGGTCATTGATCACGCCTTTTATTCCTGCCGGACGGGTTTCTCCTGGGAGGGTCTGCAGGCTCTGAAGTGAAATGAAATGAATAGTTCAGTCTTGTCCAACTCTTTGTGACCTCATGGACTGCACAGTCCATGGAATTCTCCAGACCAGAACAGTGGAGTGGGTAGCCTTTCCCTCCTCCAGGGGGTCTTCCCAACCCAGTGACTGAATCCAGGTCTCCCGCATTGCAGGCAGATTCTCTACCAGCTGAGACATAACACCAGAGTGCAGGCTCCCTAATCCCAAACATGCTTGAGTCATAGAATCTATGACCCTTATTACGCTTGAATGAAATCAAATACTTTCATCCAGCATGCTGTGGCATAGGGTTGCCAAATATGTGGCACCTTGACCAGCTGCCTCAGTGTCTCCTGGGAACTCACTAGAAATACGTATTCTCAGGTCGCACTGAGACCTGTTGAGTCTGAGTGTTAACAAGCCATCCAGGTGACTCTGGAAGAGGCTACAGTTTGAAAACAACTGGACTAGTGCCTATTTAATCTTTCCAACATTTTTTCCCTCCTATTTAAGATGAAGAACAAGGGTTAGATTAGATAAAGTGCGTAGCATTGCCGCCCGCACATAATGGTGCTTGTTTTGGGGAAAGTGTAAGCAACACACCCTCCTCTCGCCAAAGCATGCATCTCTGCCACAGCCTGTGGTAACACAGAGCTGAATCCATTGTGCTATCAGGAAAAGAAATATGGAGCGGAAGCATAATTTATCCAGCAGGAGAAGAACCGCACGTTTGTTCTTGTGTGCTCTGATCATAGCACCAGAGAGAGACCAAAGTGGCTCTTTGGTAAGGTAAAGGATTAGAAGAGAGCGTAATAATTTCTCATAAAAGTACAAGAAAGCTGACATTAAAGACCTTTGAAGGATAAATCTCAGCACGTTGTGCTTTTATGCATGCAAGTGATGGAGAGACAGGTATAGAGCTAGAAGAGACGAGAATCCATGAGGCTGGTACTTTGATTAGAGGAAGGGCTACTGGAATCCAGGTAGGCACCCATCCTTTCCACTTTCAATTTTATCCTTAAAAGTCGTACAGATAGGCCAGCCCCGTTCACCAGTCCTCAACTACAAAGAGTTGGGTGATGGTGCCTCAAGACAGCCCATCTTTTTCAATCATTTTGAAGGATACTTCATTGATGAAAGAAGATCTCTGAGTGGGTGCATTTTAATTCACAGTTAACAAAAGAAACCATCTTCACTGCGGATGGTCAAACGCCAGCCCATTAAAAAGTGTCGTCTCAGTGCAATAGGGGACGCTAAGCATGGATGCACGCGCACGTAGAACTGACTGGTAAAAGAAAATTGAACACGAACACTGATGCTTTGCAAAAGTGGGACAAAAATGAGCAAAGAATGCAAATTGCTGGAGATAATGGTTGCCATGGCAATTGTTTGTCCAGAACTCAACCTGTGGTAACTCAGGCAAGAGTGATTGAGAATAAAAGCCGTTGCAGACCTCCCCCACTTTGGTTTTGTCGCCGCTGCTGCTGCTGGAGCAGTGAGACAGCACCCTCCCTCGCCCTGTGGGAGCCCCAGCGCAGTCTGCTGAGAGGGGGTGGTCTGCGGCCCTCACAGAGCACCCGGGGGTGTCTGGCCTCCTCGGCGTTCGGGAAACACATCAGACACTGCAGGGTGAAGTGCCATGCCTGGCACAACTGTTCCGACACCCGCTCCCCGGAAGAGCAGGCCATCTTCTGTCAGTAAAAGTGCAAAGCAGTGGGATTTCTTTTTTTTTTTTTTTTTTGATCAAGGTTGCAAAATGCTGGATGGGAAGAAGCAACACACCGCAGTTTTCTTCCTCTGTGTGGCTGTCCGCACCCTTTCTCCCATGTAATTACCCATCTGTTTGAGAGGGAGGCGATGCTTCCTGTGACATTTAGAAGAAAGGCACCTGTTTGTAGAAAGGCAAGAATAACCTAGTTTGCCTTTCCTGACTCAATATAATGGGTTTTTCTTTTTCATAATCATGTTGCTCTGACTGTAGTCTTTTCAAATCCTTCTTTTCACCTCTCATATGTCATTCTTTGAATCAGCTTCTAGTAGGAAAGCTGTTCTTGGAGAAGAAAGCAGAGAGAGAGGAATCATATGGGAAGAGGAAGAGAGCTTTGAGGGCAGAAGGAATGTGTTGAAAATAGTCTCTTTTCTCCTAAATTCTGTAACCATGTTTTATGATCTTTTCATCTTGCATGGTTGGTTGGTGAGAAATGGAACATTTGCATTTCAAGGTAGACAAAGGCTTTTACTGATGTCCAGTAACCAGGGAAACTTAATGAGAAGTTACAGTGGTTGGACTCGTAACAACATGTTTTCTGTGGTAGCCAGACAGCAGAAGGCTTTGTATACACAAACACAGAAAGTGCGCTGCTTGTTAGGTACCATATCTAATTAGCTAGAACCCAAAAAACTTGCACTAATGATATTTTTATGCCAGGAGAGTTTGAGAAATTGCACTTCAGTTTGGATGTTTTAAAACAGTAGGAATTGCCAGAAGTTATACACATAAATAATACAGCTAACAGGGGTTGAAGATTAGAGCTCTACATCATTGAATCCTCACCACAGCAGTATGAGGTGGAGTATCTGTTGTCTGTTGCTGCCACAAAATAATTAGCACAGATTTAGTGGCTTGAAACAACATCCATTATTATCTCACAGTCTGTAGGTCTGAAGACCAACATAGACCTCACTGGGCTAAATGCAAGCTGATGTGTCAGTGTAGGGACGTTGTAACAAATGTACCATCTGGTGGGGAAGGTGGGTGATGGGGGGGTATATGCATGTGGGGGGAAGGTGGGTGATGGGGGGATATATGCATGTGGGGGGGGAAGGGGGTAGATGTGGAATCTCTGTGCCTTACCTTCCTTTCTATCTTGCTGTGAACTAACTGATCAAACCAGTCAATCCTAAAGGAAATCAACCCTGAATATTCATTGGAAGGACTATTGCTGAAGCTCCAATACTTTGGCCACCTGATGTGAAGAGTGGACTCATTGGAAGAAACCCTGATGTTGGGAGAGATGGAAGGCAAAAGGAAAAGAGGGTGCCAGAGGAGGAGATGGTTAGATAGCATCACTGACTCAATAGAGATGAAACTGAGCAAATGCTGGGAGATAGCGGAGGACAGACGAGGCCTGTGTGCTGTAGCCCATGGGGTCGCAAAGAGTCAGACACGACTTAGCGACTGAAATGCAGCAACATAAAATAAAATATAATTTGAAAATAAAATAAACATTTTTAAATAAATTAAGCTTTAAAAATGGAGGGAGATGGTGGGGAGTTTCAGGAGGGAGGGAATGTGTGTGATTCATGTTGAGGTTTGACGGAAAACAGCAAAATTCTGTAAAGCATTTATTCTTCAATAAAAAATAAATTAATTTAAAAAATTAAAAAACAAAAATAAGAGTAAAACCATGCCCTGAGTCCATGCTGGACCTTGAAAAGACACAGAGAATTCCTGAACCCAACCCACAGCCTGGAGCCCAGGTCAGACCAGGCAAATAAGAGGGCCCCTGCTGGCCTGCAGATCTGTAAGTGAGAAGATACACTTGCTTTTGTAAACCACTGAGCTTTTGAGGTTGTTTGCAGAATAACAGTATTATAGAAAGAACAAATTTATACTTCCACTCCTACTAATAATCTCCATGATCTAAAAAGCCACGTGTTTTGCAGGCAACAAACCCTGTTACCCTATTCATTTCTGAAAGGTGTCCAGAGGTCTTGCCATAAACAAAAATTGTCCCCAGGGATGACTCATGTCAACTGGTGGCTAAAAAGTCCGGTCTGATTCTGGAGAGGTCAGCGTTGGAAGGCACATATCAGGGAGACGTCTCCTGTAACTCTTTTGTTAGATATTAACTTGAATCAAAATTCAATGCAATCCCTATCAAGCTACCAGCCACATTTTTCACAGAACTAGAACAAATAATTTCAAGATTTGTATGGAAATACAAAAAACCTCGAATAGCCAAAGCAATCTTGAGAAAGAAGAATGGAACTAGAGGAATCAACTTGCCTGACTTCAGGCTCTACTACAAAGCCACAGTCATCAAAACAGTATGGTACTGGCACAAAGACAGACATATAGATCAATGGAACAAAATAGCCCAGAGATAAATCCACACACATATGGACACCTTATCTTTGACAAAGGAGGCAAGAATATACAATGGAGTAAAGACAATCTCTTTAACAAGTGGTGCTGGGAAAACTGGTCAACCACTTGTAAAAGAATGAAACTAGATCACTTTCTAACACCACACACAAAAACTCAAAATGGATTAAAGATCTAATTGTAAGATCAGAAACTATAAAACTCCTAGAGGAGAACATAGGCAAAACACTCTCAGACATAAATCACAGCAGGATCCTCTATGATCCACCTCCCAGAATTCTGGAAATAAAAGCAAAAATAAACAAATGGGATCTAATTAAAATTAAAAGCTTCTGCACAACAAAGGAAAATATAAGCAAGGTGAAAAGACAGCCTTCTGAATGAGAGAAAATAATAGCAAATGAAGCAACTGACAAACAACTAATCTCAAAAATATACAAGCAACTTCTGCAGCTCAATTCCAGAAAAATAAACGACCCAATCAAAAAATGGGCCAAAGAACTAAATAGACATTTCTCCAAAGAAGACATACGGATGGCTAACAAACACATGAAAAGATGCTCAACATCACTCATTATTAGAGAAATGCAAATCAAAACCACAATGAGGTACCACTTCACACCAGTCAGAATGTCTGCGATCCAAAAATCTGCAAGCAGTAAATGCTGCAGAGGGTGTGGAGAAAAGGGAACCCTCCTACACTGTTGGTGGGAATGCAAACTAGTACAGCCACTATGGAGAACAGTGTGGAGATTCCTTAAAAAATTGCAAATAGAACTACCTTATGACCCAGCAATCCCACTGCTGGGCATACACACTGAGGAAACCAGAATTGAAAGAGACACATGTACCCCAATGTTCATCGCAGCACTGTTTATAATAGCCAGGACATGGAAACAACCTAGATGTCCATCAGCAGATGAATGGATAAGAAAGCTGTGGTACATATACACAATGGAGTATTACTCAGCCGTTAAAAAGAATTCATTTGAATCAGTTCTGTTGAGATGGATGAAACTGGAGCCGATTATACAGAGTGAAGTAAGCCAGAAAGAAAAACACCAATACAGTATACTAACACATATATATGGAATTTAGAAAGATGGCAATGACGACCCTGTATGCAAGACAGGAAAAACGACACAGATGTGTATAACGGACTTTTGGACTCAGAGGGAGAGGGAGAGGGTGGGATGATTTGGGAGAATGGCATTCTAACATGTATACTATCATGTAAGAATTGAATCGCCAGTCTATGTCTGACACAGGATACAGCATGCTTGGGGCTGGTGCATGGGGATGACCCAGAGAGATGTTATGGGGAGGGAGGTGGGAGGGGGGTTCATGTTTGGGAACGCATGTAAGAATTAAAGATTTTAAAATTAAAAAAATAAAAAAATAAAAAAAAAATTAAACAATGAAAAAAAAAAACAACAAAATATGCCATTTACTTTGTAATCCTGTCCTTGTTTGTTAAACCCTCCCATGTGGGGAATATTAATACCTGCTTCATTCAGTTGCCATGAAGATTAAATGAGAATACCCAGCACCTAAAATTCATAGCATAATGTCTGCTGCATGGGAAGAGATTAGTAAATGTTAGCTGTTAAGTACCAACACTTGGAAAGACAAAGATGGTTACATTTGTTAATTCTTTCTTTATTGAATCAATTTCTGCCAAAGGTATCACAGGTGTTTTATTCTTTTAAGAATAGTAATACTTGAAAAATAAACTAATTGATGTAACAACCTTAGACAGATGGTTGGGGCTTATACAATATAAAAGAAAATATTTTTAAGTAAGGAAAAGAATCATCTATGTGATAATCTAAAAAAACTGTGGAAAAAGATAAATGTGAATAATTAGCAAAATCATTCAGCATATACTATTTTACAAATAAGTATAAAGCATTATTTGGGTAAGTCAATTACTAGAAACTTGGATATTCCCCAGTTAAAAGAAAAAAGCATCAATTTAGAATTCAAGTATAACGAGATTGTCACAATGTGAACCAACTCATTGACATTCAGAGAATTCTCGGCTTGCTTGCCAAATTAATGGATTAGTCTCTCTCAATAGTATTTGATTCAGCAATCTAAACCTCTTAAGAAGAAATAATTTGAATAAAGAAAGATACATGCTCAGTGTGTCTGACTCTTTGTGGCCCCAAGGACTGTAACCCGCCAAGCTCCTCTGTCCGTGGAATTTTCAGGACAGTGGGTTGCCATTTCTGTGGCCCAACCACGAATGCGAAAGAAGCAAAGTTGAAAGGTTCTATGAAGACCTACAAGACCTTCTAGAACTAACATCAAAAAAGATGTCCTTTTCATCATAGGGGACTGGAATGCAAAAGCAGGAAGTCAGGAGATACCTGGAGTAACAGGCAAATTTGGCCTTAGCATGCAGAAGGAAGCAGGGCAAAGGGTGACGGAGTTTTGCCAAGAGAACGCACTGGTCATAGCAAACACCCTCTTTCAACCACACAAGAGAAGACTCTACACATAGACTTCACCAGAGGGTCAATACCAAAATCAGATTGATTATATTCTCTGTATCCAAGGATGGAGAAACTCTACACAGCGAAAACCAGACTGGGAGCTGACTGTGGCTCAGATCATGAACTTCTTATTGCCAAATTCAGACTTAAATTGAAGAACTTAGGGAAAACCACTAGGCCATTCGAGTATGACCTAAATCAAATTCCTTATGATTATATAGTGGAAGAGACAAATAGATTCAAGAAATTAGATCTGATAGACACAATGCCTAAAGAACTATGGACAGAGGTTTGTAACATTGTACAGGAAGCAGTGATCAAAACCATCTACAAGGAAAAGAAATGCAAAAGGGCAAAATGGTGCTCTGAGGAGGCTTTACAAGTGGCTGAGAAAAGTAGCTGGCAAAGGCAAAGGAGAAAAGGAAAGATATGCCCATCTGAATGCAGAGTTCCAAAGATAGGCACGGAGAGATGAGAAAGCTTTTTAAGTGAACAATGCAAATAAATAGAGGAAAACAATAGAATGGGAAAGACTAGAGATCTCTTCAAGGAAATTAGAGATGCCAAGGGAACATTTCATGCAAAGATGGGCTCAATAAAGGACGGAAATGGTATGGACCTAACAGAAGCAGAAGATATTAAGAAGAGGTGGCAAGAATACAAAAAGGATCTTCACGACCCAGATAATCACGATGGTGTGATCACTCACCTAGAGCTAGAGACCCCGTAGTGAGAAGTCAAGTGGGTCTTAGGAAGCATCACTACGAACAGAGCTAGTGTAAGTGATGGGATTCCAGCTGAGCTATTTAAAATCCTAAAAGATGATGCTGTTTAAGTGCTGCAGTCAATATGCCAGCAAATCTGGAACACTCAGCAGTGGCCACAGGACTGGAAAGGTCAGTTTTCATTCCAGTCCTAAAGAAGGACAATTCCAAAGAATGTTCCAACTACCACACAGTTGCACTCATTTCACATGCTAGAAATAATACTCAAAATCCTTCAAGCTAGGCTTCAGCAGTATGTGAACTGAGAACTTCCAGATATACAGGTTGTATTTAGCAAAGACAGAGAAACCAGAGATCAAATTGCCAACATCTGCTGGATCATTGAAAAAGCAAGAGAGTTCCAGAAAGATGTCTGTTTCTGCTTCATTGACTACACTAAAGCCTTTGACTGTGTAGATCACAACAAACTGTGGGAAATTCTTCAAGAGATGGGAATACCAGACCACCTGACCTGCCTCTGGAGAAATCTGTGTACAGGTGAAGAGACAGTTGACACTGGACCTGGAACTCTGGCTCAGAACTGGGAATGGAGTCGCCAAGGCGGGATGTTGCCACCTCGCTGATTTAATTCACATGCGGAGTGCAGCATGTGAAATACCAGTCGGGATGAAGCACAAGCTGGAGTCAAGATTGCAGGAAGAAATATCAATAACCTCAGATATGCAGATGACACCACGCTTATGGCGGAAAGTGAAGAGGAATTAAAGAGCTTCTTGAAGGTGAAAGAGGAGAGTGAAAAAGATGGCTTAAAGCTCAACATTCAGAAAACTAACATCAAGGCATCTGGTCCCATCACTTCATGGCAAATAGATGTTGAAACTGGAAACATTGAGAGACATTTTTTTTTTTTTTTGGCTCCACAATCACTGCAGATGGTGACTGCAGCCATGAAATTAAAAGACACTTGGTCCTTGGAAGAAAAGCAATGGCAATTCTAGACAGTGTATTAAAAAGCAGAGACATTGCTTTGCCGACAAAGATCTGTTTACTCAAAGCTATGGTTTCTCCAGTAGTCATGTACTTATGTGAGCTAGACAATAAAAAAAGGTTGAGTGCCAAAGAATTGATGCCTTCAAACTGTGATGCTGGAGAGGACTGAGAATCCCTTGAACATCAAGGAGATCAAACCAGTCAATAGTGAAGGAAATCAACCCTGAATGTTCATTGGAAGGACTGATGCTGAAGCTCCAATAGTTTGGCCAGCTGGTGTGAAGAGCCTGATGCTGGGATAGATGGAAGAAGGCAGGATGAGAAGGGCATGACAGAGGATGAGATGGTTGGATGGCATCAGTGGCTCAGTGGACGTGAGTTTGAGCAAACTCCGGGAGATGGTGAATGACAGGGAAGCCTGGCGTGCTGCAGGCCGCGGGGTCGAAGCAGTCGGACACGACTGGGCAGCTAAGCAACAACAACAAAGGGGAGCTCCCTGCCCCAGCGATCGCAGCGTGTCTCTTGAATGGGAGGCGGGTTCTTTACCACTAGCGCCACCTGGGGAGCCCCTCAAGGAAGATACATCAGAGTCACAGAGCGTCCCCAGCTCCGTGACCGGAACCCACGAGGCTTCGGCCCTCATTTCCTGGTTTAGTGGCGCAGAGCCGTCTACCGTGCCTCCACTCTGTTTTCTCAGCTCAGGTGCGGGTTGATGGGGGTCTCCCACGGACTAGAGCACTGAGTAGCATCTTCAGCAGACCCGTTCTTTGTTCCACGTGTCCTCGTATTTCCAGAAGGCTCTACTGGGCTCTCTTGGTAGCTGAGATTTTAAAGAATCTGCCGGCAATGTAGGAGACCAGGATTCCATCCCTGGGACTCTCTTGGTAGCTGAGATTTTAAAGAATCTGCCGGCAATGTAGGAGACCAGGATTCCATCCCTGGGTTGAGAAGATCCCCTGGAGAAAGGAATGGTACCTACTCCAGCATTCTAGCCTGGAGAATCCCATGGACAGAGGAGCCTGGCGGGTTACAGTCCATGGGGTCACTAAGAGTTGGACATGACTTGGCGATTGAACAGCAAGGAGTGAGGAATATTTTACACCGATGCGAGAAAGCCTAACAGAAAGGGGGCAGAACAAATAGACCCATGTCAGCAGATGGGGCATCAGGAGGCGCCGATGCTGAGGCCAGCGGGGGACACCTGTGCAGGACTCGAGTCTCTGCGTGGTGACGCCATTGAGCGAAGGAGGCAGCATCTGCAGGCAGTGGTTTAGGGGGCCTGTGGCCCATCTGCGGACTCTGAGAGCAGAGGAAGGGGGATGCAAGAGTGATTAGAGGGAAGGTGCACGATCCTGGCTCACAGGACATTTCTCTAAGTGTGTGAGATAGCCTCAGTGGAACCCCAGGGATAATTTTATGAAAATATATCAGAAGTGAAAATAAAAAGTTGATGTTATAAGGAAGGTAGATAGCAGTAATTCGATTGGTAGGAACTAAAGAGTCTCTCCCTCCTCCTCCCCCCTCCCTCCTCCCTCCCCCCTCCCTCCATCCTCCCTCCCTCCCTCCCCCCTCCTTTCTCCCTCCCCCATCCCTCCTCCCTCCTCCCTCCCTCCTCCCTCCCTCCTTCCTTTCTCTCCCTACCTCTCTCATCTCTTCTTTCCTCACTTTCTTCCTTTCTTAAACATCTAGGTATTGAAAAGTTAAAACGTTTGAGAGGCACAAAGAAAACTCATGACTAATCACTGGGCTAATGAACAATTGCAGTTTGCATTCTATTTTTTAAGTGGAGAAGAATTGTCCAAAGTTTTTTTTAACTATTTTTGGAATATAATTGCTCAACAGTGTTTGTTTTTCCTGCAGAACATGAATCAGCTGTATGTGTAACACATATCCCCTCCCCCTCGAGTCTCCCTCCCACCCGCACCGTCCCGTCCCTCTAAGTCTTCAGGGAGCACCGAACTGAGCTCCCTGAGCTATAGCGATTTTCATTTTAAAAAGAGCAATAATGAAATATGAGCTGTATCTTTTACAGATGATGATAAACTTTGCGTTTGGCTGATATTAATGTGTAGCTTTTTGTTTCAGTGAGAAAATGTGTTCAGGCTAATAAACAGTGACCATCATTGTATGGTGAAGATACGGCAGGAAGAGGAGCCAGTAGCTCTGGTCTCTTTGTGGTCAGTTGTTCTGAGTCTCCATCCAGGATCTCAGAGGAGGTTAACAAGTCAGCTTTAGGGTCCGTTTCATCTGATTTTATTCAGGTTTTAGGTGGATGTACAGTACTTGTGTTGTCTGGGAAGAAGGCCCATAGATTTTATCACTTTTTCAGCAGCCCTTATTTAACTTTTAAGCTTGAAGTGATTTTCTTGATGCTAGGCAAACAAGACAGGTCAAGGACCATGCTGCAGTCTCTGCTCATAAGTGACAGTGGGATCTTTCAGAAGCTATTGAATTTTACGTGTTTCAGTTTCCATATATTTATGATGGGATTATTGTTCTTTAACCTAGGGAATTGGAGTGGAAATATGAAAAAAAAAAGTGTAAAAATTTAAACCACACACAGAACAGATCTCATGGTATTTCTGCTTTTCTATATCATGACCAAGCCATCTAGCCTTAATTAGATGTGAGTCTCTACTTCTGCTAGTTAAATGCTGATAAGTCTCCAATTCAAAACATTCAGAGCCCAGCAAGCCCGTGGTTTGCAGCCTAAAATGTTCGATAGTCACTGTATGACTTGATTTCTTCCCCCTGGGCCTCTTTAAAGTTTGAAAGGCAAGCATTCTGGGTTACCTTTTTGTCTCAGTTTAAACCTAATGAGTCCAGTGCCAGCTCATTTTTTTTTTTTTTGTATGAGATTGGTGGCACAGTGATAATAAGTTTTTTTCCTAGCAACTCAATTATTTTTAATGATTTACACAAGGTAATTACTGTTGACAGATGTCCAGATCCTGAGAGCAAGGAAATATTCATTTCCAAGTCTAGTTTTATGTTTGGTATTGATTGAAGCTTTTGGCAATGATTAGCTATCAGAGACTGAGAAATGTCAAGGAAAAGTGAGAAGAGGAATAGACAAACAGGGAATTGAGACTTAAAGATCAAGCAGAAAAAAAAATCCTTTAAAAAGGAAATTTGTACAGAAAAGCAGAGATAATATTTTTGTATTGTCTGAGACTTTTGGTTGAAAGTCAAAGAAATTGAATTCGTAATGACTTGAGCAAAGAAAGAATTTATCAGCATGAATTCACATGACCTGAACATCTAATGTTGCCCAAGCTTTAGGCCTGGTTGATTCTAAGGGATCGAAGGATTTCGAGAGTGTATCTTCCTTCCTGTCTCTTGGGTTCACCTCTTTATCTGTTGGCCCCTCTGTAAGCCATCTCTCTCTCTCTACTTAGGGCTCCCTAGCCACTATAGACATGAATTCCCTTGTAGCTCACAGTCCTAGTGAAAGGGGGGTTTTCTTTCTGACTGGAGGGGGGTTTTCTCTGGAGTCTTAGAATTAAGTTTTGTTACCTTGTCTCGGGTATTAGACCCATGAAAGACCCAGCTAACGTGTGTGAGATAGAGCTGTCTGGATAACCAGATGTGCTTCAGGTATCCACAACCAGAGCTAGGGGGTAATGTTCGCCTGTAGGAATAGCATAGTACCTCACAGGAAAAATCGAAGTTCAACTTCAACACAAACAGGTAAGCCCAAAACAAGAACGCTATAGCACTGTGCTTAAAAATTAGCTTGCAAAAATCATCCTCAGTTTTTATTGCCATCAAATAGTAAGAATCATAGGGACTTTGATTTTCTATATCAAGTTTGCCTTTTCAGAGATATGAATTCTAAAACAGGACTTCAGAGGCTTATTCAGAATTTCACAGTGAATTATGGGGCCAAGAAAGAAACCCAGGACTTCATGTTTTTAGCATATTATCTGGAGATAATGACTGCATTTGCAGATAGAGTCATCGCTGTTATGTCTTACTTTGGAGTGCATCTTTTCCCCTTCTCTGTCTTTCTGTTCTCACTTCCTTCAATACGTATTCATTGGAAACTATTAATACTATAATCCAAGCCATCTTCTTCCAGCTCTTTATTGAGAATTTGTTCTGTGCTTAGCCTTGATTCAACATGTATTTGATAAACAATTTATATTCCAACTATAGTACCAAGCAGTGGAAATAAAATTACAGATAGCATATTCTAGAGGGGGAGAAGGACAGTTAATAAAATAATTAGTTATGATGAGTGCTTTTTTTTGGGGGCAAATAACAGGTAAGATCTAGTATAAGGAAAAATAGAGATATGAAATCTTAGCCTGAAACATGAAAAGAAACTAGCCCTAAAGCCAGGAGGGAGAGTATTTCAGGGGAAAAGATTCTCAGAAGGACTGAACCTAGAGTTTCAAGAAACAAAAATTTGGTTAGTGCTTAGGGAAGAAATTGGCCAACTTTGTAAACATTCCTGGCGTTGTAGGCCAGGTTGTCTCTGCTACTCGGCTATGCTGTTGTAGCTGGAAAGTGACTAGGGGCAGTGTGTAAGCAAATGGGCATGGCTTGCGTTATAATAAAACTTTATTTAAAACACATGTAGAAGACAGATTTCCCTTCATCCAGGGAACGGAGATTGAGGGAGACAGGAGTTGACCTTGGAGGACCAGCAGGAAGCTTGAAACCTGGAAGGGCATGATATCAGTGTGGAATCGACTTCTGTCAGGAAGCTTCTAGGTGTTTGTTTAAGATGACGATTTTAAGAGAAGTTCTTTCTTTCTTTTAAAGAAGCTGCCGTTGACAGTCGCGTGGCAGGTCTAGCTGAAAGCTGTCTCATCAGTGTGGCCTGGCGTCCGCGGCAGGCGTCTCCTCTGGCTGCAGGTACTTCCTCCATGTGTCTGCCTGGTGCCGGCTCCTCCCACTTGGCTTCCGACTCCGCCGTCTCCGTGGGTTGGGTAGCAAGGATGGAGAATCATGTCCCAGTGGGTAAGATGCTAGCAGCGAGGACAGCGACAACCCAGCCCTGGGAAGACGAGCCCACTCTCAGCACAGCAGGCGGGGCGGCCCGGGGTCCTGCACCCGTCTCTTCCTTGGGCGTCCCCTGAAGTGAAGTGCGGAGCAAACTCTGTCTCTGTTTCTCCAGTTATGAAGCAGTCTTTGATTTATACCCCAGTCCTGTGGTGGCATTTTCCCTACCATGGTAGTATCGCTTTGGAGACATCAATTGAGTACATCATTTTTTCTGAAATTTTGAGTTTGGGAGAGAGATATACTCATATTTGCTAATGGAACAGGGGAGGGTGAACCAAAAGGATCAGAAGAAACTCTGATGCCCTACAGTCAAAAGAGAAAGTGAGTTTAGTACAATTAGGGGCACAGACAGTTCATTTTGGAGACTTCCACAGGAAACAAATTGCTGGTCTACAATTCCAAGATCCTTCAATCGTGTCAAAATATATCCTGCTTATCCGTAGTAGGGTTCATTGGTGCACTTACCACTTTCCTGGTTAGCCGTTTTGGGAGAAAATGAAAGCAATATGGATGTAAAAACTTAGAACATTCATCAGCTGAAAACTGCTCATCAGAAGCATTGTTGTGCTAATGATACTGTTGAAATGGACTTGCCTGTCAAAAACGGATATCTTCCTCTGAACCAGGGAGGCCCACTCCTTTGACGAGAAAGCTTCAGCAGAGCAATGTGGTGGAACCCTGGTGGTGTGCCCCACTCTCACTGGCTGTCATCTTCAGCCCTTTCCGTTTCATCTGTTCAACCAGGTTGTGTCAAGTGCAAGAGGAATTTATTTCTGTTTTCCCTCACGCCTAAAAGATATGATTATAATTCATCATGAAATATCAGTGTGTACTTGATTAATAGGAAACAGAGCTCACATTGGTTTTGGTTGCGCTGGTTTTCGTGTATTCCGTGCCTTATTAATATTTTAAAGTAACTTTTCCCTGCCGTATGATAGTAGTCTATGTTTGTTGATTTGGAAAATAAAATGGAAGATTAGAGAAGTACAAAGCAACGCATGATACCTTCTCTGGGCTTCCCAGGTGGCACTAGGGGTAAGAACCCGCCTGTCAGTGCAGGAGGCTCGATGCTCCTGGGTCGGGAGCTCCCCTGGAGGAGGGCACGGCAACACACTCCAGTGTTCCTTCCTGGAGGATCCCGCGGACGGGGGACCTAGTGGGCTGCAGCCTGCGGAGTGGCAAAGAGTCGGACGCGACGGAAGCAATCACACGGCATGGCCATGTGCCTTTCAGTCAGCTGCTGCGATGTTTAATGTAGATTTGCCTAGCATTTTTCTCTTTGTGTATTTATGAAAATGTATATAATTATTTCCTCAAATTTGCATACCACTGATTATGCTGTGCATACTCATTTATAAACTGTATCAGAAATCACATTTTCCATGAGCGTTTTATACATTCCCCTTGTCAATAATGGTTTTGTAGTATTGGGTTGACAGCTGAGTCAATGTTTGTTAGAATTGTTTATCATTTTCAGTGTTTTGCTATTAGGAAAGCATTCCAACAAATGTAATGATAGTATTTTTTCAATTATATTGTCTTTTAAAAATTATATTTATTTTTAACTGATTGATGATGGCTTCACAATGCTGGATTGATTTCTGTCATATGTCAACATGAATTAGCATAAGTTTACATATGTGCCCTTCTTCTTGAACCCAATTTGTATTATCTTAAGTAAACCAATAACCTTACTCCTTAAACCATTAAAGAAAAATCTATTTATTTTTTTGTTTTTTAATATAAATTTATTTTAATTAGAGGTTAATTACTTTACAATATTGTATTGGTTTTGCCATATATCAACATGAATCCACCACGGGTGTACATGTGTTCCCCATCCTGAACCCCCCTCCCACCTCCCTCCCCATACCATCCCTCTGGATCATCCCCAATGTAAATTTAACAACTATTTCTAATGAAAATACATAGTTGACTTGAGCTATTTATTAATATAAGTGAGAAAAAAGCAAAAATTCAGTAAATTAGAAACAAAGTTACATTTATTTCTCTCAGTTTTGTTAATTCCTCAATGTGTATCCAATTCATTTTATCAGATTTTGTTTGAGCATTCCTCTTTCTCTTGGCCACGTGAGAACCCGTCACGATGTGACTGGAATGCGCCGGCTGGCGTGCTGTGGGGGTTTGTGAGCTTTGTTTCATGTGTGCAAGCACTGGGGAAGCGGAATGGAGAGTGTTTGCTGCGACAGAGCCTGGTGGGCTGCAGTCCATGGGGTCACTAAGAGTCAGACATGACTGAGTGACTTCACTTTCACTTTTCACTTTCATGCATTGGAGGAGGAAATGGCAACCCACTCCAGTGATCTTGCCTGGAGAATCCCAGGGACAGGGAAGCCTGGTGGGCTGCCGTCTGTGGGGTTGCACAGAGTTGGACATGACTGAAGTGACTTAGCAGCAGCAGCAGCAGAGCTGACTTACAATGCTGTGTTAGTTTCTGGGATACAGCAAAGTGATTCAGTTGTACAAATATATTGCATATTATATATGATGTTCCGTGCACATGCATGTTACTTTATACATTTTATATATTATATATATTCATACTCTTATAACATTATACATGTTATAATATTCATAATATGTATTGTTTTTCATGCACTTTTCCATTATGGTTTATCAAAGGAGACTGAAGATAGTTCCGTGTGCTGCACAGTAGGACCTTGCTGTTTATCCATTCTGACAGTTTGCATCTGCCAGCCCCACACTCCCAGCCCAACCCTCTGCCCTCTCCCCCCAGCAGACCCAAGAGGTCTGTGAGTCTCTGTTTCTCAACTTACTAAATGAGATGATTATTGTGAAACTAACTTGCAGACCAGGGAAAGAATCTAAAAAATAATAGATGTGAAAATGCTCTGTGAGCCGTTAAGCGGTAGACTCTCGCTTATTCATTTATTGTCAGTTAAACTTTGATTTTTAAGATAAGCAGATATTACCAGGCAGTTGTAAGAAGTGATATTGAGTTTTCCCCTTGAAAGTAAGATCTTGCAAAAACCTGTAAAACAGCAGCATGATCAGGACGTTGGCATTACAAATACAATCGAAAATCAAAATGTCTCCATCACTCCTGGGGCGTGCTGCTCTGACATCACATAGACCTGTTTCACACCCGCATCCATAGCCTCTGGCAGCCAGCAACTAGTGCTCTCCATTTCTGCAGTTGGGTTATTTCAAAAATGTTACAGAAATAAAGCTGTGTGGTAGGTAACATTTTAAGACTTTTAAAAAATATTCAGCATAATTCCCTCAAGATTCATCAAGGTTGTTGCATATATTAACAATGAAATTACATTGATTAATTTTTTAATATTAAACCACTTGCATCTTCAAACTGTTGTCATAGTTTGGTATATGTTTTATATAGACCGATATATATATGTATTGTTTAGTCACTAAGTCATGTCCAACTCTCTGTGACCCTGTGGACTGTAGCCCACCAGGCTCTTCCTGTATATACGTGTGTGTGTGTGTATATATAACCTTAAAATATAATGTATGGACATCTGACTTTTATTGACACCAAATAACTATGACTTTGGAGTTGGGGATGGATAGCTTTAAAGCCTTGTTTCCCTGCCCTCCCCTCTAAAAGGACTATGTTCTGGTCAGTGTAGCTCTGACTACCCCGACAGTGTGCAGCATTTTTGATGTGTTCACAGAATCACCATCATCATTATTACTATTATCATCATCACCGTCATCATTAAGCTGTGCTATATATGAGACTCAGTCCAAACATCCCCCCGTCATCACATTCTCTGTTAAGCTTCAGATCACTCACATTTACCAGCAATACCCTCCATAGTCCTCTCTCACACTTCAAGTCTGCAATACTGAAGTGATCGTCGAGTTTCTTGCCTTTGCTCTGAAGTTTTCTGTTCATCAACCATCATGTTTTTTCATAATATGTCATCATTATACAGGCAATCATTGTTTAAAAAAGTTG
Source organism: Capra hircus (assembly GCF_001704415.2). NCBI lineage: Eukaryota > Metazoa > Chordata > Mammalia > Artiodactyla > Bovidae > Capra > Capra hircus. Next base: position 81,965,723 of record NC_030820.1, read on the forward strand.
TGACTAGTTTGCTAAAATCCTTATTTTCATCCACACATAAAACAGGCAAAATTTAAAAAAAAATTATTTTGTTGGCTATCTAAAGGTAATCATTTAAATTTTTTAAAATTATGATTGTGTATCTCACTCAAAGATCCTTTTTCAAATGATCAAAGAAAATTTAAGATTAATATAATGACTGCTTTAAAAGTTGATATGCGTATAATGCAGAAAGAAAAAAAACAAAGACTCAAATGTGACCCTGACTCAGAACTGACCCTGGGAGACAAAGTGGATGGCCCTTCCCGCTGGGTGCATCCTCAGCACACACAACTTTGTATCTTGGCAAAATGTCCATGGCTCTGGGGCATTCTCATTCAGATCAGTTGTGGATGACTGAAACAGAAAACACTATTCTCTGCTACCAAATGCTTACTGAATAGATTTAGAAAAATAATTCAATTTTTAAATCACTCTAGAACTCAGTATTTCACCTACCAAATAACTTCAGAAAAAATTCTGAAAACAAGAATGGGAATGTATATTGAAATTTTTTATTTCAAAAGAGAGGCCCATGCCTTTTTTTAAATGGGAAGGGGCAACCTACTGTAATCTCATCAATTACTAATTTCTTTTGGACAAAACTTCTTTGGAAAAGAATTAGTACTGACTATTCAAATGTTCATGGTGTATAAAGCATTTTCATTGCAATGAATAACTATCTGTTAGAGTCTTGGAACTTAATTAAATGTCCTGAATTATAACTGTTCACTGGCTGTAAAAGTATTTTCCCTGAGATCTGTGGCTATCTCTCTGCCATATTTTACCTTGTAAATTTGAATGTGCATTTTTGTAAATCGGGGTCATGACTATTTATATGGCAGCTGCTGAACTTCAATTATTGGTCATTGCTGGCACTATATTAAGTCTACAGATCTATATGAAACTGAACACTTAAAAGCAGTCTAAAATGTCAGATGAACTTTTTGTGCATTGCTACGTTATCCTCACATACCATTCATTTGAATTATCTCATCAAAAGTAGTTTCCAAAGAGGAAAGTTTGAGCCGTTAGCGGCTTTTTTCACGACGATCTTCCGATCTGGTGGACGTCTTCCATGCAGTTTGTCTCTTTTAATGCCTTGAGTTGTTTCAGTCAACCTGCTGCCAACGGTTTTTCACCTGAGAACACAGACTGTGCTAGGCAGTTCTCATTGACATTAATGGTAGTTTAAAAACTGCCCCTTAGGTACTTCTGGGAAAATTTAGGGAGTCTGTTCCCTGCCAGAGCAATATTTCTTTAGGGCGAAATCGAAACCTGGTTTGATAGTAAAAAGGACATTTCAGTTCAATGCCTGTGGAAAATTTAAGTGGGGAAGTTTCTAACAGAATCTGCGGTCTGTTTTCAGATCAGAAAAGTAACATGGTGTCACCACCTGAAGCTGACAAGGTCTGAATCTTCATGCATGAGTCACGGCATGTTTGAAAGAAGCTGGAAAAAGCAAATAGACGGACTCCCACTCTACGAGCTGGGGCCCAAATCCAGCGTACTGTCTGGCTTTGTACAGTTCATAAGCTAAGAACAGTTTTGTGGTTTTTTTTTCACTTACAAAGATTGAATTTAAAATAATATTAATGCTGTAAAATTATGTTATATTTAAATTTCAGTGTCCATAACTAAAGACATACCATAGCGTAAGAGTCTTTGGGTACTTTTGTGTTATAACAGAGCTGAGCAATTGAAAGAGATACCATATCATCCACAGTCGTGAACTGTTCACCGTCTGACCCTTAACAGAAAATATACTCCTGGTATAGTTACAAATTTGATATTTATGCTGTTTCCATCATCTAAGCGTCTTTGTATAACACATTGTAAATATTTTTGAAACTAGTTGAAATTTCATGTGTAAATAGCTGTGCATGTTTATGTATATTTTAATATTGGTTACGGTCAAATTTGCCTGTTACTCCAGGTATTTCTTGACTTCCTACTTTTGCATTCCAGTCCCCTGTAATGAAAAGGACATCTTTTTTGGATGTTAGTTCTAGAAGGTCGTGTAGGTCTTCATAGAACCATTCAGCTTCTTCAGTGTTACTGGTCGGGGCATAGACTTGGATTACCATGATATTGAATGGTTTGCCTTGGAAATGAACAGAGATCATTCTGTCGTTTTTGAGATTGCATCCAAGTACTGCATTTTGGACTCTTGTTGACCATGATGGCTACTCCATTTCTTTTAAGGGATTCCTGCCCACAGTAGTAGATATAATGGTCATCTGAGTTAAATTCACCCATTCCAGTCCATTTTAGTTTGCTGATTCCTAAAATGCCAATGTTCACTCTTGCCATCTCCTGTTTGACCACTTCCAATTTGCCTTGATTCATGGACCTGACATTCCAGGTTCCTATGCAGTGTTGCTCTTTATAGCATCAGGCTTTACTTCCATCACCAGTCCCATCCACAGCTGGGTGTTTCTTTGTTTGTTTGTTTGTTTGTTTTTGCTTTGGCTCCGTCTCTTCATTCTTTCTGGAGTTATTTCTCCACTGATCTCCAGTAGCATATTGGGCACCTACCGACGTGGGGAGTTCATCTTTCAGTGTCCTATCTTTTTGCCTTTTCATACTGTTCATGGGGTTCTCAAGGCAAGAATACTGAAGTGGTTTGCCATTCCTTTCTCCAGTGGACCACGTTTTGTCAGAACTCTCCACCCTGACCCGTCCTTCTTGGGTGGCCCTACATAGCATGGCTCAGTTTCACTGAGTTAGACAAGGCTGTGGTCCATGTGATCAGATTGCTTAGTTTTCTGTGATTGGTTTTCAGTCTCTGCCCTCTGATGGAGAAGGGTAATAGGCTTATGGAAGCTTCCTGATGGGAGAGACTGACTGAGGGGGAAATGGGTCTTGTTCTGATGGGTGGGGCCATGCTCAGTAAATCTTTAATCCAATTTTCTGTTGATGTGACTGTGTTCCCTCCCTGTTATTTGACCTGAGGTCAAACTATGGTGGAGACAGTGAAGATAAGGGTGACTGCCTTCAAAAGGTCCCATGCGTGCTACACTCAGTGCCCCCAGCTCTGCAGCAGGCCACCTCCGACCCACGCCTCCGCCACAGACTCCTGCACACTCACAGGCAAGTCTGGGTCAGTCTCCTGTGGGATCACTGCTCCTTTCTCCTGGGTCCTGGTGCTCACAGGCTTTCGTTTGTGCCATCCAAGAGGCTGTTTCCCTGTCCTGTGTAAGTTCTGGTGGCTCTGTGGTGGGGTTAATGGCGACCTCCTCCAAGAGGGCTATGCCACACCCAGGTCTGCTGCGCCCAGAGCCCCTGACCATGCGGCAGACTACTGCTGACCTGCTCCTCCACAGGAGACGCTCACAGCTCTGTCTCAGTCGCTGTGGGGTCTCTGGGTCCTGGTGTGCACAAGGAGAAGGCGCTGGTCATAGCAAACACCCTCTTCCAACAACACAGGAGAAGACTCTACACATGGACGTTACAAGATGGTCAGTGTAGAAATCAGATTGGTTACATTCTTTGCAGTAAAAGATGGAGAAGCTCTATACAGTCAGCAAAAGCAAGACTGGGAGTTGTCTGTGGCTCAGGTCATGAACTCCATATTGCCAAATTCAGACTTAAATTGAAGAAAGTAGGGAACACTAGACCATTCAGGTATGACCTAAATGAAATCCCTTATGATTATACAGTTGAAATGATCAGTAGATTCAAGGGATTAGATCTGATAGACAGAGTGCCTGAAGAACTATGGGTGGAGGTTTCTGACATTGTACAGGAGGCAGTGATCAAGACCATCCCCAAGAAAAAGAAACACAAAAAGGCAAAATGGTTGTCTGAAGAGGCCTTACAAATAGCTGTGAAAAGAAGAGATGTGAAAGGCAAAGGAGAAAAGGAAAGATATTGAATGCAGAGTTCCAGAGAATAGCAAAGAGAGATAGGAAAGCCCTCCTCAGTGCTCAGTGCAAAGAAATAGAGGAAAGAAATAGAATGGGAAAGACCAGAGATCTCTTCAAGAAAATTAGAGATACCAAGGGAACGTTTCATGCAAAGATGGGCACAGTAAAGGATAGAAATGGTATGGACCTAACAGAAGCAGACGATATTAAGAAGAGGTGGCAAGAATACACAGAAGAACTGTACAAAAAAGATCTTCATGACTCAGATAATCACAATGGTGTGATCACTCACCTAGAACCAGACATCCTGGAATGCAAAGTCAAGTGGGCCTTAGGCAGCATCACTATGAACAAAGCTAGTGGAGGTGATGGAATTCCAGTTGAGCTATTTCAAATCCTAAAAGATGATGCTGTGAAAGTGCTGCAGTCAGTATGCCAGCAAATTAGGAAAACTCAGCAGTGGTCACAGGACTGGAAAAGGTCAGTTTTCATTCCAATCCCAAAGAAAGACAATGCCAAAGAATGCTCAGACTACCGCACAGTTGCACTCATCTCACATTCTAGTAACATAATGCTCAAAATTCTCCAAGCCAGGCTTCAACAGGACATGAACTGTGAACTTCCAGATATTGAAGCTGGATTTAGAAAAGGCAGAGGAAGCAGAGATCAAATTGCCAACGTCCATTGGATCATTGGAAAAGCAAGAGAGTTCCAGAAAAACATCTACTTCTGTTCATTGACTACATCAAAGACTTTGATTGTGTTATCAAAACAAACTGTTGAAAATTCTTCAAGAAACAGGAATACAAGACCACCTTTTCTGACTCCTAAGAAATCTGTATGCAGGTCAAGAAGCAATAGCTAGAACTGGACCTGGAGCAACAGACTGGTTCCAAATTGGGAAAGGAGTACAGCAAGGCTATATATTGTTGCCCAGCTTATTTAACTTATATGTGGTGTTCAGTTCAGTTCAGTTGCTCAGTCGTGTCTGACTCTTTTTGACCCCGTGAATCACAGCATGCCAGGCCTCCCTGTCCATCACCATCTCCCGGATTTCACTCAAACTCATGTCCATTGAGTCGGTGATGCCATCCAGCCATCTCATCCTCTGTCATCCCCTCTTCCTCCTGCCCCCAATCCCTCCCAGCATCAGAGTCTTGTGTTTGCTTTGGTTCCATCCCTTCATTCTTTCTGTAGTTATTTCTCCACTGATCTCCAGTGGCATATTGGGCACCTACTGACCTGGAGAGTTCTTCTTTCAGTATCATATCATTTTGCCTTTTCATACTGTTCATGGTGTATATCATGAGAAATGTTGGACTGGATGCAACACAAACTGGAATCAAGATTTCTGGGAAAGATATCAATCACCTCAGATATGCAGATGATACCACCTTATGGCAGAAAGTGAAGAAGAACTAAAGAGCCTATTAATGAAAGTGAAAGAGGAGAGTGAAAAAGTTGGCTTAAAACTCAACATTCAGAAAACTAAGATCATGGCATCTGGTTCCATCACTTCATGGCAAATAGATGGAAAACCAATGGAAACAGTGACAGACTTTATTTTGGGGGGCTCTGAAATCACTCCAGATTGTGACTGCAGCATTGAAATTAAAAGACGCTTGCTGCTTGGAAGAAAAGTTATGACCAACCTAGAAAGCATATTCAAAAGCAGAGACTTTGCCAACAAAGAGCATCTAGTAAAAGCTGTGGTTTTTCCAGTGGTCATGTATGGACGTGAGAGTTGGACCGTGAAGAAAGCTGAGCACTGAAGAATTGATGCTTTTGAACTGTGGTGTTGGAGAAGACTCTCGAGAGTCCCTTGGACTGCAAGGAGATCCACCCAGTCCATCCTAAAGGAAATCAGTCCTGAATATTCATTGGAAGGACTGATGCTTAAGCTGAAACTCCAATACTTTGGCCACCTAATGCGAAGAACTGACTCATTTGAACAGATCCTGATGCTGGGAAAGATTGAAGGTGTGAGGCGAAGGGGGTGACAGAGGATGAGATGGTTGGATGGTGTCACCGACTCAATGGACATGAGTTTGAGTAAGCTCTGGCAGTTGGTGATGGACAGGGAAGCCCAGTGTGCTGCCAGGAGTCCAAGGGATTACAAAGGGTTGGACACAGCTGAGTGACTGAACTGAATATTAGTTTTTAATCACTATTAGAATAAGAAAGAAAACAAAGTGTTAGTGGCTCAGTGGTGTCTGACTCTTGGCAAACTCATCGACTGTAGCCTAACCCTACCAGGCTCCTCTGTCCATGGAATTTTCCAGACAAGAATAGTGGAGTGAGTAGCCATTCCTTTCTCCTGAGTATCTTCAGAACCCCATATACCGAACCGGCATCTCCTCCATTGCAGGCAGATTTCTTACCTTCTGAGCTACCATATTTTAATATTAGCTTTGACCATTATTAGAGATAGAGACAATTTTAATAGAATCCTTATAGATTCCAAATTTTAAAACAGTTCTGCAAATATGATATTTTCTTTTTCTACCGAGAAAATAATTAGACAAATGTTTTCTATCATAATATTATACATCATTCAATGTGAAAAATACAAATGGTATTATAAAATAAGAAAAAGGAAATTATTTACAGTTCACATTTTAGAGACAACAATTTCAATCTGTGCACAAATGCACATTAGTGCCTAGAAAGGAGAAAACAAGTACACATACTGTCTGAAAATAGAGGAACAACTCAGGTAGTATTTATAATCTGCTTTTTATCTTAACAACAGTCACATGCTGTTACAAGTTATGCATTTTCATTCTAGAAAATTCAGAATATAAAAGAAGATAAAATGCATTGCATTGCCACTGGCCACAGATAAGCAATACTGAAGTGTTTATTATTTTGTTGTTTATCCCATACGTAAGTTACCTTTTTATTATAAATGAATGTATTTTTATATATCTTTCCACAAATCTGCAGTCAGATTTACATGCTACTTGGTAATTTTTTTCATTTAACATTCCATTACAAGCATTTTTCTGTATCAATAAAGCTTTTATGTCATTTTAATGCTTGAATAAGGATTTAAATGTTCTTTAGCACATAAAGCGTGAACACCTTTTACATCAGTAATTATAAAAAATTAGAGCAACCTAAATATAGAGACATTACTTTGCCAACAAATGTCCGTCTAGTCAAGGCTATGGTTTTTCCAGTGGTCATGTATGGATGTGAGAGCTGGACTGTGAAGAAGGCTGAACGCTGAAGAATTGATGCTTTTGAACTGTGGTGTTGGATAAGCCTCTTGAGAGTCCCTTGGACTGCAAGGAGATCCAACCAGTCCATTCTGAAGGAGATCAGCCCTGCGATTTCTTTGGAAGGACTGATGCTGAAGCTGAAACTCCAGTACTTTGGCCACCTGATGCGAAGAGTTGACTCATTGGAAAAGACTCTGATGCTGGGAGGGACAGGGGGCAGGAGGAAAAGGGGACGACAGAGGATGAAATGGCTGGATGGCATCACAGACTCGACGGACATGAGTCTGAGTGAACTCCGGGAGTTGTTGATGGACAGGGAGGCCTGGCGTGCTGCGACTCATGGGGTCGCAAAGAGTCAGATACGACTGAGTGACTGAACTGAACTGGTTATGACATCCATATCATTGAATAGTATGTAGACTCTTGAGAGTCCCTTGGACTGCAAGGAGATCCAACCAGTCCATCCTAAAGGAGATAAATCCTGGGTGTTCATTGGAAGAACTGATGTTGAAGCTGAAACTCCAATATTTTGGCCACCTGATGCGAAGAGCTGACTCATTTGAAAAGACCCTGATGCTGGGAAAGATTGAGGGCAGGAGGAGAAGGGGACGACAGAGGATGAGATGGTTGGATGGAATCATCTACTCGATGGACATGGGTTTGGGTGGACTCCGGGAGTCGGTGGTGGACAGGGAGGCCTGGTGTGCTGTGGTTCATGGGGTCGCAGAGAGTCGGAGATGACTGAGCGACTGAACTGAACTGAACTGATAGATTGTTTATAGATGAATATTGATTGACATGTTGTTGAAAGGCTGATACCATCCTGCGCCCTTGCTAGCTGGCATTATTTTCCCTCCATTCTTTCAATGACTGGCTCCTTATTATTATTCAACTTTCAACTCAAATGTGACCTCTTCTGAAATACCGTCCCTTATCCCCTAAGCCAGAAACTCTGCCCCAGTCACCCTCTGTCCCATTTTCCTGTTTCACTGCACCTTCTTTCTGCTTTATAACCTTTCTCTCCTTATCAGAATGTAGTCACTTTGAGGCTGGGAAGTTGTTCTGCTCATTACTTTTCAGAATCTGGAACAACACATGACACGTCTTCACTAAAATATGCTTCACTAAAAAAAAGCATATTCTTAGGCTTAACAAGTCTATAAAACTGTATGAAAAGTAGGCTACCGTTAATACAGATATTCACATGTGTGTGTGTGCTCTGCCTAGTGAACACAGATAGCTGGATAGGGCGGGGACCGGTAGGTAGACAGAGAGAAAGATAACTCCACGCAACCATCTTGCCTAGGTGCCAGATGGAAATGTATTAATGTTAACAGTTCCTGTCCTTTGTTGGCAGAAGTTTACAGGTCATCTTTTTTATCAGATGATAATATATGCTTGACAAGCCCAGCCTTCCTCAGGTGTAATTTTGAAGCTCGACTTGCTGAAAGCCCACTCTAAGTGAGGCACAGGCTGTCTCTGTGGCCCTGTTTGTTTTAGTCCACATGTGAAAGCAGTGCTCTCTCTCTCTCTCTTTTTTTTTTTTTTTTTTTTTGGAGTCCTAGTAAGTGCCTGACACTTTACAAGGCTTGTATCAAGAATATAGAACTAGAAACTTGTGGCTTTTGCCCTCATTTTTGATGGAGTAAAAAGAAAATGGGTGGAAGATAAAGAATGTCTGGGTGAGGTGTACATTTCTGGGCACCTGAAGAAAGGATGTTTCAGAAAGTGACATCTGAGCTGAGAGCTGAGAGAAGAAAGGAAGTCAGCAAAGCTAAGAGCAATTCAGGTGGAGGAAATCCTTTTTGAGGAAGGAAAGAACCAGTGTTTGAAGGGCTCAAAGAACCTCTGTTTGAAGAAGAAAGAGCAGAGAGACAGCCACGTGTGCCAGGACCTCGGAGAGTGATGGAGAGGGTGGTGGGAGAGACTCCAGATCCTCGAAAATGGCAGAAGATGCTGTGGTGGGAAGTGTTTGGCAGTCACAAAGGAAGGCCAAGAGGCACCGGCAGAGTTCCTGCATGTCTGTTAATGCAGAGCGCTCATTCAGAGTCACGGGAAGCGGGTTCCCATAGCATGTGGCTCCCCGTGGAGGAATGGTTTAGCAGACCCTAATTTTCCATGAGGAAATAATCTGCCTGCAGTGCAGGAGACTCAGGTTCAATTCCTGGGTCAGGAAAATTCCCTGGGAAGGAAATGGCGATCCAGTGTTCCTGCCTGGGACATCCCATGGGTGGAAGAGCCTGGCAGGCTGTACGCCCTGGGACCACAGAGTGGACACAGCTTAGTAACCAAGCGACCACCACGCAGATCACGTCACCAGACTGAAGGCAGCGTCTGCTGCTCTGAACGTGGGGGCTGGCATCGTGGCTCTCACCGGCCTTGCTGGAGGCTGGTTTTCTTTCTAGAGACTCTGCTGCTTGAAATAATTCGATGGAATTCTCTGATAGTCCTGGCGTGGAGGAAACGTTCTGAGGTCAGCTGCTTCTATCGGCATTTCTAACTATAAATGATTAACTGTGTCCTGAATCGAATTTAAAACAGAAAGCAAACATCCTCTGCATTCCTGTCTCTGATAAATAGCTAACTATGAAAGATATAGCCTTCTATTTAAGGGCTTCCCTGCGGCTCAGCGGGAAAGAACCTGCCGGCCAGTGCAGGTTTGATCCCTGGTTCGGGAAGGGACCCTGGAGCAGGAAGTGACAACCCACTCCAGTATTCTCGCCTGGGAAATCCCTGGACAGAGGAGCCTGGTGGGCTAGAGTCCATGGGGTTGCCAAAGACTCAGATGGGACTTAGCAACTAGACAACTACATTGCCTCTTTGTTATTATTATTATTATTATATCAGACTTGTGACTTAACTACTTTAAAAAGTGCTTTACTCAGTTTTGTATGTAATCTAAACATAGGAACCATCTAGTGCTTGTCTTTAAACAAAGTTTACCATTATCCATTGCATCTGCCACCAAATTGCACAGATGCGCACACACACAGATGCACACACACAGACACACACACACAGATGCACACACGCACACAGATGCACACACACGCACACATGGAGAGATGCACACACACATCTGCACACACACAGATGCACACACACAGATGCACACACACAGAGATGCACACACACACAGATGCACACACACATCTGCACACACACAGATGCACACACACAGATGCGCACACACAGATGCACACACACACAGATGCACACAGACAGACACACACAGACACACACAGATGCACACACACGCACACACGGAGAGATGCACACACACATCTGCACACACACAGATGCACACACACAGATGCACACACACACAGATGCACACACACAGATGCACACACACAGATGCACACACACACAGATGCACACACACAGATGCACACACAGAGATGCACACATACAGATGCACACACACAGATGCACACACACGCAGATGCACACACACGCAGATGCACACACACACATCTGCACACACACAGATGCACACACACAGATGCACACACACAGATGCACACACACAGATGCACACACAGAGATGCACACACACAGATGCACACACACACAGATGCACACACACAGATGCACACAGAGATGCACACATACAGATGCACACACACAGATGCACACACACAGATGCACACACAGAGATGCACACATACAGATGCACACACACAGATGCACACACACGCAGATGCACACAGACACACACAGACACACACAGATGCACACACACGCACACACGGAGAGATGCACACACACATCTGCACACACACATCTGCACACACACATCTGCACACACACAGATGCACACACACAGATGCACACACACACAGATGCACACACACAGATGCACACACAGAGATGCACACATACAGATGCACACACACAGATGCACACACACGCAGATGCACACACACGCAGATGCACACACACATCTGCACACACACAGATGCACACACACAGATGCACACACACAGATGCACACACACAGATGCACACACAGAGATGCACACACACAGATGCACACACACGCAGATGCACACACACATCTGCACACACACACAGATGCACACACACACAGATGCACACACACACAGATGCACACACAGATGCACACACACACACAGATGCACACACACGCACACATGGAGAGATGCACACACACATCTGCACACACACAGATGCACACACACAGATGCCCACACACAGAGATGCACACACACACAGATGCACACATACAGATGCACACACACAGATGCACACACAGAGATGCACACATACAGATGCACACACACAGATGCACACACAGAGATGCACACATACAGATGCACACACACAGATGCACACACACGCAGATGCACACACACACAGATGCACACACACGCAGATGCACACACACATCTGCACACACACACAGATGCACACACACAGATGCACACACACACAGATGCACGCACACACAGATGCACGCGCACACACAGATGCACAGGGAATCCCGAGATTCTCAGGGAAATAAGAGATTTTGCTGCAATTATCACAATAAGACTGAATGGTAAACACTCTAAGTCGTTTGTTTCCCCTAAATGAGGGCAGTGCTCCTGACAGCTTCCTTGTCTTTGGTTCCTTTTGCTCTTAGCCCTTCTTGTCCCTTGCTTCTCCCCTCTCCTCTAGCTTCTATCTTATAAGCACATACTAGAAATTACAAATCTACTCAGGTTTTCCAAATCTTCAGGATTTTGAAGAAAATTGAAAAGATGTATTGTGTAAAATTTCTATACCTCTAAAGTAAGTGCAGCTCCCAAAACCCATATCTGTGACCTCTATTAGTTTATATAATTTTCTTCTAAAACTTCGTTAACTATTGCTTTTCTACTTGTGTGCTCCATTTTTTTCCACCTTGATTCATATGTTTTTTGAAAGTCTTTCTTCGAAACCTTTGCTATCATCTTTATCCTAATTTCAGAATCTTTTCTTTTCTATATATTTTAGGATATCTCTTTGAGCTAACTTCTACTGTTACAGAATTGAGTTATTTTAAGCATTTAATCTCTTGTTTCTGATCTTGCGTGGAGAATTCCCATGGATGGAGAAGCCTGGTGGACTACTTCCACAGGGTCGCAAAGAGTCTTATTACTGAATAGGAGTGTACTATGTGGATATATCCCAGTGTGTTTATCTGTTCACCTAGAGAAGGACTTTTGCCATTAATTTCATCTTTTTAATGGAATGTTTTCTGACTCCTGTTTCCATTGTGTAAGTTGTCCTTTGGAAAAGGAAATGGCAGCCCACTCCTGGATTCTTGCCTGGGAAATCCCTGGACAGAGGACCTGGCGGGCTACAGTCTGGGGTCACAAAGAGTCAGACACGACTGGGTGGCTAAAGAACAAAACGACAGTTCGTCTTCAGTTACATCAGGACAGTGGGCTCCTGAAACGGGTTTCAAACGTGAGTTCCTCACCGTGTAAAGTTTCTCTGGTTTGTGAGAGTCCATGCTCAGTCTCTCGGTCATGTCAGTGCTTTGGGCCGTGGCCTGCCAGGCTCCCCTGCCCACAGGAGTTTTCCGGTAAGAAGAGCCGCGTGGGCTGCGCTTTCCTCCTCCAGGGGGTCTTCCCGACCCAGGGGCCAAGCCCGCGCCTCCTGCGCTGCGGTGGGCTCTCTACCTGCTGAGCCACCGGAGAAGCCCCCGTCTACAAAGTGCCTTTTAGTCAAGCAACTTTGCTTTGAACTTCCTTCTGAATTACTAGTAACTTTTCATTTGCCTAATGACTTTTAAATATATCATTCAATAATTTGTACTAACTCTATAGACTAGTACAGTTCTCATCAGACCTTTGCAGTAGACTCCTTCTTGCCCCCCTGCCCCTATTCACATAGTAGGTAAAGAGATCTCTTAACATAAATGAGATTATTTTACTCACCAGCTTAAATCGCCTGTTGGCTTCCCAGTATATCTGGCATAAAATCCAAACTCCTCGTTGCTCGTGAGGCTCTCTGCTGTGTGGCCCTAAATGACCTTGGACGTCGTATCACCTGTTGATGTCTTCTGCTTCCTTAACTTGGGACAGAGCAGCCCTCTTGCCAGGCTTGTTTTCACCTCCGTACTCCAGAAACGCCCTCTCTCAAAACGCCCTCTCTCTGCCCCAGATTTTCTGCCCTCCCCCTTCTAGCCTTCACTTCTCAACGCAAATGCCCCCCTCGGCCGTGCTTGTGCCCACCATGAAATGGAATCTCCATGAAATGAGGGGCCTCATATGTCTCATTCTTGATTGCATTCTCAGTGCCTAGAACTGTGTAAATATTTGTTGATGGAACAGCTGTTTGCTTGGGGTTAGTGACCTCAGAGGGACACAGCTATAGCTGAGCTCCCTCGCCTGTGTCTCACTGGATTTCCCCATCAGCCCACTCTGAGAGTCAGCACTGTCACACGCCTCCTACTCAGTTGAGCTGATAACACCTGCTTTAGCCAACAACTCCAGAGATCTGGAGACGACCGTGAGAGTGGTCATGACGATGTGATTGTACCACCACCCGTGACCCCTGTTGACCCCGTGAGTGAGGGGACATTACAAGCCTCTTCATTCTCATGATTTGCTTTTCAAAGTCATGTTGGGTTTTTTTTCAATCCAGGCATGGCTGTAAGTCTTCAAATTTTTTCACTTATTTAACTGATCTCCCCATGGTTCACACTGAGAATATACGTTTTTCCCCGGTTTTATATTTTTTGTTCTTTATAATGGAAATCTAAACACACCAATGTATGTGGCTACAAGTATACGTGTGCTCACACTTCGGCTTGTAGGTACTGGAACCTGTGGTCGGCATAATCCTGGAGGTGGGCCAATGACCTTTGCTCTCTGATGTTATTCTCATGATTATCTTATAGATGAAAGGGATTTTTGTGAATGCAATTAATCAGTTTAATTTGAGATAGGAAGATTATCAATGCTCAGTTATATCACATGAACCTTGTAAACGTGGAGTATTTTCTCCAACTGGTAGCAGAAGAGAAAGATTCAGGATATGAGAGGATTCAACATGGTTATTCTCTATGGAGATGGAGGAGGCCAGGGAATCAGGGCTGGAGAGTGGCCTCTGAGCTCTGAGAATGGTCCCTACCAATAAACAGCAGAAAACAGGGCTCCCAGTCCTGTAAACAGAAAGAGCTGAATGGCCAACAGCCTGGATGGTCTTGGAGGCGGAGTCTTCCCTACAGTCTGCAGAAAAGAGCACAATTTTGCCAGTACCTTGATTTTGGCCTGTGAGACCCGTCAAGGCCACCGGGACTTCTGACCTGTAGCGATATGAGATAATAACTGGATATTGTTTCAAGCCACAAAATGTGTGGTGATTTTTTTTTTACACAACAGAAAACTAAGTCAAATATGCCTTTGTCATCATTTTCCCTGCGTAAAATTTTTTACTATATTTCAGTCCTTTTTATTCTTCTTTTAGTGGAATTGATATTTAGTTTTTTAAAGAATGTTTGAATAAGTGAGTTCTCCTTTTCCACACTGATGATTAGGTGTAACTGCCTAGTTTAACTTTCTATCAGCCATCCACTTTTTGAAACTGTTTTTCTTTAATAATAGTGTTAATGATTTGCAGATGGAGGGCCACTTTTAAATGTCACTCAAACAGTTTTGGGTGATAAGAACTGACAGAGACGTGAGGCTTGTTTGTGAAATTTCCACGTCTTCTGAAATTCAGTCTCACATTCTGCTTGTTCAGCACAGAAACTTTAGGGTTTACATTTGTCTTCAGTAGTTGCTGTTTCATTGCTCATTTGAGGCATAAGTTGCTTGTTTCTGACAAGTGTGTCTTTGGGTTCTGCTTCTAGCCTTGACAGTTATTACAGAGAGGTGCCTGAATAAAGGGTCAAGAAATGCTTGTTGTTCAGTGTAACACAGCTTTGGTTTTATTGAACTTAAGGCTGCTTTAAAAAGTTTTATATAAGAATAAAAGTTCAGCAGCTAGAGTGCTACCACAAGGAGAGAAGAACATTTGTGGTCTGTAATTTCCATTACTTTAGATAATCTCATCTGTATGGTGTTCTGAGAATCTTAAAGCAAAGCAAGGTGCATAGGAGCAAAATAATAACTCTTGATCATTAACGAGCTGTGCATTGTAGGTAAATTATTTTTCCTCTCTGCGATTTGGTTTTGTTTATTTTATTTATCTAATTGCTTATTTTTAGACTGCACTGGATCTTTGCTGCGTTGCTCAGGCGATCTCTGGTTGCGGCGAGCTGGCGGCTCCTCTCCGTTGCAGTGCGTGCAGGCTTTGCTGCGTTGCTCAGGCGATCTCTGGTTGCGGCGAGTGGGCGGCTCCTCTCTGTTGCAGTCGTGTAGGCTTCTGGCTGTGGTGGCTCCTCTTGTTGCAGAGCGCAGGCTCAGCGGTTATACCGCACCGGCATGTGGACGCTTCCTGGACCAGGGAGCGAACCTGTGTCCCCTGCCTTAGCAGACGCGTTCTTAACCACTGCACCAGGAGGGAAGTCCTGTGATTTAGTTTTTGTATCTATAAAGTGACGCAAATGTGTTAATTACCTAGGAATCCAGTGCTTCTTAAAATTTTCCTCCTAGTAATGGTTCTCAAAGTGTGGCCCCTGAACCACTGGCAGCAGCATTACCTGGGAACTTATGAGAAACGAGTTCCCAAGTCCCAGTACAGATTTCATACATCAGAAACTCTAGGGGGTGGGCCCAGAAATCTGGATCTTAACCAGTCCCCCAGGGAGTGTCTGAGACTGATCGTCATTGTCATACCTAACATAACATTAGGCCTGGCGTATATTTAGCAAATGTTAGTTGTTAAATTATAGAAATTAACTCGGAGATGATAGGGCATAGCTCTAAATGTATTTAGATGCATGTGATTTGTTTAAAAATCCACAGAGGAATTGTTTTGCATCTTTGCCTACTTTAATATAAAAAGATGTCTAGAATTCCTTTTATAATTAAAAAAAGAGATGTTTTCTCTTCTAAATCGTTATGCAATTTTAAGTAAAATGAAAGCTCCAGCAAAAAATGTCGTGTTGCTCTTATAACTTTGAAAGTCTCCTGGCTCACCTCTGGTTACTGTCTCAGTGTGACTTGAGTTTGAGATGCAAGGCCCTGTGGACAGAGGAATCTTTCTGGACTGTCCAAATCTGGCTCCTCTTCTGATGACACTATATTGTTTATCCCTCACTTTCTTAAAGGGCCCTTGGGGCAAAGTCTTGATGGTCACCACAACAGGCACGTTGGTATTAATATGAGATTTTTAGGAACGCTGCTGCTGCTGCTGCTAAGTCGCTTCAGTCGTGTCCAACTCTGTGCGACCCCATAGATGGAAGCCCACCAGGCTCCCCCGTCCCCGGGATTCTCCAGGCAAGAATACTGGAGTGGGTTGCCGTTTCCTTCTCCAGTGCATGAAAGTGAAAAGTGAAAGGGAAGTTGCTCAGTCGTGTCCGACTCTTAGTGACCCCATGGACTGCAGCCCACCAGGCTCCTCCATCCATTGGATTTTCCAGGCAGGAGTACTGGAGTGGGGTGCCATTGCCTTCTCCGTTTTAGGAATGGCTAGATGTTAATTCAGCTCTCCTCCTCTGTTGGTGCCTGAAGTTTCACCATGAGAAGCAGTGTTCTGCTGCAGTCCTGGTGGCATTTTGCTGTACTCTCTGTTGAGGAACCAGAGATCAGATTGCCAATATCTGTTGGAACATCAAAAAAGCAAGAGAGTTCCAGAAAAACATCTATTTCTGCTTTATCGACTACACCAAAGCCTTTGACTGTGTGGATCACAGTGAATTATGGAAAATTCTGAAAGAGATGAAAATACCAGACCACCTGACCTGCCTCTTGAGAAATCTGTATGCAGGTCAGGAAGCAACACTTAGAACTGGACATGGAACAACAGACTGGTTCCAAAGAGGAAAAGGAGTACGTCAAGGCTGTATATTGTCACCCTGCTTATTTAACTTCTATGCAGAGTACATCATGAAAAATGCTGGGCTGGATGAAGCACAAGCTGGAATCAAGATTGCTGGGAGAAATATGAATAACCTCAGATATGCAGATGACACCGCCCTTATGGCAGAAAGTGAAGAGGAACTAAAAAGCCTCTTGATGAAAGTGAAAGAGGACAGTGAAAAGGTTGGCTTAAAGCTCAACATTCAGAAAACAAAGATCATGGCATCCGGTCCCATCACTTTATGGCAAATAGTTGGGAAAACAATGGAAACTGTTTAGCAAGTGAAAAAAATAAACAGACTTTATTTTGGGGGCTCCAAATCATTACAGATGGTGACTACAGCCATGAAATTAAAAGACGATTGCTCCTTGGAAGTAAAGTTATGACCAACGTAGACATAATATTAAAAAGCAGAGACATTACTTTGCCAACAAAGTGTCCATCTAGTCAAAGCTATTGTTTTTCCAGTAGTCATTTATAGATGTGAGAGTTGGACTATAAAGAAAGCTGAGCGCCAAAGAATTGATGCTTTTGAGCTGTGGTATTGGAGAAGACTCTTGAGAGTCCCTTGAACTTCAAGGAGATTCAACCAGCACATCCTAAAGGAAATCAGTCCTGAATATTCATTGGAAGGACTGATGCTGTAGCTGAAACTTCAGTACTTTGGCCACCTGATGCCAAGAACTGATTCATTTGAAAATACCCTGATGCTGGGAAAAATTGAAGATGGGAGGGCAAGGGTATGACAGAGGATGAGATGGTCGGATGACATCACTGACTCAATGGACATGAGTTTGAGTGAACTCCAGGAGTTGGTGATGGACATGAAGGCCTGGCATGCTGCAGTCCATGGGGTTGCGAAGAGTCAGACATGACTAAGCTACTGAACTGAACTGTAGCTTCCTTATCCTTCACTGTCTCTCTAAGTTTGCTCAGATTCCTGTCCACTGAGTCAGTGATACATAAATTTGTATATCCATTGTATAAATATCTTTATAAATTACTATATAACTTATATATACTACTGTTCATAATATATTATTAATATATGATATAATATTCAGTAATATATATAGATATATAAACATGGATATAAAATGGTTATATATGTGTATATATATATAATGGAAAATAGGGAGTGTCCATTTTATAGGATTTTTTTTTTCAGTAAGTTATTTTGCTTAGTACTCCCATGTCTAACCAGATCCATTAGGGTCTGTTTAAAGAAACCAGGTTAGGTTAAACTTACAGGGCAAGACCACCATCTCTTTTCTCTTGAACTAAAGTTATAAAAGACGCTTACTCCTTGGAAAAAAAGTTATGACCAACCTAGATAGCATATTCAAAAGCAGAGACATTACTTTGCCGACTAAGGTCCGTCTAGTCAAGGCTATGGTTTTTCCTGTGGTCATGTATGGATGTGAGAGTTGGACTGTGAAGAAGGCTGAGTGCCGAAGAATTAATGCTTTTGAACTGTGGTGTTGGAGAAGACTCTTGAGAGTCCCTTGGACTGCAAGGAGATCCAACCAGTCCATCCTAAAGGAGAACAGTCCTGGGATTTCTTTGGAGGGAATGATGCTAAAGCTGAAGCTCCAGTACTTTGGCCACCTCGTGCAAAGAGTGGACTCATTGGAAAAGACTCTGATGCTGGGAGGGATTGGAGGCAGGAGGAGAAGGGGACGACAGAGAATGAGATGGCTGGATGGCATCACTGACTCGATGGACATGGGTTTGGGTGAACTCCGGGAGTTGGTGATGGACAGGGAGGCCTGGCGTGCTGTGATTCATGGGGTCGCAAAGAGTCGGACACGACTGAGCAACTGAACCGAAACTGAACCGAGTTATGAAGGCTTAGTAGAGAACTGGTGGAGAAGGCAATGGCACCCACTCCAGTGCTCTCATCTGGAAAATCCCATGGGTGGAGGAGCCTGGTAGGCTACAGTCCATGGGGTCGCTAAGAGTCGGACACGACTGAGCGACTTCAGTTTCACTTTTCACTTTCATGCTTTGGAGAAGGAAATGGCAACCCACTCCAGTGTTCTTGCCTGGAGAACCCCAGGGACGGGGGAGCCTGGTGGGCTTCCGTCTATGGGGTCACACAGAGTCGGACACGACTGAAGCGACTCAGCAGCAGCAGCAGCAGCAGCAGCAGAGAACTGCAGGCTGGACTTGTAGATTTTGTTCCTGCTCCATAACCCATCACAGTACTCTACACTTTCTCTCTACTCGTGTGCCGCTGACGTTGATATCAATGAGCCATGAATTTGAGTCCTGGTCTGACCAATTACCAGGTCTATAATCTCGGTCAAGTCGCCTAAACTCTTTGAGCCTAAGATTTTTCATCTATGAAACGTGGATAAGAATAGCTTGGCAACAGGGGAGCATATGAAGATATCCGGTACATGATAGTTGCTCAGTAAATTTAAACTAATGTGCTGGGCGACAGATAGCAAAATTAGGATTCTAGCGGCTGAATGATTTTACTGTCCACACTGAGGAAGGCAGGATCGAAAGCAGGGATTATGGCTGCTTCCTCACATCCCTTCCCATCGCATCTCTTTCCTCCAGTCACCTCGCTTTCCATGCTATTTATCATGCACGTCAATATCACTCTGCGTGTTTAGCGGTGATTTTAATTGCTCAGCTGTCCCACTTGCGACGCATGGACTGTTGCCCCCAGGCTCCTCTGTCCACAGGATTTCCAAGAACACTGGAGTGGGCTGCCATTTCCTTCTCTAGGGGGTCTTCCCCACCCAGGGAGTGAACCAAGGTCTCCTGCGTTGCAGGCAGACTCTTTACCGCTGAGCCCCCGGGGCAGCCGACACCCCTCTGTGTTGTTCAGGCTTCTGTCCCAGGGCTGCCTCGCCTGAAGCCCTTGCCTGGCCCGCCTCTGCCCCCCAGCCCTCCGTTATCGCTCTCTCTTCAACGCTTACTCTTTCCCCTGTGGGACAGCTTGCTTGGATCCCCGTCTGGATATTGGTCGACTTTTCCTTTTGTGTTGTCGTTTGTTTCCGTTTCTCTTAGTACAAAGTCAATAAGTTCCATGAAGGCAAAGATTCATCTTTTTATTACCTTATCCCCAATCAACCAAAACAGGGCTCAGTAGAAAACAGGGATCTAATCCAATCTGTTAAGTGAATAAAGTGTCTGATGATTGACTGAATGACCAAGATCCATTCAGTGGGTCCTGACGCTGGAGAAGCAGGGGGATGAATCACGTCAGGCACTCACCATTGCTCTCATTTCCTGCTGGGATTTTGAAGTGTTCGCAAATTATCTGACCTAACTATGGGTCATGTATCATGTATGAGAGTTCTTGCACTACAGTGTTTAAGTGTGAGAAGTGTCACATAGATATAGGTTTCTATTTTTTCCAAATAGTGGATTAAAAATATTCAGTAACTTACAAGCTGAAGATCACGTTAATACATCAATCAAATATGGCTCTCTGAAAAAGAAAAAAGCAGAATTTCAATTAAAAAAAAAAAAACTCAGTTGTGCAGCACCAAAAGGAAGCTCCCTTTACTTCTGCAAATATTGTAAGCCTTTAAGCAATTCATTGTTGATACTGGCTATCCAGGCAAGCAGTGTTCCTCCAGATTGTTTGTGGAAGTTTGACCATAAATGACCTTGTTTCAAGGTTGATAATGGTCTCTTAATGACTTTTCTGCACCTTTTCAAAGTTCTGAGAGCTTATTGGGTCATTATACCAGGTGATTTTGTTAACTGGGAATTATCTGGAAAGACTGTTAATAGTATAAGCCATTAGTGGATCCGCCAGATAACACAGGGAGGGTTTCCTTTTTTTTCCTCCCTGTTTGGCTTTGACCTTAACTGCAGGCTGGCTTGTTAGTGTCTCACGCTGCAGTTTCACAGGAAGCTTTTAATTGACAGATATGAGTGGGGTGATGGGATATGGTACAAAGATGCCTTTCTTTAGAACCCATACCATAGTTCTATGGTGTGCTGAGACTGGGTAGAAGTTTGTCAGCCACTTGCTGGAATGATGGTGTTCCTTTTCCAAACAAGCCATGGCAAGAGAGATGGAGGAAACGGATTGTTTTTCTGAATAGCAAGAGTATAAGCATGATTGGCAGGCAGTTCTTTTAATGAAATAGATCTGCAAATTTGTATTTGGAAAAATCCAGGTTTAAGTCATGTAAGGTGAGAAAGGCAGATTTCAGAAATCTTTGTGTAACTCTTGTTTCAAATTCCAGCTCTAAAATTTAATCTAAACCTTACGTCGTTGGGAAAATCACTTCAAAGTTCTCAGTGCCTCCGAGTTTCCATCTTCTCCATCTGTGGGGACAGTAACAGCACCTACTTTGGGGAATTGGTGTGGCGATCAAATAAGTGCCGGCATGTGCGTGTGTGTGTGTTGCGTGTGCAAGTGTAACGGAAACGAGGGTGTGTCTGCTTTACAGGACTCGTGTTTTTGTAAGTCATTGTGCTCAGTGGATTCAACAGACTCCTTGATTGACTGGATGTGGAGCGTGAACGGAAGGGTGATAATGGTTCTCAGAATACTTGTTTGGCAGTCGGGGGTATAAAAGAGTTATGATTAAAGAATGAAGACAGTTGTGAAAGGACAAAATGTGTGTTTTGGTTTAGAAACCATTCAGTTGGAGGAGAAATGGAGCAAGGTCCGAACGAGAGGCAACTGTTGACATTCCCAATCGGGTTTATAAAGACGTCTCTTAAGCCGTTTCCTTACCAAGAGTGGCCTCCATGGGTAACTCGTCAAGTTGAATTTGCCGATGACACCAACGTCTTTGCAAACTGAAACGTGACCCATTCTTCACCAGGGTTGGGAAGTGTTTGGAGGTCTGCTCTTCACATGGTTTCTGCTTCCAGTAAGGTGGCGCGTCCATTCAACTCCTACCTAAGAGGTGACTCCCCAAGGATACCTGTGCTCGAAGACGCTTGGCTTGGGACTTCCCTGGCAGTCTCGAGGTTAAGACTCTGTGCTTCCGTTGCAGGAGGGTGGCCTGGGCTCAGTCCCAACTAAGATTCCATGTGCTGTGTGGCAAGGCCAGAAAAAAAAATTGATTTGCCTCAAATCCTGTGACCATCAAGACAAGGTCAATAGCCCCTCCATGGGGCGTCAAGAAGGGTAGGACATGGCTGGTGACTTTCTGGGCAGTGAGGTCACAGGGGTGGCGCACTGCCCCTGCCATCTGGCGGTGCCCCCAGCAGGATGGGAATGAGGGATCTCGTAGCTGGGATGAGACCGCCAAGAGAACCATCTTGCTGCATGGACAGAACCCGTGAAGGATTTCACTGGTGCCTCGCTTTGACAGCTGCTGGCATCAGAAGACACAGTTTGCTCTGCTCAGCATTTTTTCCAAAGGAAACAGCTCGGCTCTTGGCGGTCTTATTCTCCCAACAAGACAGCATCCCCTGCTGTAAAGTGAAGAGGGACCGCACCTCTCTGCTCTTGCGGGCCGAGAGCACCGCTTCCCGGGGAGGAGTTCAAGGTGTAGCTGGATGGCGGCTCAGAGCACACATGACGGGGGCCACACACCATACATCCTCCCCGGACGTGAACAAACAGCAAAGGAGAGAGCTAGGCGCCGATGGGCTTCTAGCGGCGAACCGCCGATCGAGCAGGTATGTGTTCACGCGCTGCGTGCCCAGAAATACCATATGGTCTCCTCGCAGCGGTGAGAGAGAGGCAGGAAAAGTGCAAGAAACGAGCCATCTGCACTTCCAACTGCTGCTACCATCCCTAATGTCACCAAACAGGTCCCGGCTGGCTCCTCTCACCGCTGCTGCCACCGACTCCAGAGACACGGCTTCTCTGTCCGTGCCTCCCTTGCTGCCTCCTCAGTCACCCACATCGCCTCCTCAGAGTTATTGTAAGGATTAGTGTGTGTTCAGTGGAGACTGACCATCATTATTTCTACTGTGGCCACGGCAATAACGACAAATATGCCTGCATTTGTCTTTCTGTGGCCACTTGCTTAGCTTTTCCCATATGCCGTCTATGGTACCCAGACCCATATGCATCTTCCTTGCTTAATCTTCACTTTTACTCCGTGACTTTGTTTATATGAATATCTCTACTTTCTAAACGAGAAAATTCTAGCCGAAAAAATGTTGAATATTTTGCCCGGGTGGCTAAGGCAAGGAGCACCGTTCCCGGAACATTCAAAGTGCTCAGTAAATATTTGCCAATTGACTGATGAACTTTAAAGCTTATATTTTATAATCTGGCCTTCTAGACACAACAGAAGCCCTTAGTCAGAATTGTTGTGGATGTTTTATTTGGCCTTCACCAGCTTGTTTTTCATATAAATCGGGAGACATCATTTTAAATTGAGAGAATTCATAGCATACACAAGCACAGTCTGAATTGATGAGTTTGGTTGGGGAGAATTGAAGAAGTAGCCACCTTGGTGGTGTGTTTTAGTGCTGAAGAGCACTCAGTCAACTTCAGGTGGACTCCGCATGTGCCCCTGCTTCCCCAGCTCAGAGCCTGCGCTCGTTCCACCTTGAACTCTCAGGAGAAAGGCTGCGTGATACTGCCAAGCCTCACAAATGCAATTAGGAGGTGATGACTCAGACGGGTTGTAGCCAGAGGATACAGATCAGGGCGGGAGTCAGCAGTGCTAGACGGTGGTGCAGCCAGTACGGGCCGGAGACATTTGAGAACTGAGGTGGACCTATATCCTGGTAACAGGAAGGATTTCATAGCAGCCCTTGATTTGGAGCCATGATTTAGAGAGGGGCAGAGTTTGCGCTTCCCTGGTGGCTCAATGGTAAAGAAACCGCCTGCAATGCAGGAGATGCGGGTTCCATCCCTGGGTCAGGAAGACCCCGTGGAGGAAAAATGCCAGCCCGCCCCACTGTTCTCTCCTGGGAAATCCCGCGGCCAGAGCAGACGGGTGGGCGGCCGTCCATGGGATCACAAAGAGCCGGACTCGACTTGGAGACCAGACCACCATCACCAGCCTTTTTAAAGGCAGAGAAGAGAGGGGGAAACTGTTTTATATGTTGCCTATAAATAGTAAAATGCACACCAAATAAGTTTCTCCTGAAGTTAAAGGCACAATAACTTTTAGGAGAAGCTCTGAGTCGGTCCTCGTATTCACCAGGATTGGATTGTTTAGGCAAAGCTCTGAGCTGGTCCTCGTATTCACCAGGATTGGATTGTTTCTTGAAACTCCTGAAATGGCCTGGGAGTAGTAGGGTGAAGCTTGAGTAAGAAGCTAGGCCCTGGGAAAACCCTGGGGACTAATTAGCACCCCAGAGATTCTGAGAGCGTCCCTGGGGTACCACTTCCTGCCTCCCGGAACTGACTGCACTCTGGGCCACGACCTCTGACTCTTCCTCTCCCATCTGGTTCCTGAGGCTCCCAGAGGGAGCAGCAGCGGAAACCCTGGCAAGCTCAAGGACTGCTCCAGTGATAATGAGCTCCATTCCTGGCAGGAGACGAACACAACCCCTCCAGATCTCCGTGACAGCTGTCTCTCTGGGCTCACAGCGTCAGAATTGTCCAGCCCAGCTTCCCAAGGACGCAGGAGCCTCACTGGCCATATGGTTGCTGAACTTAGAGCTACCGATGCTGAGTCTACTGACTTCAGTTCGTCCCGACCAGCCAGAATATCTTCCTCCTCTGCGCTCTACCAACGCCACGTGAGCAGATCCAGCGTGCTGAGAAAAATCTCCATTCTGGCATCAGAGAGACTTACGGTGGAGTCCTTGGTGCGATCCTGGACTCGTTTCCTAAGCATCTAATTTTTACTTTCGTTATCGGTAAAATGGGGAAAATAGATGTGAGAGTTAAATTAGACCAGGCATGGAAAGCCCCCAGAGCAGTGCCTAGCAGATATTGAGTGCCCGGAATTCATTATTTCACTATTTTGTGGTGGTTTTCATTGCTACCACAAGGAGCTAATCTGAGGCAAGAGAAAAATAAAAAGGAACACAAGCATTCCTATTTGTTGTTGTTCAGCCAGTAAGTCACTTCTGACTCTTTGCGATCCCCTGGACTGTAGCCCGCCAGACTCCATTGGATTCTCCAGGCAAGAATATTGGAGTGGGGAGCCATTTCCTTCTCCAGGGGATCTTCCTGACCCAGGGGTCAGATCCGAGTCTCTTGCGTCTCCCGCACTGTTAGGGAGATTTTTCGCCTGCTGCGCCACCTGGGAAGCCCGAGCATTCTGACAGAGCTTGGCCAGTCGCACGCTTCCTGGTGGAGAGCTGCAGTGCAGGGGCAGGGTGGAAAGGCCAAGGAGACACCAGCGTCAGGGCCACGGAAAGAAGCTGTGTGCGTGCCTCTGGGAAATGTGAGCGCTAACGTCCGATCCCGTGATTTGACAAGTCACAGGTAAAAGCGCCGGTGACAAGTGCAAATGGTTTGCTCAGCACCTGGAATGCGCGGGGTGCGACCTTGTTCTGCAGCTCGGTGCCGGCGCCTCGGGTGAGCAGAGGTGTGAGTGAGACAGGAGCGGTGGTGGCGGGAGCCCCGGGAGGATAATTGCTTTCCTAGAGGCGCTGTCTTCTGATCGCCTGGCTGCGCTTGTCCACGTGGACAGCATCCTGATGCTTCCTGAGTGCCCCAGCTGCGGTGGCAGGGGCACTCAGTGACCCAGTGTTGGGGGCACCTGCGTCAGCCTGACTGTCTTTCCCAGACAGCGCCTACTTCATTCAGCCATGCAGGATTTGGATGCTTTGAATCATGAGAGATTTACCCAGCCTCCGATATGCTTGGGGCTGTCCATCCAAACAGACTTCATGAGTATGCTTATTATTATCTTTCATAATGACACAGCTCTGATTGCTTAAATACAATTTTATGTATTTACTTTGGTCCATGCTGGGTCTTCCTTACTTCATGGGCTTTTCTCTAGTTGCAGAGAGTGGGGGCTGCTCTCTAGCTGCGGCATGCAGCTTTGCTGTGTGGCGAGTCCTCTTGACTTCCAGCACGGGCTGTGTCTGTGTGGTGAGTCCTCTTGACGTCCAGCGCGGGCTGTGTCTGTGTGGTGAGTCCTCTTGATGTCCAGCGTGGGCTGTGTCTGTGTGGTGAGTCCTCTTGACATCCAGCGTGGGCTCTGTCTGTGCGGCGAGTCCTCTTGACGTCCAGCGCGGGCTGTGTCTGTGTGGTGAGTCCTCTTGACGTCCAGCGCAGGCTCTGTCTGTGCGGCGAGTCCTCTTGACGTCCAGCGCAGGCTGTGTCTGTGTGGTGAGTCCTCTTGACGTCCAGCGCAGGCTCTGTCTGGGCGGTGAGTCCTCTTGACGTCCAGTGCAGGCTTTCAGGCACCTGGGCTCCAGTAGTGTGGTGCTCGGGCTTAGTTACTCCACAGCATGTGGGATCTTCCCTGGCCAGGGGTCAAACCTGTGTCCCCTGCAGGCTGGCTCTTTACCAGTGAGCCACCAGGGAAGCCCTGTGTATAGTTTTAAAGAACGTCTATACAGAAAGCCAGTCCAGGGCTCTGTGATGACCTAGATAGGAGAGATGAGTGTGGTGGGTTGGAGGGAGGTCTAAGAGGGAGAGATTTATGTACATGTATGTGTTAGTGGCTCAGTTGTGTCCGACTCTTCGAGAGCCCACAGACCTTGGTTCACCAGGCTCCTCTGTCCGTGGGATTCTGCAGGCAAGAATACTGGAGTGGGTTGCCATTCTCTTCTCCAGGGGATCTTCCTGACTCAGAGACTGAGCCCGGATCTCCTGCATTGCAGGCAGATTCTTTGCTGTCTGAGCCACCAGGGAAGCCCAATATATGTATACATATAGCTGATTTACTTCATTGTACGTAGAAACTAACACAACATTGTTGTATTATATTCTAATTAAAAAAAACTCATTAGTAAATGGAAGGTTAAATAATAAGGAAAACAGGAGAATCCTTCTGGTCTTGACTGTCAAAATCGGTCAATGACTAGAATCCCACAGGTCCTTGAACACTTTGTATGAATGAGTTCTGGCAAATGGTTCATTTTGTATACCTGTTGGAGGAGTGAGGGAAAAAGGGAGAGGGGAGGAAGAGCTTCAGATTTTCCTTCTATGGACCTGACCATCCCTGCCCCTGTTTTGACAGCGTCTCGTAGCGGAGCTCATCATGATGATTGTATCAGAAGTGGTTTCCCTTCTGCAATCACAGTGATGTGCCGCCCGCCTCACTGCGCATCGCTAAGCGTTCGAGGTGGATGGAGCTTGGCTATCAAGCAGCCTGTCCTTCATTTTACTGATGAAGAAAAAGGAGCCCAGGAAAATTAGGGAGGATTTGCAAAGACAGAGGCCTGTTGACAAATACTGTTCCTATCTCCATTCTAATGTGATAATAGCACCTTAGTTTCCCTCTTAGGAAATATTCTTTCCAATTCTCAGCACATATGTTTCAGGTAAGGCTTACTGGAACATTCTTGGCCCTGCCAACAAATTCCGAAGGTCCAGCAATTGGCACAGAACCCAGGTCTGGCCATTAGTGATTGGATTGGCTGTGTGCATTGACCCAGCAGTTTCTGGAACTGACTTAGATATTAGAAAATCTAAGTTCTTTCCCATCGGGTGGGGTGGCTGAGATGGTAGGGTACAGTCCTGGAACTGCCAGGACTATTTGCTGACAAAACGGAATAACTCAGTAGTGAAGCTCACAGGGCAGTCAGCGGAGAGGAAAATGTGGAAACTCATTTCTCTATAAACCTTCAGCTGCACCGGGCTCGTCCCAGTGCAGGGACTGCTGGCTGCAGCGAGTGGGCTGCTCTCCACTTGCGGTGCGCGGGCCTCTCCCCGCAGGGCTGCTCTTGCTGCAGAGCGTGGGCTCTAGAGCCCACAGGCTTCAGTATCTGTGGCATGCAGGCTGTAGAGACAGGCTTGGTAGTACGGCGCACAGGCAAAGTTGCCCCAAGGCATGTGGGATCTTTGTTCCCAGACAGTTCAAGTCAGTTCAGTCTCTCGGTCATGTCCGATTCTTTGTGATCCCATGGACTGCAGCACACCAGGCCTCCCTGTCCATCCCTTTGTTCCCAGACCAGGGATCAAATCCACGTCCCCTGCATTGGCAGGTGGATTCTTAACCAGTGTACCACCAAGGAAGTCCCCAAGACTCCTTTCTGATGATGTTATTGAGGCCCTGGATCATGGACCTCTTCGTATGTTCAGTGGCTTTGACACAGTACTCTTTCCATTTTGAATTAGATTTCTTCATTTCTAAGTTAAAAAAAAATTCCTGAATGCATTAGAGCTACCTGGATAAAGGATGTCTGATCGTCGAGCAGGGGTCTCTCTCTCTCATGAACAGTAAAAGGAAAGACACAACATTGAGAAACACCAAAGGTCTTTAATGAGTTTAACTATTTTAATTATGACTAAGAAACTCAATTTACAGACTCTTAAGCAAAGATACACACAGAAGAACAGTACAAAAGAGATCTTCACGACCGAGATGACCACGACGGTGTGATCACTCGCCTAGAGCCAGACAGCCTGGAATGTGAAGTCAAGTGGGCCTTAGAAAGCATCACTACGAACAAAGCTAGTGGAGGTGATGGAATTCCAGTTGAGCTGTTTCAAATCCTGGAAGAAGATGCTGTGAAAGTGCTGCACTCAATATGCCAGCAAATGTGGAAAACTCAGCAGTGGCCACAGGACTGGAAAAGGTCAGTTTTCATTTCAATCCCAAAGAAAGGCAATGCCAAAGAATGCTCAAACTACCACACAGTTGCACTCATCTCACATGCTGGTAAAGTAATGCTCAAAATTCTCCAAGCCAGGCTTCAGCAATACATGAACTGTGAACTTCCAGATGTTCAAGCTGGTTTTAGAAAAGGCAGAAACCAGAGATCAAATTGCCAATATCTGCTGGATCATTGGAAAAGCAAAGGACTTCCAGAGAAACATTTTTATTTCTGCTTTATTGACTATGCCAAAGCCTTTGACTGTGTGGATCACAATAAACTCTGGAAAATTCTGAAAGAGATGGGAATACCAGACCACCAGACCTGCCTCTTGAGAAACCAGTATGCAGGTCAGGAAGCAACAGTTAGAACTGGACATGGAACAACAGACTGGTTCCAAATAGGAAAAGGAGTACGTCAAGGCTGTATATTGTCATCCTGCTTATTTAACTTCTATGCAGAGTACATCATGAGAAACGCTGGGCTGGAAGAAGCACAAGCTGGAATCAAGATTACTGGGAGAAATATCAATAACCTCAGATATGCAGATGACACCACCCTTATGGCAGAAAGTGAAGAGGAACTAAAAAGCCTCTTGACGAAAGTGAAAGTGGAGAATGAAAAAGTTGGCTTAAAGCTCAACATTCAGAAAACGAAGATCATGGCATCCGGTCCCATCACTCCATGGGAAATAGATGGAGAAACAGTGGAAACAGTGTCAGACTTTATTTTTTGGGGCTCCAAAATCACTGCAGATGGTGAGTGCAGCCCTGAAATTAAAAGACGCTTACTCCTTGGAAGAAAAGTTATGACCAACCTAGATAGCATGTTGAAAAGCAGAGACATTACTTTGCCAACAAAGATCTGTCTAGTCAAGTCTCTGGTTTTTCCAGCGGTCATGTATGGATGTGAGAGTTGGACTGTGAAGAAAGCTGAGTGCTGAAGAATTGATGCTTTTGAACTGTGGTATTGAGAAGAACTGAGAGTCCCTTGGACTGCAAGGAGATCCAACCAGTCCATTCTGAAGGAGATCAGTCCTGGGTGTTCTTTGGAAGAAATGATGCTGAATCTGAAACTCCAGTACTTTGCCCACTTCATGCGAAGAGTTGACTCATTGGAAAAGACTCTGATGCTGGGAGGGATTGAGGGCAGGAGGAGAAGGGGACGACCAAGGATGAGATGGCTGGATGGCATCACGGACTCCATGGACGTGAGTTTGAGTGAACTCCAGGAGATGGTGATGGACAAGGAGGCCTGGCGTGCTGCGATTCATGGGGTCACAAAGAGTCGGCCACAACTGAGCGACTGAACTGAACTGAAGCAAAGATATTCTTAAAAGACTTAGAAACAATAGGGAAAACCAAAGAGCAGCCACATTGTGCTTAATTTTAATCCCAAACCAAAAATACCCGTTGTGTATATTGCGAAACTGTGTCTTCCCTTCCGCTCGGCCTCTGAGCTGTGGATGTGGCCTTGAACATGTTCTCTGTCTTCCCTTTTGCTGTGGATTCTGTTTCTACAGGCAAACCACCACCAACAGTGGGCTTTAAAACAATAATAGTCATTTATTTTGCTCACAAATCTGGAAGTTGACCGAGTTCATGTAGGTTTGGAAACCCTCCTGTGGTTGTAGTCAGATGTTGGTTGATTGGGTAATAAACTTTACTTGGTCTACTGATTCACGGATATTCCTCTTATCCAGAAATTGCCTCATAGGCACATCCAGAATAATGTTTGACCAGACATCTGGGTACCCTGTAACTCTGTCAAGTTTACACGTTAAAATTAATCATTAAGTTCAGTTCAGTTCAGTCACTCAGTCGTGTCCCACTCTTTGCAACCCCATGAATCCCAGCACGCCACACCTCCCTGTCCATTACCAACTCCGTTCACTCAAACTCATGTCCCTCGAGTCAGTGATGCCATCCAGCCATCTCATCCTCTGTCGTCCCCTTCTCCTCCTGCTCCAAATCCCTCCCAGCATCAGGGTCTTTTCCAGTGAGTCAACTCTTCGCATCAAGTGGCCAAAGTACTGGAGTTTCAGCTTTCGCATCAGTCCTTCCAAAGAACACCCAGGACTGGTCTCCTTCAGAATGGGCTGGTTGGAACTCTTTGCAGTCCAAGGGACTCTCAAGAGTCTTCTCCAACACCGCAGTTCAAAAGCATCAATTCTTCGGCACTCAGCTTTCTTCACAGTCCAACTCTCCAATCCATACATGACCACAGGGAAAACCACAGCCTTGACTGGAGGAACCTTTGTTGGCAAAGTACTCTGCTTTTCAGTATGCTGTCTAGGTTAGTCATGCTGCTGCTGCTGCTAAGTCACTTCAGTCGTGTCTGACTCTGTTTGACCCTATAGAAGTCAGCCTACCAGGCTCTCCCATCCCTGGGATTCTCTAGGCAAGAACACTGGAGTGGATTGCCATTTCCTTCTCCAATGCATGAAAATGAAAAGTGAAAGTGAAGTCACTCAGTCGTGTCCGACCCTCAGCGACCACATGGACTGCAGCCTTCCAGGCTCCTCTGTCCATGGGATTTTCCAGGCGAGAGTACTGGAGTGGGGTGCCATTGCCTTCTCCAGGTTAGTCATACCTGAAGTCAAATGTCATGGCAGACAGGAACTGTTTAGAATCATTCACTCTACTTGATTCAGTCCTGTGGACTTGAGAGTTTCTAAAGTCTGAATGGTTTGAACATCGAGACATGGGTATAATGCTTCAATGTTGCTGGCTCCAGGTGGCTCAGTGGTAAAGAGTCTGCTCACCAGTGCAGGAGACGCAGGGAACACGGGTTCGATCCCAGAGTCAGGAAGATCCCCTACAGTAAGAAATGGCAACCCACTCCAGTATTCTTGCCTGGAAAATTCCATGGACAGAGGAGCCTGGTGGGCTACAGTCCACGGGGTCGGAAAGATGGGACCCGACTGAGCACACACAGTGTCTGTGCACCCTCGTGAAGTGTTAGTGAGCATGAAAGTACTGGGCAGAATCACACGTGTGTGTATGCGTGCTGTGATGTGCATGTGTGTAGCATATGTTATAGAGCGAGTCCTTAATGTGCCACTTAGAATATTAACGTTCTAAACCTATGAAATTTATAAAATGCATATCAATGATAGAATAGCATAATGAATCTTTTCATATACATTACCCCAGCTTCAATCATTGTCAGTATTTTTCAATGCATTTTATACCCACTGCACTTTAAATTTCTGCTCTATTGCTTTAAATCAAATCCCAGACAACACGTCGTTTTGTGCAGGAGCCCTCCAGGATGCATCTCTAACAGAAAAGGGGACTTTATCTTCCCTGTTCAGCTTCGATTCCCCCATCACATCTAACATTTAAAATAAACCCTTAATATCATCTAATATTGAGAGGGTCCTAAAAGTGATTTTGATCATACATGATTTTTATCTTGTCTTCACCAATCATCTGGCCTAACACCCACGTGAGTCTGAGATGATCAAAACCTAGAGAGGAGAATCAGGTGGCATGAAAGCTCCTGACAGGAACACGTGAGCAGAGTGAGTCACATGTTCAGCGGCACGGCAGAGTCTGGAAGCACTCGACGCACTCAGAGAAATGGGAAGTCTGAGTGGGCCGTCTGGTGGACGATCCTCCCACCATGTTCAGCGGCTGCACGCCGCCAAGAGTCTGGGACAGCCACTGCGACTGCACCTGCAGAGAAACTTGGACGGAATTCGTTCGAGTGGGGAGTCTAGAAGTATGGCTTCCCTGAGGTGCAAGACGGGAATTCCGTCTCTCTAAGTCTGTTCGTGGATCAACCCACTCCTGACTGGAATTAGCACCCTTCTCCTGTCTTCGACTGGTTCGCACGCCAGGCTCACACCAAAGCGCCCACGTGCCTGGCTCTGTAAACACGGCCAGCGCCAAGACTTGCTGCATGGTGCTTTGCGAAGCGCTGCTGCCCTGCGCCAGATGGCAGGCTCCCTGCCATGAGATAAAGAATATGGTGCATTTCTTCTAACTCGCCAGGACACCACGGCTGGCGCCAGCTCATTGTCTGCACCATGTGGGCCAGTCATTCACCTGAGAGAGTCTGCCTTTAAGAAGGAAATGTGCATACAGTGGGTTCCGGTGCCTATAATAATCCTGTGATCCTCACTTGCAAGATGAGGTGCCTTTATAGGAAACCCCGTGACCTGCCAAAGAACTGATCTGGACATTTTCGCTCTAATGAGACAGCTAATCCCAACATAAGGGTGCATGCATCGGAACTCTCTAATCTGGTCAGTGCGACTGCTGCTGACAGCGGTCAATGCCAGGGCCTCGTGCACACAGGACGCTCTTCCCCAGAATATTTCAGGAGGACTGGTTGGCGTGCTGTGCGCTCCTCGGAGTCGCTGCGAACCCAGTAAGCTCATTGCTGAGCTTTGTCGCCCTAGACTCTCAAGTCCTGAAGGAGGCAAGCACAGGAAAATGACAGCTGTGGTTGCATAATGTCTCTGCTTTTCAAAGTAACTATCTAGTGGATACATACCCACAAAGTGACTTTGAAATCTTCCATGGCTGCAAGTCTGACCACTGGCGACCGATGGCCGGAAAAGAGTTCCTGACACTGGTCGCATGTTTCCTTTTTTCTGCTGCAGTGTGGAAGGCCTGATCTTCCAGTCTGCGTTGAGAGATAATGCCTCCCACTCTTTCACTTTCATCAGAGCTGTTTTCGCCTCTTCAGCAACAGCGATGAGCCTGGCCATGGTTGGCTTTGCAGTCCGCATGTCATGATTCACTCTTTGCGACCAGAGCGCACTTCAGCCTGACCAGCTCCCTTTCCATGGATTGATCCCAGGATGAATACTGGCTGCTTCCTGAGTGGCTACAGATTTCTCACAGAGAGAGTCATGCGTATGCCATCAAACCCAGTTATTGTGATGCACATCAAAGACTGGAGTAACAAAAGTGCAGAAAATTAGATGTCACCTCTCTTCAACTGTGCTTTTTCAGAGCATCGCTGGGCTAGGAATTGTTTCAATGATATGCACTTAATTCAATGAAATTGAAGAAACGAAGCCTCACGTGTCATTGATCAATACCTAGGTTGCCTTTGAGAACATGAGAATATAATTAATAGGCATACTATGATCCTGTATGAGATCTGAGTGATTTCCAGTAGGTGTCACTATTTTTGCACTAGTCGCCTTCTGTGACGAGATGACTGATTTTCAGTCCTGTGCCACTGAGTTTCCAGTTGCTGGGATATGACTGCCTCAAGGCAGCTCATCTTTGGTGAAAGTTAGCCAGTTCTGGCACTGGAATGTCCAGTCACCTATCCACACGCCGATGTTCGCATATGTCTTCTAAGGCTTCACTAGACTTCACATGACCAGGATGGCATCTGGCTCTAGTGATTGTGATCACACCGTCTGATTATACTCATGGGATCATTGCTGAGTCTTTTGAATCTGTGGTTTTTTAGCAAGTTCTTCCTAGTGGATCAACCCACATCTTTGTCTCCTGGATTGGCAGCGGGGTTCTTTACCACTAGCACCACCTGGGAAGCACGTGTATGGTGCACATGTGTTTGTGTATGTGTGTGTCTATGTGTGTGTTAGTCACTGAGTCATGTCCAACTCTGCAGTTCATAGACTATAGCCCACCAAGCTTCTCTGTCACAATTTTCCAGGCAAGAATACTAGAGTGGACAGCCATTCCCTTCTCCAGGGGATCTTCCTGACTCAGGGATCGAACCCAGGTCTCCTGCTTTGTAGGCAGATTCTTTATCATCTGAGCCACTAGGGAAGCCCATATATATGTATGTATGTGTATATGTGTGTGTGTGTGTGTGTGTGTGTGTGTGTGTGAAAAGAGAGAGTATACCAAGTAATACATATACTTCAAAAATAAAAATTAGGGATGTTTCCTTTGCCAGGACCTAGTTACAATTATAAAAGGAGAAGTTTTTTAATGTTCTCATTAATATATTGAATTTATGAAACTAAGCATTATTCAGTATTTTTGCCTTGAGAACCCCATGAACAGTATGAAAAGGCAAAATGATAGGATACTGAAAGAGGAACTCCCTAGGTCAGTAGGTGCCTAATATGCTACTGGAGGTCAGTGGAGAAATAACTCCAGAAAGAATGAAGGGATGGAGCCAAAGCAAAAACAATGCCCAGTTGTGGATATGACTGGTGATAGAAGCAAGGTCCGATGCTGTAAAGAGCAGTGTTGCATAGGAACCTGGAATGTCAGGTCCGTGAATCAAGGCAAATTGGAAGTAGTCAAACAGGAGATGGCAAGAGTGAACGTCGACATTCTAGGAATCAGTGAACTAAAATGGACTGGAATGGGTGAGTTTAACTCAGATGACCATTACATCTACTACTGCGGGCAGGAATCCCTCAGAAGAAGTGGAGTAGCCCTCATGGTCAACAGAAGAGTCCGAAATGCAGTACTTGGATGCAATCTCAAAAACGACAGGATGATCTCTGTTCTTTTCCAAGGCAAACCATTCAGTATCACAGTTATCCAAGTCTATGCCCCAACCAGTAATGCTGAAGAAACTGAAGTTGAACGGTTCTATGAAGACCTAAAAGACCTTTTGGAACTAACACCCAAAAAAGATGTCCTTTTCATTATAGGGGAGTGGAATGCAAAAGTAGGAAGTCAAGAAACACCTGGAGTAACAGGCAAATTTGGCCTTGGAATGCAGAATGAAGCAGGACAAAGACTAATAGAGTTTTGCCAAGAAAATGCACTGGTCATAGCAAACACCCTCTTCCAACAATACAAGAGAAGACTCTACACATGGACATCACCAGATGGTCAACACCGAAATCAGATTGGTTATGTTCTTTTCAGCAAAAGATGGAGAAGCTCTATACAGTCAACAAAAACAAGACCGGGAGCTGACTGTGGCTCAGATCATGAACTCCTTATTACCAAATTCAGACTTAAATTGAAGAAAGCAGGGAAAACCGCTAGACCATTCAGGTATGACCTAAATCAAATCCCTTATGATTATACAGTGGAAGTGAGAAATAGATTTAAGGGCCTAGATCTGATAGACAGAGTGCCTGATGAACTATGGAATGAGGTTTGTGACATTGTACAGGAGACAGGGATCAAGACCATC
This sequence comes from Capra hircus, assembly GCF_001704415.2. Taxonomy (NCBI): domain Eukaryota; kingdom Metazoa; phylum Chordata; class Mammalia; order Artiodactyla; family Bovidae; genus Capra; species Capra hircus. Next base: position 82,001,517 of record NC_030820.1, read on the forward strand.
CCCATGGAAAAGAAATGCAAAAAAGCAAAATGGCTGTCTGGGGAGGGCTTACAAATAGCTGTGAAAAGAAGAGAGGCAAAAAGCAAAGAAGAAAAGGAAAGATATAAGCATCTGAATGCAGAGTTCCAAAGAATAGCAAGGAGAGATAAGAAAGCCTTCTTCAGCGATCAATGCAAAGAAATAGAGGAAAAGAACAGAATGGGAAAGACTAGAGATCTCTTTAAGAAAATTAGAGATAGTAAGGGAATATTTCATGCAGAGATGGGCTCAATAAAGGAGAGAAATGGTATGGACCTAACAGAAGCAGAAGATATTAAGAAGAGGTGGCAAAAATACACAGAAGAACTATACAAAAAGGATCTTCGCAACCTGGATAATCACGATGGTGTGATCACTCATCTAGAGCCAGACATCCTGGAATGTGAAGTCAAGTGGGCCTTAGAAAGCATCACTACAAACAAAGCTAGTGGAGGTGATGGAATTCCAGTTGAGCTATTTCAAATCCTGGAAGATGATGCTGTGAAAGTGCTGCACTCAATATGCCAGCAAATGTGGAAAACTCAGCAGTGGCCACAGGACTGGAAAAGGTCAGTTTTCATTTCAACCCCAAAGAAAGGCAATGCTAAAGAATGCTCAAACTACTGCACAATTGCACTCATCTCACACGCTAGTAAAGTAATGCTCAAAATTCTCCAAGCCGGGCTTCAGCAATACGTGAACCGTGAACTCCCTGATGTTCAAGCTGGTTTTCAAAAAGGCAGAGGAACCAGAGATCAAATTGCCAACATCCACTGGATCATGGAAAAAGCAAGAGAGTTCCAGAAAAACATCTCTTTCTGCTTTATTGACTATGTCAAAGCCTTTGACTGTGTGGATCACAATAAACTGTGGAAAATTCTGAAAGAGATGGGAATACCAGACCACCTGACCTGCCTCTTGAGAAATCTGTATGGAGGCCAGGAAGCAACAGTTAGAACTGGACATGGAACAACAGACTGGTTCCAAATAGGAAAAGGAGTACGTCAAGGCTGTATATTGTCAGCCTGCTTATTTAACATATGCAGAGTACATCATGAGAAACGCTGGACTGGAAGAAACACAAGCTGGAATCAAGACTGCCGGGAGAAATATCAATAACCTCAGATCTGCAGATGACACTACCCTTATGGCAGAAAGTGAACTAAAAAGCCTCTTGATGAAAGTGAAAGAGGAGAGTGAAAAAGTTGGCTTAAAGCTCAACATTCAGAAAACGAAGATCATGGCATCCGGTCCCATCACTCCATGGGAAATAGATGGAGAAACAGTGGAAACAGTGTCAGACTTTATTTTTTGGGCTCCAAAATCACTGCAGATGGTGACTGCAGCCATGAAATTAAAAGATGCTTACTCCTTGGAAGAAAAGCTATAAACAACCCAGATAGCATATTAAAAAGCAGAGACATTACTTTGCTGACTAAGGTCCGTCTAGTCAAGGCTATGGTTTTTCCTTGCTCATGTATGGATGTGAGAGCTGGACTGTGAAGAAAGCTGAGTGCTGAAGAATTGATGCTTTTGAACTGTGGTGTTGGAGAAGACTCTTGAGAGTCCCTTGGACTGCAAGGAGATCCAACCAGTCCATTCTAAAGGAGATCAGTCCTGGGTGTTCATTGGACGGGCTGATGCTAAAGCTGAAGCTCCAGTACTTTGGCCACCTCAGGTGAAGAATTGACTCATTGGAAAAGACTCTGATGCTGGGAGGGATTGGGGGCAGGAGGAGAAGGGGACGACTGAGGATGAGATGGCTGGATGGCATCACGGACTCGATGGACGTGAGTCTGAGTGAACTCTGGGAGTTGGTGATGGACAGGGAGGACTTGCGTGCTGCGATTCATGGGGTCGCAAAGAGTCGGACACGACCGAGCGCCTGCACTGAACTGAAGCGTCGTCAATTCTTCCGTTACAGATACAGTCGCAGTCAGAATGGCTGCCCTGTTTTTCCGTTTGGTTAGCCCTGGCTGACCATGCAATGGCCTTTTAGACATTGTTACCTTCTGTCTGCCTGCGTATCAGCCTATCTACTCTCCTCGCCTTTGGTGAGAAAACATGCCAACTCGTTTCTATAGAGTCATGCGTGAGTGGTTGCCTTGGGGAGACAGATCCCATGCAGTCTCTTTTAACTATTCATACCACACACGTGTAAGGGCTTCCCACGTGGCACGAGTCGGAAGAATGTGCCTGCCAATGTGGGAGATTTCGGAGAGGGAGGTTCAATCCCTGGGTCAGAAAGATCCGCCTGAGGAGGGCGTGGCCACCCGCCCCTGTGTTCTCACCTGGAGATTCCCATGGACAGAGGAGCATGGAGGGTTGTAATTCATGGGGTCAAAGAGTTGGATACAACTGAAGCAACTTTGCACGCATGTACACAGTACATAAACTTCTTGCCTAAGGAACATGTTTTATAAGACTTTGAGACTATTAAAAATTATCTTTGCCATTGTAACTGTGGTATAAGGGTCCTAAAGACCTCATGGATGGAAAGGAATTAATACCTAAGTGAAGCTTCCCCCAACCAGGTTGGGCCAGGGTGGTTGTGAGCAAGCTCCAGTGACGGAGGAAGACACTGCTGTTGCTCAGATAAACTCGTCATGAGGAGTTGCAGATGTGCTTTGGGTAGACTGGATAGCGACCCCTCCGTGGCATCTGTGTTCTAAACTACTGCTGAATTTTACGTTCCTTGGCAAAAGGACTTCACAGAGATAATTAAGAATCCTGAGATGAGATTATCCTGGATTTTGCAGGTAAGACAAATGGAACCCCCAGGAGCTTTGTAACAGAGAAGCAGGAACGTTCAAATTAAGGAAAAAAGGGAGAGAGAGGGAGACGTGATGACGGAAGGAGAGATGGGAGTTACATGGCCACAATCCAAGCAGCATCGGGCACTGGCACCCGGGGTGGGTTAAATTTATGTGAATTATACCAAGTCCTAATAGCTGCCAAGGCGGGAGACATAAGAAACGTGGATTCAATCCTGGGTCAGGAAGATCCCCTGGAGGAGGGCATGGCAACGCAGTCCAGGATTCTTGCCTGGAGAACCCCACGGACAGAGGAGCCTGGCAGACTACGGCCCACGGGGTCGCAGAGAGTCGGACGCTCCTGAAGCGCCTGGGCCCACAGGCACAGTCCGTGTCCGGCTTCTGGCTGTTGGGAGTGAAGCTGCTGTAGACATTCATAGTCGGGCTCTGTGTGAACGTGGTTTTTACTCCTCTGGGGTGAGCGCCAGAGGCGCCCTTGCTCGTCCATGTGGCAGCTGTGTGTTCGGTGTCTTAAGCAGCCACAATGCCACTTTCCAGAGCGGCTGTGCCATTTTCTGTCCACCGACAGTAGATGAGTGATCCAGTCTTTTTCATTATTTCTTGGTTACTATTTTTGTTGAGCTTCCCAGGTGGCTGAGAGAGTAAAGAACCTGCCAGCAATGCGGGAGACCCGGGTTTGATCTGTGGCTTGGGAAGATCCCCTGGAGAAGGAAGTGGCAACCCACTCCAGTGTTCTTGCCTGGAGACTCCCAGGGACGGGGGAGCCTGGTGGGCACGGTCCGTGAGGTCGAAGAGAGCCGGACACATTTCAGTCGCTCTTATAGAAGCGCCTCATGCTTTCATCCTGTGTCTCTGACAGGCAAGGTATTGAACGTCTTTTCAAGTGTTTGTTATCTGTATAGCATCCACAGTGAGCTTCTTTTTTGGTATCTTTTCCTTAAATTCTTTCTGGACCTTTGAGTGGTTTCTTTCTTTTTCTTTTTTTACTATTTTGGTTTGCAAGCTCTTTTTATATATCCACTGTGATTGTTTTCCCCCTATAGGGAAATATATTTTTTTCTCTTTTACTGCTTTCAAGATTTTTTTTTTCCTTTGAAGTTTTTCAAAGTTTAGCTATGATGTGTTTTCAAATGAAGTTCTTTTCATTTTTCCTGTCTGGGTTTTGTTCAGTTTCTTGAATCTCTAGGTTAATGTCTTTTGCCAAACTTGGGCAAAAGATGCTTATTTCTTTGAGTCCTTTTTCAGCCCTACCCTTTTTCTCTTCTCTCTTATCACACAAATTTAATGTCTTTTGTATAGACTCAGCAGTCCCTGGTGTATAGAGCAGTCCCTGGCGCTCTATTTTTTTTTTTTTTTTTCAGTATATGTTCTCTCCTTTGTTCAGGCTGGGTCATTTCTATTGTTCTGTCTATTGAGTTTTTTAAAGTGGTTATTGTATTTTTCCATTGGGTTTTCTTTATATTTTCTATTTCTTTCCTGGAACTTTCTATGTTTTATTTATTTCACTCATGTTTGTAATTGCCTTTGAAGCATTTTTATGATGGCTACTCTAAAATTTTTTTTCAGAAAATTTAATTAAAACATCACTATCATTTTCGTATTGGCATCTATTGATTACCTTCTATTTTTCATTCAACTTGGGCTCTTCCTGTCTCTGTTATGATGGTATGATGAGGGATTTTTAAAGGAAAGTTTTTAAGACTCTGAATCTTAAACTGTCTGTTTTATCTGGAACTCCTAACCCTATCCTCCCAGGGGAAGGGAGTGGTGACCTTACCGCCATATGGGGTAGAAATCCCAGGCTATTCCCAGTGGAGTTGGAAGTCCACACTCTCCACCTGGTCTCCACTGACACTGAGGGCTGGGACCTTGCCGCCTGGTGGGAATGAAAGTCTTGCCTTCTCTGACCCCATCCCAGTGGGGAGGTCAGGGCGGCTTATCCCAGCGCGCCAAAGGCAGGAGCCACTCCAGAGGCAGCATTCGCTGCTCAGTAGCGACGAGGCCCTTCTCTCTCCTGTGCAGTTTGGATGCAGCGGCGCTTCTGCAGCTGAAAGTGTCCTGTCTCTCTGCTGCTGCTACTGCTGCTGCTGAGTCACTTCAGTTGTGTCCGACTCTTTGCGACCCCATGGACTGCAGCCCACCAGGCTCCCCGTCCCTGGGACTCTCCAGGCAGGAACACTGGGATGGGCTGCCACTTCCTTCCCCAGTGTACGATCCCATCTCTCTAGGCTGCCCTCATTCTAGACTTTGGATGGACAGATCTGGCTTCTGTGCCTGTGGGATTTCTAGGTTGCTGGCTCTTCAGCTCCACGTCTGGGAAATAAGAGGCAGAAAGGAAACCCAGAGAACTCACAGCCATGTTGTTCCTTGGGTCCCAGTGTTCTCAGCTGCTCTGCTGTCTTTTCTGCACCTTTCAGAATCTTCTTCTGTTTGTTTTATAAATAGCATCTTGAGTTTCCAGGGAAAGATACGTCTGCACATCATTCTGGACATTTTGGAAATAGCAATTCCAGACTCGTTCTGCAGCCTAATACTGGAAGTGGCATTCTGTTGCCTCATTCTGTTCTGTTACTCAGAAGAAAGTCACAGTTAAACAGCTCACAGCGAAGGCATTGTTTTGCACAGTTACACAAGGGCATGAAGGTGAGGATGTGAAGGTCGCTGAATGCAACCGCAGGTTTGTGCATGCTCCCCTGAACAGACGCTGCCCGTCAGTTTTGTTAAACTTCATGCTAATTTACGTTTCTCATTGGCAATATGGAAGAGCTTCAATTGATTCATATTGTTGCTGTTACTTGACTTTTTAAAATTTTTTGAAGAATATAGCTATGTTGACAAATATAGTTGATTCTTATTATTATTTTAATTTGCATTTCCCTGATGTGTTATAAAGTTTAACACCTCTTTATGTTTTGTCCATTTATCTTTTTCCTCTTTTGTGAACTTCCTATTTAAGACTGTTGCTTACATTCTGGTAGACTGTTTGCATATTCATGTGTAACTAAAAGTGAGGTCTTACTGCTCAGCTCTCAAAAAGCCAATAAAGAGGCCAGGTTGGTGGGAACGAAAGTTTGCTTTGTTTTGGATGCTGGCAGCTGGTGCAGGGTGGGTGGATGCCCACCCACAGGCTGACTCCCCTCACTGACAACCCGTGGGCGGGAGCTTCTATAGGCTGGGGGAGGGGGCTGCATTCAGAAACAGAACAGTCAGCTCTGACAGTCATCTTGAAATGGGTTATCAGTAGTCTGACCAGCATCATCGTGATTATTTTAAGTACAGTTAGTCTTTAGTTCCAGTATCAGATTATTCCAATTTCTTTGGGGCCAGTTCTCAGAATTGTGGCAGCTTATATCATGACTACAGTCTGATCGTCACGTAAATTACTGTCTTCCATCTGGTGGGGGTTTTGGTATCAATATGATAGCTGACAGGATATGGCTCCGAATATTATCTGTAGCTTTCAGTTCAGTTCAGTTTAGTCGCTCAGTTGTGTCTGACTTTTTTAAACCCCGTGGACTGCAGCACACCAGGCCTCCCTGTCCATCATGACCTCCCAGAGCCTGCTCAAACTCATGTCCATTGAGTCGGTGATGCCATCCAACCATCTCATCCTGTCATCCCCTTCTCCTCCTGCCTTCATTCTTTCCCAGCATCAGGATCTTTTCTAATGAGTCAGTTCTTCCCATCAGGTGGCCAAAGTATTGGAACTTTAGCTTCAGCATCAGTCTTTCCAATGAATATTCAGGATTGATTTCCTTTAGGATTGGGTGGTTTGATCTCCTTGTAGTCCAAGGGACTCTCAAGAGTCTTCTCCAAAACCACAGTTCAGAAGCATTGATTCCACTTACCACATCATTCTGCTCGACCCCCTCCTCAAATTATGTCATTATTTTACACTGTTAAGTTAATCATGTTCCCATTATGGCTTGTAATTATAATTGTCTTTTATTTTTTGTCTGGCTATTGATTGTGAAAAATGCTAAACATCTTTTACTATTGTGATTATGTAACTATTACTCACTTAATACCATTGTATTATGATTGGTCAACAGAAAATAATAGAACTTTATATCACCAAAACAGGATCTAATAGTAAAACCTGTAATCACTTTTAAAAATCCAGATGGATATCACAATTATCTTGAAATATTTTGAAAAATACAAACACTCAGGTATTGTTTTTTTTAAAGCATCAATTCTTTGGAGCTTAGCTTTCTTTATGGTCCAACTCTCACATCCATACATGACTACTGGAAAAACCATAGCTCTGACTAGGCAAACCTTTGTCGGCAAAGTAATGTCTCTGCTTTTGAATATGCTGTCTAGGTTGGTCATAACTTTTCTTCCAAGGAGCAAGCGTCTTTTAATTTCATGGCTGTAGTCACCATCTGCAGTGATTTTGGAGCCCAGAAAAATAAAGTCTGACACTGTTTCCACTGTTTCCCCATCTATTTGCCATCAAGTGAAAAATGATGCTGTGAAAGTGCTGCACTCAATATGCCAGCAAATTTGGAAAACTCAGCAGTGGCCACAGGACTGGAAAAGGTCAGTTTTCATTCCAACCCCAAAGAAAGGCGATGCCAAAGAATGCCCAAACTACCGCACAATTGCACTCATCTCACATGCTAGTAAAGTAATGCTCAAAATTCTCCAAGCCAGGCTTCAGCAATACGTGAACTGTGAACTCCCTGACGTTCAAGCTGGTTTTAGAAAAGGCAGAGAAACCAGAGATCAAATTGCCAACATCCACTGGATCATGGAAAAAGCAAGAGAGTTCCAGAAAAACATCTCTTTCTGCTTTATTGACTATGTCAAAGCCTTTGACTGTGTGGATCACAATAAACTGGAGAATTCTGAAAGAGAAGGGAATACCAGACCGCCTGACCGCCTCTTGAGAAATCTGTATGGAGGCCAGGAAGCAACAGTTAGAACTGGACATGGAACAATAGACTGGTTCCAAATAGGAAAAGGAGTACGTCAAGGCTGTATATTGTCAGCCTGCTTATTTAACTTATATGCAGAGTACATCATGAGAAACGCTGGACTGGAAGAAACACAAGCTGGAATCAAGATTGCCGGGAGAAATATCAGTAACCTCAGATCTGCAGATGACACCACCCTTATGGCAGAAAGTGGAGAGAAGCTAAAAAGCCTCTTGATGAAAGTGAAAGAGGAGAGTGAAAAAGTTGGCTTCAAGCTCAACATTCAGAAAATTAAGATCATGGCATCCAGTCCCATCACTTCATGGGCAATAGATGGGGAAACAGTGTCAGACTTTATTTTTTGGGCTCCAGAATCACTGCAGATGGTGACTGCAGCCATGAAATTAAAAGACGCTTACTCCTTGGAAGGAAAGTTATGACCAACCTAGACAGCATATTCAAAAGCAGAGACATTACTTTGCCGACTAAGGTCTGTCTAGTCAAGGCTATGGTTTTTCCTGTGGTCATGTATGGATGCGAGAGTTGGACTGTGAAGAGGGCTGAGCGCCGAAGAATTGATGCTTTTGAACTGTGGTGTTGGAGAAGACTCTTGAGAGTCCCTTGGACTGCAAGGAGATCCAACCAGTCCATTCTGAAGGAGATCAGCCCTGGGGTTTCTTTGGAAGGAATGATGCTAAAGGTGAAGCTCCAGTCCTTTGGCCACCTCATGTGAAGAGTTGACTCATTGGAAAAGACTCTGATCCTGGGAGGGATTGAGTGCAGGAGGAGAAGGGGACGACAGAGGATGAGATGGCTGGATGGCATCACAGACTCGATGAACGTGAGTCTGAGTGAACTCTGGGAGATGGTGATGAACAGGGAGGCCTGGTGTGCTGCGATTCATGGGGTCACAAAGAGTCAGACATGACTGAGCGACTGAACTGAACTGAACTGATGGGACCAGATGCCATGATCTTAGTTTTCTGAATGTTGAGTTTTAAGCCAGTTTTTTCACTTCTCTCTTTCACTTTCATCAAGGGGCTCTTTAGTTCCTCTTCACTTTCTGCCTTAAGGGTGGTGTCATCTGCCTGAGATTATTGATATTTCTCCCAACAATCTTGATTCTAGCTTGCACTTCCTCCAGCGTGGCATTTCACATGATGTACTCTGCATATAAGTTAAATAAGCCGGGTGACAATATACAGCCTTGATATACTCCTTCCCCAATTTGGAACCAATCTGTTGTTCCATGTTTGGTTCTAACTATTGCTTCCCGACCTGCATACAGATTTCTCAGGAGGCAGGTCAGGTGGTCTCGTATTCCCATCTCTTATAGAATGTGCTTGTTGTGATCCACCCTGTCAAAGGCTTTAGTGTAGTCAATAAATGAGAAGTAGATGTTTTTCTGGAATTCTCTTGCTTTTTCTATGATCCTACGGATGTTGGCAATTTGATCTGTGGTTCCTGTGCCTTTTCTAAATCCAGCTTGAACATCTGGAAGGTCACGGTTCACGTACTGTTGAAGCCTGGCTTGGAGAATTTTGAGCATTACTTTGTTAGTGTGAGATGAGTGCAGTTGTGTGGTAGTTTGAACATTCTTGGCCTTGCCCTTCTTTGGGATAGGAATGAAAACTGACCTTTTCCAGTCATGTGGTCAGTGCTGAGTTTTCCAAATTTGCTGGCTCACAAAGGTCTCAAGAAGCTCCACAGCTCTGAAGAAGGAGCTGAACGCCCTGGACTACGCTCAACGGCTGGGTTTTCCTGGTGGCTCAGTGGTGAAGGATCCACCTGCCCATGTAGGAGATGTGGGCTCCATCCCTGGGTCTGGAGGAGCCCCTGGAGGAGGAAATGGCAGCCCAGTCCAGTATTCTTGGCTGGGAAATCTGGTGCCTTGTGGGCTGCAGTCCATGGGGTCACAGAAGAGTTGAGCACAGCTTAGTGACCAAACAGCAGCCGTGGTGAATGGCTACGTCGGTGTTTAGCTCTGCTGGGTGTTTCCCTTTGTTTCTGTTCCCGCACAGTCACTCCTAAAATGACTGTTTGCAGTTTTCCAACCTGGGTAAATACAGCTCACCCTTCAGAGTCAGGTATTTCCCTTCTTCCCTGGGAGCCATCCCTACCTCTTCAGGGCACAGGAGCCCAGGGTGTGCCCGCGGGCCACCCCTTCTTCGGCCGTCTGCTCATGTCTGTGGCTCGAGCTCCTCGAGGCCACGCCGGCGCTGCCTTTAGCTCTGTCTTCCCCTCTCAGCACAGTGCTGGACACAAAGTGAGATCTCAGAATGTTTAGGGAAAGACTGATGGATTAATTCATGGGCTCTCAACTGGTAGAGATTTTTACCTCTCACGCGACATTCGGCAACGTCTGAAGGCCTTTTGGTTGTCAGAATTGGCATCAAGTAGGTAGAGGCCAGTGATGTTGCTATAATGTGCAGGAAAAGTCACCAAAACAAAATATTGATGGTGTGGAGGCTGAGAAACCTGGGGCTAACTGAATGAATGCTGAATGAACGCGGAATGAATGAATCTAATGTCTTATATGCCACAGGAAAAATGTGAAATGTAACTTTAATACACAGAATCCAAGGACGTCATTTGTCATTTGTCTCATTCTTTTTGTTCCTAAACTTTTCATTTTAAGAAAAAAAAAAAACAACTCAGAGTAATTATATAATTCAGGAATTTTGGAATATTCAGCATCATAAATGTCTTCGTGTCATTTAAAGTAACTTGAAGCATAAAGAGGGCTTGCCTGGTGGCTCAGATGGTAAAGAGCCTACCGTGTGGGAGACCTGCGCTCAGTCCCTGGGTTAGGAAGATCCCTGGAGGAGGGGTGGCACCCCACTCCAGGAGAATCCCATGGCCAGAGGCGCCTTGTGGGCTGCAGTCCATGGGGTCCCAAAGAGTCAGACATGACGAAGTGACTAAGCACCGCACACAGCACAGAAGCATAAAGACAGCGACAGGATTTGCAGAAATCTTTTTTTAACCACATCACCTGCTGTGTTAGAACTGAGGATGTCAGCATTTGTCGAGCACAACCATTATGCCTTATTTTAACAGATTTCACAAGTAATGCTGCCTATATTCATTTTCTACAGCCTGATACAGAATTGAACTCTAAGCAGTGACTCATGAAAAGAAACGTGTCCTACACATAGACCTTGTATTAAATCTGTTGTATTGCCGTGCAGTCCTAGAGAGTCTCTGTAGTTTGGCTGATGTCCACTCATTTGCACTCACTTAATAGAGTGTTGTTGGTCAGTCACTAAGTTTTGTCCCACGTTTTGTGACCCTGTGGACTGCAGCCCTCCAGGCTTTTAGTAGATACTCCTTGCCAATTGTTCTAGTGGTTTTAGTAATTCACATCATTTGTTAAATACTTGTTGACTTGAAATAAATAGCTATTTCTTCAGCAAACATGCATTTATTTGGAACGAGCAGAGAATGCGATTTTAGGGTCTGCGGCCATGAAGAGGCAGGTGCAAGGTCCCTCTAGGCGAGGGGAGGAGAAGGCCTTTATAGAGAGCATGGGGAGCTGGGAGGGTGCAGGGAGCAGAGTCCAAGCTTCTCACTGGCTGCGTCTGTGCCAGGAGGGAAGCAGAGGAGCCTTTATCTTCCCGCTGGGCTCCGCTGTCGTCACTGGCTGTGGCCTTCTGGTCTCCAGCTCTGTTTAATTGAGGTGTCTGTTTATTAACTTTTTTACAGGAGGCAAAGGGAAAGTTTTGAATTAGTGAAAAAGCAATGCCTCCTAACAAAGTTTCTGGTTAAAACTGCAAATACAGAAAGAAGTTTTGACTCAAAGTGCATCTAATGTACTTAAAATCAGCTACCGAGTTCAAGTTGTCTTGTGGAATAAATTAGAGCTCGGTGCTTGCCTATGTTCATGTGGTTATTAATCACCCACCAGTATTTCCACAACTGTTTCTGTTTTAGAACTAATTGAATTTTTTAAAAGAATTCTTGGAATACAAATCAGTTTCTATTCAAAGAACATGAAAAAAGAACAAAACCTAAAAGCTGAAGAGACTTTATGTAGAGACAGTGATAGAAGAAACACATTCCCGTGTTGTGACCAAGAAGGAAAGTCACGTGGATACGCTAGGACAGCGACCGTTGTGTGTGTGTGTGTGTGTGTGTGTGTGTCTGCATCTTCTGAACTGGTGGAGAAAACAAAAGGAACGAGGGAAGGAAGGATGGATGGATATAAATAAAATATATGTGTGTGCATGCAAATAAGTCTTCTGGAGAACAAACACGTCCTATAAGGATATACTTATGAGCAATCTATTCTCTTGATCATTATACTAATACATGCTCATTGTCAAAAATTTAAAACCACAAAAGAATATAATACAAAATAGCAAATGGAACATGATAGTAATCTAACTACTGAGCAAAACCATGGTTGGCCATCTTATATTTCCTTAGTATTTATTCTGTGCAACTATTTCTGCAATCAAATGTATACATGTATTTGTATATTTATTTTGTATCATAAGAAATATTCTCTACATACAATCTATTATCCTTCCTTTTTCACATAGTATATTATGAATAATTTGTTCATTCAGTAAATTTTCTTTTGACATAATTTTAAACTTATACTTAATGTTAAGTACTATGAGCCTGTTATATTACAATGCTTTCATTGGAAATTTAGCAGGTTTCTTTTTTCACTTTTTATCATTGCAATCAGGAATTACAATTATACAAAAGTTTTCTTTACAGACAAATTTATTTTGAAAATGAGGTCATACAACATTTTATTATCCTGATTTTTACATGAATTCATTATATTACATGCATTATAACAATTCATAAAACAATTTAACAATTAATGACTGCATAATATTTCATGTGGACTGCACAGGAAGCGTGGCCGAGAGGAGCTACCCCACATCCAAGGAGGGGTGGCTTCACGGGCACAGGAGGGCCGAGAGGAGCTAATCCATGACGAGGTCAGGAGGGAAGACTTGTCCAAGGTAAGGAGCAGCAGCTGCGCTTTGCTGGAGCAGCTGTGAAGATATACCCCACATCCAAGGTAAGAGAAACCCAAGTAAGATGGTAGGTATTGTGAGAGGGCATCAGAGGGCAGATACACTGAAATCATAATCACAGAAAACTAGCCAATCTGATTACATGGACCACAGCTTTGTCTAACTCTAAACTAAGCCATGCCGTGAGGTGCCACCCAAGATGGACAGGTCATGGTGGAGAGGTCTGACAGAATGTAGTCTATTGGAGAAGGGAATGGCAAACCGCTTCAGTATTCTTGCCTTGAGAACCCCATGAACAGTATGAAAAGGCAAAATGATAGGATACTGAAAGAGGAACTCCCTAGGTTGGTAAGTGCCCAATATGCTATTGGAGATCAGTGGAGAAATAACTCCAGAAAGAATGAAGGGATGGAGCCAAAGCAAAAACAATACCCAGCTGTGAATGTGACTGGTGATAGAAGCAAGGTCTGATGCTGTAAAGAGCAATATTGCATAGGAACCTGGAATGTCAGGTCCATGAATCAAGGCAAATTGGAAGTGGTCAAACAGGAGATGGCAAGAGTGAACGTCAACATTCTAGGAATCAGCGAACTAAAATGGACTGGAATGGGTGAATTTAACTCAGATGGCCATTATATCCACTACTGTGGGCAGGAATCCCTTAGAAGAAATGGAGTAGCCATTATGGTCAACAAAAGAGTCTGAAATGCAGTACTTGGATGCAATCTCAAAAACGACAGAATAATCTCTGTTCGTCTCCAAGGCAAACCATTCAGCATCACAGTAATCCAAGCCTATGCCCCAACCAGTAATGCTGAAGAAACTGAAGTTGAACGGTTCTATGAAGACCTACAAGACTTTTTAGAACTAACACCCAAAAAAGATGTCCTTTTCATTATAGGGGACTGGAATGCAAAAGTAGGAAGTCAGGAAACACCTGGAGTAACAGGCAAATTTGGCCTTGGAATGCAGAATGAAGCAGGGCAACGACTAATAGAGTTTTGCCAAGAAAATGCACTGGTCATAGCAAACACCCTCTTCCAACAACACAAGAGAAGACTCTACACATGGACATCACCAGGTGGTCAACACGGAAATCAGATTGATTATATTCTTTGCAGCCAAAAATGGAGAAGCTCTATACAGTCAACAAAAACAAGACCAGGAGCTGACTGTGGCTCAGATCATGAACTCCTTATTGCCAAACTCAGATGTAACTTGAAGAAAATAGGGAAAACCACTAGACAATTCAGGTCTGACCTAAATCAAATCCCTTATGATTATACAGTGGAAGTGAGAAATAGATTTAAGGGACTAGATCTGATAGATAGAATGCCTGATGAACTATGGATGGAGGTTCGTGACATTGTACAGGAGACAGGGATCAAGACATCCCCATGGAAAAGAAATGCAAAAAAGCAAAATGGCCGTCTGGGAAGGCCTTACAAATAGTTGTGAAAAGAAGAGAAGCGAAAAGCAAAGGAGAAAAGGAAAGATATAAGCATCTGAATGCAGAGTTCCAAAGAGTAACAAGAAGAGATAAGAAAGGCTTCCTCAGTGATCATTGTAAAGAAATAGAGGAAAACAATAGAATGGGAAAGACCAGAGATCTCTTTAAGAAAATGAGAGATACCAAGGGAACATTTCATGCAGAGATGGGCTCGACAAAGGACAGAAATGGTATGGACCTAACAGAAGCAGAAGATATAAAGAAGAGGTTGCAAGAATGCACAGAAGAACTGTAAAAAAAGATCTTCACGACCCAGATAATTACAATGGTGTGATCACTCATCTAGAGCCAGACATCCTGGAATGTGAAGTCAAGTGGACCTTAGAAACCATCACTACAAACAAAGCTAGTGGAGGTGATGGAATTCCAGTCGAGCTATTTCAAATCCTGAAAGATGATGGTGTGAAAGTGCTGCACTCAAGATGCCAGCATATTTGGAAAACTCAGCAGTGGCCACAAGGACTGGAAAAGGTCAGTTTTCGTTCCAATCCCAAAGAAAGGCAATGCCAAAGAATGCTCAAACTACTGCACAATTGCACTCATCTCACATGCTAGTAAGGCGATGCTTAAAATTCTCCAGGCCAGGCTTCAGCAATACCTGAAGCATGAACTTCCAGATGTTCAAGCTGGTTTTAGAAAAGGCAGAGGAACCAGAGATCAAATTGCCAACATCTGCTGGATCATCGAAAGAGCAAGAGAGTTCCAGAAAAAAACATCTCTTTCTGCTTTATTGTCTATGCCAAAGCCTTTGACTGTGTGGATCACAATAAACTGTGGCAAATCTGAGAGATGGGAATACCAGACCACCTAACCTGCCTCTTGAGAAACGTCAGGAAGCAACCGTTAGAACTCGACATGGGACAACAGACTGGTTCCAAACAGGAAAAGGAGTACATCAAGGCTGTATATTGTCACCCTGCTTATTTAGCTTATATGCAGAGTACATCATGAGAAACCCTGGGCTGGAGAAAGCACAAGCTGGAATCAAGATTGCCAGGAAAAATATCAATAACCTCAGATCTGCAGATGACACCACCCTTATGGCAGAAAGTGAAGAGGAACTAAAAAGCCTCTTGATGAAAGTGAAAGAGGAGAGTGAAAAAGTTGGCTTAAAGCTCAACCTTCAGAAAACAAAGATCATGGCATCTGGTCCCATCACTTCATGGGAAATAGATGGAGAAACAGTAGAAACAATGTCAGACTTTATTTTTGGGGCTCCAAAATCACTACAGATGGTGACTGCAGCCATGAAATTATAAGACGCTTCCTCCTTGGAAGGAAAGTTATGACCAACCTAGATAACATATTAAAAAG
This sequence comes from Capra hircus, assembly GCF_001704415.2. Lineage (NCBI taxonomy): Eukaryota > Metazoa > Chordata > Mammalia > Artiodactyla > Bovidae > Capra > Capra hircus. Next base: position 82,017,052 of record NC_030820.1, read on the forward strand.
CAGAGACATCACTTTGCCAACAAAGGTCCATCTAGTCAAGGCTATGGTTTTTCTAGTGGTCATGTATGGATGTGAGAGCTGGACTGTGAAGAAAGCTGAGTGCGGAAGAATTGATGCTTTTGAACTGTGGTGTTGGAGAAAACTCTTGAGAGTCCCTTGGACTGCAAGGAGATCCAACCAGTCCACCCTAAAGGAGATCAGTCCTGGGTGTTCGTTGGAAGGACTGATGGTGAAGCTGAAACTCCAATACTTTGGCCACCTCACGGGAAGAGTTGAATCACTGGAAAAGACCCTGACGCTGGGAGGGATTGGGGGCAGGAGGAGAAGGGGACAACAGAGGATGAGATGGCTGATGGCATCGCCAACTCGATGGACATGAGTTTGAATAAACTCTGGGAGTTGGTAATGGACTGGGAGGCCTGACATGCTGTGATTCATGGGGTCACAAAGGGTCAGACATGACTGAGTGACTGAACTGAATTGAATATTTCATCACATGAGGATGCAAATTTTATATTAATTTTTTTAATGTTTTGAAAATTTATAGTGTTTCCCACTAATTGATATTATAGATAAGTTAAATATGGACAATATTATAATGTGAATCTTTGTATCTATCTTTGATTATTGTCTTAGGACAGCGTTCAACATTATGTATCATTGTCCAAAGGTACAATCATGAATAACACTCAGTATATGTTGGATAAATTCCCACTATTTGGGATTTTTTTCAATGTTCAACAATTAAAACACTTGTATGTATTATTGCAAGCACTGCATTTAATTCAATAATAAATTGAAAGATAGAAAATTTGGCTTGTTTTCAACTTTAAGAAACATTTTATTGTTGTTTTTTGTTGACATTGGTCTAACCATGGCCTAAACTTCTTTCATCAGTGGAGAATTTATTCCTAAATATTTATAAATTTCTTGGATATTATTTGTTTTCTTTATAATACTGATATTAAGAGTTTTCTTTGCAGAGTGATCAGGACATTATTTATTTATCAGATTTTACATTTTCCCTTTCTTTACTTACCTATTGGCAATAAAGACTTTTGTCCAGACTTGTAAACAAAGTGATTGGATTACCCTTGACTCAGTTCACTGTCTGCCTCGTAAAACTGTAAAACATTTCACAGACTTGTGGGTATTATAGTTTCTGCTACAGTAGTTGAGCAACAAATGGGCAGAGGAGCATCTAGAATGAGTTACCGTGCTCCTGCTTCAGATCCGTGCCCTCCCTCCTTAACAGAAATTCCAAATAGTAGGCTCTCTGAGAAACAGCGTTCAGAAAGTAGTGTGGAGTCTCTTTATCTCTACAGTCATGCTGCTGTGTCCCCTTTGGGAATAGTTGTCCACATCTGCCAGAGGCACGTCTAGACCTGTTGTGCTAGAGTGTTTTCACCAAATCCCATCAACTCTTTAAGATTTTGAAGGGGTTCAAATGGCTGCCTCCAATACAAGAGTTCAAGATTCCAGACACCATAGATGACACAGAGGAAAATTAAAAGCCCTCAAACTGTTGCTTAATACTCAGAGAGTAGTACAGTGCTTCTCAGAGATTCACAGAAGCCCACACCAGTCTGTGAATGTTCTCACCAGCTTAAGATGAGAAAAGGCTAGAAATTGAGAATAAGCCTTGAGACATTTTTTAACTATTTGACTACCATACGGCATTGCTGTGAATGTCAAATATAAACTTTAGGTTGTAATTATCATATAATTTTTTCTGAAAATTAAACTATGAACCAGAACATTCTATTTTTTTCTACTGTAATAATTCTGTGAACAGTTGTTCAGTCATGTCTGGCTCTCTGTGACCCATGGACTGTAGCCTGTCGGGCTTCTCTGTCCATGGAATTTTCCAGACAAGGATGCTGGAGTGGGCTGTCATTTCCTTCTCCAGGCAGTCTTCCCAGTTCAGGGATCAAACCTGCATCTCTTGCATGCCTGCGTCAGCAGGCAGCTTCTTCAACACTGTGCTGCCCAGCAAGCCCATTACAGCTGCTATGTATGCTATGTCTCAGAATGATTGTGTATCAGATGGTTGGAATGACATCACCCACTCAACGGACATGAGTCTGAGCAAACTCTGGGGGTCAGTGAAGGGCAGGGAAGCCTGGGCTGCAGTTCTTGGCATTACAAAGAGTTGGGCACAATTTAGTGACTGAACAACATCAACACCGTGCTGTATCTTGATGATTGTTGATCATATTTCACAAAATAAGCTCCCCACCAAACTATTCTTGTATTGTACACTATAAACACTGTGTCCCAATTGTTCATTCACTTACTTTACGTGGGACTTTTCCCTGATGCAACCTCCTCACACAGAAAGGTAGCATGCCCACACGGGCGCTCCTCTAGCATCTCCTAGAGTGCCCAGGCGGCAGATGGCTGCCTCTCTGATCGCAGGCGGTTCTCTGGAAGCTGTGTCCTCAGAGTGGGGTGGGTGGGGCGCAGGGGCCGGGGGTGGACGGCCCACCCAGCATCCTCCCTGCTGCTGCTCTGGTTTCTGGGTGGGCAGGAGGCACAGGGAGGCGCACCATCAGGGCTGGCCAGTCTCCTTTTTCAGAGAGCAAGGGTGTTTCAGGGTCAGCTGAGACTTGTTTTGTCTCTCAGCTCCATCAGTTAAATAACTGGTAAAATCTCTCCAGAATTCTGGTGATGGGTTGACTGTCAGTCACAGTTTTTGGTATCATCATTTTCTATGGTTGCAAATGTTTTTGTAAGAGGAAATTGAGAAAATATGAGTGATAGGTGGCTGGCCAAGGCAGAAGTCACAAAGCTACTCCTTGCCTTTCAAATGGTACATGATTTTTTTTTTTTTTATTAGAGATTTCATTTTTGGTGCAATGAATTATCCTGATTTTTTCTTTGTGATTATATTGTTTTTAATGAAGATCAGACTAATGTTGTCTTAGAGTTTCTAAAATATCAAGATTATTTTAATATTTATGTATGTTTCAAATGTCCGTTTTTGTCATTTGGTTAAGAACTGACATTAAACTCTGAGTCTTTTCTCCAAAATTTATTTAACATCTCTGCAATATATGAAAAAAGCATTTACTTCCAACTAACCTGTGAGACTAATTTATTGTTTCTCAAATTCTTGTGTCTGTTTCTGAGCTTAAGCATGGATGAACTGTTCACATCTCCTTTACAGACACACTATTCGTTACTATACTTTGTGACACATGTTGGTAACAGAAAAGTTTGCCTGACTATAATATCATTCTTTTTCACAACTTCCTCGAATATTGCTCTAACAATCTTGTGAGTTTCCTCAACAAGTTAAAAGAATATTCCACTTATTTTTTATAAGAATATTCCACTCATTTTTAATTGAATCACATTAAACCCACACATTGCTTTCAAAAGAGTCTTCATTTTTTACAACATTTAATCTTTACATTCAGGACAATGATATAGTTTTTCCATTTATTCAAATTTTCTTTTATGACCTTCAGTAAAGTTTTATGATTTCTTCAAAGCAATATGGTATGAAATTGTAGTAGTTATTCCTAGGAAATTGTTGTATTTTCTTGCTATTTTGCATAAAATCCAAATATATTCTCCAAAAGATTATTGATTTAAGTATGTGATATACATGAGAATACATTTATTTTTCCATTTACATGAATGATGAGTGAGAGGGCTAAATTGTCTTCAGAATATTGCAGTTGGAACAGCTTGAAGAAGTTTCTGACTCTAGTGTTGATTATGGGCAGCACCCAAACAATAGAAGCCTCTGTCAGTTCACTGAATGAAAACAGCTACCCTTGAATGCATCACAAGGAAAATGTCTCATTAGGATACATTGTTATTTAAAATATATTTCTAGTTAAATATTTTTGACTTCATTTATGTTTTTGTGCAGACAGTGTCCAAAAGGGAATATTATTTATACTCGTATTGTTGAACCTATGCATTATTTAAAAAATCGGATCAAAATTTCATGGAATCAGTGAAACGTAGAACATCACTGTTTAAGGACGCTGCCTGGCAGTTTTGGAATTTATCTCAAGCTTCTTTCTTGTGAGGCCATGTTGAGTAGCGGTACAGTGGCAGAGAACTCACCTGCTAGTGCAAGAGGCCCGGGTTTGATCCCTGGGTGGGGAGATCCCCCGGAGAAGGGAACGGCAGCCCACTCCAGTGTTCTTGCCTGGGAAATCCCAGGGACAGAGGAGCCTTGTGGGCCACAGTTCATTAACGGGGGAGGGATACGGGGCGAGTCTCAAAGAGTCGGACATGACTGAGAACACATATGACTGACTGTGGATAGCTGAATCTCTGACCCTGGGGTTTATGATGCCGAAAAGGACCTTCGTGGACCAGGCTTTTCAGTGTATCGTCTTTGTGTCTTGGACATCTCAGTGCGGCAGCACTGAGAACTACCTACGAGAACTTTAATTACAGATGACTCTCAAGGAAATCACTACCAATTGTATCCTAGTAGCTCAGCATTCCCTCTAAAATGCACCTTAAGTTTCAGTATGAATGGATAGGTTCTGTAAATTCAGCTAACACTTGAGAGGCTTGCAGCATTTTTGAAACTGCAGCTCTTAATGAAGGCTTTGTCAGGACCCATGCAAAGTACATTTGTTTCAAGGAGCAAAGAATTACATTTCCTTTTGTCTCTGTGTAGTCAGGCTAAAAACAAAGGGGGAATTGACTTGGGAAGTTAATTACTCGATTCTGCATTTGAATAAAAATCTCAGCCATATTGGCCTGAATAAATACTTGTTTGGTAACTATTTTAGGATATTAGGCTAATTATAGGTAAAGTTAAAAATCAAAATTTCAAATTAGTGTTAAAATAAATTATTGCATCAAGAAACTGAATTCTTTGTTTTCAAAGCAGACACCAAATCTAAAATCTATACTGTTTTACTCTAAAAATACAAATGTCACTTTAGGGGAACCATCCTGAAGATAGAGAACTTCAGTGTTTTTCGATACTTTCCTTCTCCTCCTTCAAGAATGGGCCTGATTCATCCTGAAGAGGGGATGAGAGCATAATCCACTCTTTTCTCATGTTCTCTGCGTGCTGCTGCTGCTAAGTCGCTTCAGTCGTGTCCAACTCTGTGTGACCCCGTAGACGGCAGCCCACCAGGCTCCCCCGTCCCTGGGGTGCTCAGTCACTTCAGAGAGTCTCCGGCTCCTTGCGACCCTAGGCGCTGTGGCCTGCCAGCTTCTGTGCCCACAGGATTCCCTAGGCAGGAATATGGAGTGGGTTGCCACTTCCTCCTCCAGGGGATCTTCCCGACCCAGGGATCGAACCTGTGTCTCTTGAGTCTCCCGCATCGGCGGATGGGTTCTTTACCACTAGGGCCACCTGGGAAGCCCTGCTTTTAGCCGCTGTTGTGCTGTGTTGCAATAAGGAGGAAGGAAGGAAGAGATGACGGAAGCTTCCTCCATCTCTTTGCTGGGTGGATTCTTGCAGCTTCTTGCCCTTGCAGTCTACTGTGTGGTCCACACAGAAGGCAGTTCTTTCTGCTTAATCCGTCATAGGGTGAATTGTCATGTATGCTGAAGCCCTCAAAGTTATTAACTCAGAATGTGGATGTACTTAGAAACAGGGTTTTTACTTTACTTTTTCATTAGTGAAAAGTCACAGAGGTGCAGACTGAGACACAGAACGTTTACATGATCTCAAATGATTACACCACAAATTGGTTACTAATTACCAAAAGGGGATTGGGCCCTTGTCATGAAAAGTGCCGTTAGAGGCACTTCTTGACATCACGGCGTTCTGTGTCTCTTGGCACAAGATGGTAAGAAATACAAGACATCACCTCAGTGGCTGATGCTGGAAATTAGGCATAGGGTCTTTAGAGAGGTATCAAGTCAAAATAAAATCATTACGGTAGTCCCTAACCCAGAATGATAGGTGACCTCAAACAAACTTGAGCACAGAGACAAGCACAGAGAGGGAAAGATGTGAAGACGCAGGGAGGATCTGTGCATCGGAAGGCAGACATACAGAGACGCCTCTGCAAGCAAAGGGATGAAAAAACGTCCCAGAGTTTAGAAGAGGGCAATGAAACAGATTCTTTCTCACAGCCTGCGGAAGGTACTGGCCCTGTGGACGCCTTGATACTGGGCTTCCGGCCACCAGACCCGTGAGACAGTAAGTTTCTGTTGTTTAAGCCACGCACTTCACGTGGCAACCGCTGGAGACTAACGCACCTTCTCCAAGCGCTGGCTCTCTTGCAGGGTGCTGGTGTGCTAGTGTGTGTACGCTCAGCCGTGTCGGCCTCTTTGCGGCCCGTGGGCTCGAATCCACCCGGAGCCTCTGCCCATGGGATTTCCAAGGCCAGAACACTGGAGTGCATTGCCATTTCCTCCTCCAGGGCGTCTTCCTGACCCTGGGATTCAACCTGCGTCTCCTGCACGGCCAGGTGGATTTTGTACCACTGTGCCATGTCGGGACCCCCTCTGAAAGGTTAGGTCTTTGGAAAGCCCTGCAAAGTGTTTCATCCTTTGTTCTGTGACATGAGCTTTCTGGGCCTGAGTTTGACTTCTTCCATCATTTCTTGATTCCCTCACAGGACAGCGTCTATGCCAGGGATCCCTTGTCTGGGTGCTGGCCCTGTTGGTAGGGCGCCAAAAAGGAGGCTGAAGTCAGTGTACTTCCCCTCGGTTAGTGTTTACTCGTCCCTTGGGAGATTTCTGCATGTGAGACGCTGAGGATGCAGATCATTCTACTGGTGAACATATTTGAAGCAGGAGATAAATTTCAAAACTTCATTCTTGCAACATTCTTAATCTCTGAAAGTGATTATTTTGAACTGCCTCTCCATTGGAAGAGTCAGTGGTTTTTTCTGCTTCCTCAGAAACCCTGTAATTAAAAGGACTGTATCCTCAAAGAGGTATAAACCCCTAGCATCCCCCAGCCTTCTCATGCTGACTTGGGACTGGAGGGCTGAGGTTAGTGGCAGGGCCAGGTTTTCTGCATGAGTCACAGAGCCAACTGTGAGGTGCCTGACACCGGCCTCTGAAAGCTTCTTGAACTTAGATTCAGGGGGACATTGCTCCAAATATCTTCAATTTTGGCCACAGCTCCAAAAGAACAGGGAAAATGCCACGCGGTGTCTTATATGTGGATGGCAACCCTGCTGTTAAATTCAGATTTTCTTTCCTTCACTCTGTGTCCTCTCTGTTGAAAATACCTTCTTTTTCCGACATTATCAACATACAAAATGTTGGCTTAGAAAAAAATTCTGGTGTTCCACATCCACGTAAACTTTCTGAAATCATGACCCCTCTTGGCATTATTTACCTTGTATTTCCAGTGCCAAGAAAGGCACTAGCTCAGTGAGTATCTGAATATTGACCAGGTAACAAACAAGTAGGTTAGCAGATGGTGAAGGAGAGACACCTAATTATTTTCCTTCACCAGAATGCAAAATATAATAAAACATAAAAGCAAATAATTATAGTCAGCTATATAACTAGAGTATATTTTCAGATATTAATTACATAATTTTTAATCCATATAATCTTTGTTTTCCCAAACTTCAGTTCAGTTCAGTCGCTCAGTTGGGTCCAACTCTGTGACCCCATGGACTGCAGCATGCCAGGCCTCCTTGTCCATCACCAACTCCTGGAGCTTACTCAAACTCATGTCCATTGAATTGGTGACACCATCCAACCATCTCATCCTCTGTCGTCCCCTTCTCCTCCCTCAATCTTTCCCAGCATCAGGGTCTTTTCAAGTGAGTGAGTTCTTCGCATCAGGTGGCCAAAATACTGGAGTTTCAGCTTCAACATCAGTCCTTCCAATGAATATTCAGGATTGATTTCCTTTAGAATGGACTGGTTGGATCTCCTTTCAGTCCAAGGGACTCTCAAGAATCTTCTCCAGCACTGCAGTTCAAAAGCATCAATTCTTTGGCACTCAGCTTTCTTTATAGTCCAACTCTCACAACCATACATGACTACTGGAAAAACCAAAGCTTTGACTAGACAGACCTTTGTTGGCAAAGAAATGTCTCTGCCTTTTAATATGCTGTCTAGGTTGGTCATAACTTTCCTTCCAAGGAGCAAGTGTCTTTTAATTCCATGGCTGCAATCACCATCTGCAGCGATTTTGGAGCCCAGAAAAATAAAGTCAGACACAGTTTCCTTTTGGAATGCACTGTATGCCAAAGCTTATTTCTACTGAAATAATGGCACTAGTCCTTTCAGCCTAAAAGTAAAAAGAAAAAAGTGGGTATAACTTGCTCAAACTTGATCATCAAAATTTTTTTGTTGTGAGCGCTATCACATAAGCACATCGTATACGAGAGAATAATAATATGCAGCTCAGTGAATTGCTGAAAGACACACACTCTAATAACTACATCCATGTCATTGAATGGGAAAAATATTTTTATTTTCTTCATTATAAGACTGCTAAAAGGAATTTTAAGGTGTGATTTTTTTTAGTAATAGACTTTCTATAGGGTATATCCTATTATGGATATGTAGACAACTTGCTCAGTTTTACAGCTGGCTGAAGAAGGAGCAGTCTAGGGCCACTGGAAGATGAGAAGGAAATCTCAGAAAAAAAATCCAGAGGAGAGAACAGACCTCAAACTCTGTATAAATTTTCCCCGAATCCCTGGCTAACCCTTGAAACATACATGCGCAAGAAGAATGCATAAAGGTAAGTGAATTAAAGTGAAACTTGAGCTGCTTCCTCAGGAGACAGAATTTGCAATTTGACTTCTACTAGTTTAATTATCTGTTAAGACAAAATCATCATCCAGGAAAATAGCAAAGTCCAGAGCCTGACAGCGTGCTTCATGCAGCTCAGAGCTCCTTGACATGCAGAGGAACGGGGAGATAGAAAGGATTCTACTGGGATCGACCTTTAACTGACCCAGAGGGGCTTTTTGGAGAGGGAAATTAAAGCTATATAGCTATGTTTAACAGAAGAAAGTGAAATATATTTGTGACAAATGAAAAAATAGGGAATCTTAGCAGAAAACAATGCTATAAAAACAACCATGTGGAAATTCTTAAACTGAAAAATACGGTATCTGATATGAAAAATTAATTGGATTGGCTTAACAGTAGGGTGGAGATGAAAAGGGAACGAAATATTGAGCTTGAAATATCGCTCCATAAATATGGATTTGAAAATAGTCCAAATTTGCCACATACTCAATAGGACAATCTTGCTGTACATTTTTATTTTTATTTTAGCTGTTCTTATAGGTGTATGGAGATATCTTAATGCGGCTTTAGTTTATGGTTCCCTAATGGCCACTGATGCTGAAAAGAAGCTTTCCTGTGCTTATCTGCCACCCATGTATTCTCCAGGATGAAGCGTCTGATCCAGTCTTGTGCCGTTTTCTAACTGGATTGTTGGCGCCTTTACTTTTTGTTCCCCCCACAGATTGTTGTACTGCTCTTATTTTTTTTAATATTTACATTTTTAAGTTCATTTAATTCTTAAAAAATTTATTTATTTATTTTAATGACTAAATTTTAAATATTGATTACTTTATAATATTGTAGAGTTTGTGTTCTGAATACAAGTCCCTTGTTGTATGTCTTATCATCTCAAGAAGGAAAGCTGGTTTGAATTAGTGAATATACAACTGATGGAAGCTGTTAGGTAAAAGACGACCGGGACACCCAAGAGAGTGTCTAACAGGCTTTAATGGGGAAACGCTCCGGGGCGGGGTTCCAGACCCCAACGAGGCAGGTCGAGGAAGTCCGCGCCTGGCCCGTGTTGGAGGTGGCTTATATGTGTTCCTTGCGAGGGGTGGTCAGGTTAATGGAAGGGGGTTCGGATGGGTCTCCAGGCTGAGGCTTCGCGGGCTGATAGGTCCTTCTACGTGGCTGGGGTGGGGTGGCTCTAGCTGGCGAAGTGTGCTGTCATTGGTCCCCGGGATCTGGGAGGCTCCTTCCCTTAGGGACTTCCCCCGGCGGGAGGGAGAGGAGGGGCGGCCCATCATGGCCCCGGGTCCGGCCTTACAGAAGCAAAAGTTGCCTCTGCCTCTTTAAGGAGCGTCTTGCTTGTGGAATATCTAGGTTGATAGTTATTTTCTTCAGTACCGTATCTTTAAAGATATTATGCCAAATAGTGCAAAGCTTTAAATTATACTTTTTAACTGCAGGAAACCAATATCTTCATCATATATGATACTGGTTTGCTGCAGTTCAGTTCAGTTGCTCAGTCGTGTCTGACTCTTTGTGACCCCATGGACTGCAGCATGCCAGGCTTCCCTGTCCATCACCAGCCCCCAGAGTTGTTCAAACTCATGTCCGTTGAGTTGGTGATGTCATCCAACCGTCTCATCCTCTGTCATCCCCTTCTCCTGCCTTCAATCTTTCCCAGCATCAAGGTCTTTCTAATGAGTCAGTTCTTCACATCAGGTGGCCAAAGTATTGGAGCTTCAGCTTCAACATCAGTCTTTCCAATGAGTATTCAGGCCTGATTTCCTTTAGGGTGGACTGGTTGGATCTCCTCACAGTCCAAGGGACTTTCAAGAGCCTTCTCCAACACCACAGTTCAAATTCATCAATCCTTCGGCACTCAGCTTTGTTTAGTGTCCAACTCTCATATCCATACATGATTACTGGAAAAATCATGGCTTTGACTTAGATGGACCTTTGTCAGCAAAGTAATGTCTCTGCTTTTTAATATACTATCTAGGTTCATAGCTTTTCATCAAAGGAGCAATCATCTTTTAATTTCATGGCTGCAGTCACCATCTGCAGTGATTCTGGAGCCAAAAAAATAGTCTCTCACTGCTTCCATTGCTTCCCCATCTGTTTGCATGAAGTGATGGGACTAGATGCCATGATCTTTATTTCTGAATGTTGAGTTTTAAGCCAGCTTTTTCTGTCTCCTCTTTCACTTTCATCAAGAGGCCCTTTAGTTCCTCTTTGCTCTCTGTCACAAGGGTGGTGTCATCTCCATATCAGAAGTTGTTGATATTTCTCCTGGAAATATTGATTCCAGCTTGTGCTTCATCCAGCCCAGCATTTCTCATGATGTACTCTGCATGTAAATTAAATAAACATGGTGACAATATATATTGTCATATTCCTTGACATATTCCTTGCCCAGTTTGGAGCCAGTCCATTGTTCCATGTCTGGTTCTAACTGTTGCTTCTTGACCTGCAGACAGATTTCTCAGGAGGCAGGTCAAGTGGTCTGGTATTCCCATCTCTTAAGGAATTTTCTACAGTTTGTTGTGATCCACACAGTCAAAGACTTTGGTGTAGTCAGTAGAGGAAAGGTAGATATTTTTCTGAAACTCTCTTGCTTTTTCTATGATCCAGTGGATGTTGGCAATTTGATCACTGGTTTCTCTGCTTTTCTTAATCAAGCTTGAACATCAGGAAGTTCTTGATTCACATATTGTTGAAGCCCAGCTTGGAGAATTTTGAGCATTACTTTGCTAGTGTGTGAGATGAGTACAATTGTGTGGTAGTTTGAACATTCTTTGGCATTGCCTTTCTTTGGGATTGGAATGAAAACTGACCTTTTCCAGTCCTGTGGCCACTGCTGAGTTTTCCTAATTTGCTGGCATATTGAGTGCAGCACTTAAACGGCATCATCTTTTAGGGTTTGAAACAGCTCAGCTGGAGTTCCATCACCTCCATTAGCTTTGTTCCTAGTGATGCTTTCTCAGGCCCACTTGACTTCGCATTTCAGGATATCTGGCTCTAGGTGAGTGATCACACCATCGTGATTATCTTGGTTGTGAAGATCATTTTTGTACAGTTCTTCTGTGTCTTCTTGCCACCTCTTCTTAATGTCTTCTGCGTCTGTTAGGGCCAGACTATTTCTGTCCTTTATCGAGCCCGTCTCTGCATGAAATGTTCCCTTGGTAACTCTAATTTTCTTGAGGAGATCTCTAGTCTTTCCCATTCTGTTGTTTCTTTCTATTTCTTTGCATTGATCACTGAGGAAGGCTCTCATCTCTCCTTGCTATTCTTTGGAACTCTGCATTCAGATGCTTATATCTTTCCTTTTCTCCTTTGCTTTTTGCTTCTCTTCTTTTCCCAGCTATTTGTGAGGCCTCCTCAGAGAACCATTTTGCCTTTTTGCATTTCTTTTTCTTGGGGATGGTTTTGATCACCTCCTGTACAATGTTATGAATATATGTCCATAGTTCTTCAGACACTCTGTCTATCAGATCTAGTCCCTTGAATCTACTTGTCACTTCACGGTATAATCTTAAGGGATTTTATTTGTGTAATACCTGAATAGTCTAGTGGTTTTCCCTACTTTCTTCAATATAAGTCTCAATTTTCAACAAGGAGTTCATGATCTGAGCCACAGTCAGCTCCCAGTCTTGTTTTCGCTGACTTTATAGAGTGTCTCCATCTTTGGCTGCAAAGAATATAGTCAATCTGATCTTGGTTTGGACTATCTGGTGATATCCATGTGTAGAGTCTTCTCTTGGGTAGTTGAAAGAGGGTGTTTGCTATGACTAGTGTGTTCTCTTGGCAAAACTGTCTTCGCCATTGCCCTGCTTCATTCTGTACTCCAAGGCCAAATTTGACTGTTACTCGAGGTGTTTCTTGACTTCCTACTTTTGCACTCCAGTTCCCTAGGATAAAAAAGACATCTTTTTTGGTGTTAATTCTAGAAGGTCTTGTAGGTCTTCAGAGAACCGTTCAACTTCAGCTTCTTCAGCGTTACTGGTTGGGGCATAGACTTGGATGATGTCATATTGAATGGGTTGCTGTGGAGACAGACAGAGGCCATTCCGTCATTCTTCAAACTGCACCCAAGCACTGCACTTCAGACTCTTTTGCTGACCATGACGGCTACTCCACTTCTTCTAAGGGATTATTGCCCACAGTAGTAGATGTAATGGTGATCTGAATTAAATAGTGATTTCTCTCTCTGTCTATATATCATATATATCTAATTGTTATCTTTCAGTAGGAGTTCAGGGTTTTCATATTAAGTACCAGGATTCAGAGAAAAATGACATTCTTCCTGGTTTATTGCTCCCCTCCTGAATTTATCACTACTTTCTTCTCCTGTTGAAAGTGAAGTGAAAGTGAATTTGAAAGTCACTCAGTTGTGTCCGACTCTTTGTGATTCTCCAGGCCAGAATACTGGAGTGGGTAGCCTTCCCCTTCTCTGGGAGATCTTCCCAACCCAGGAATTGCACCCAGGTCTCCTGCATTGTGGGTGGATTCTTTACTAGAGGAGCCCCCAGGGAAGCCCGTGAATACTGGGGTGGGTAGCCGTTCCCTTCTCCAGCGGATCTTCCCAACCCCGGAATTGAACCAGGGTCTCCTGCATTGCAGGTGGATTCTTTACCTACTGGGCTATGACAGAAGCCCTATGGCATAACTCAAATTTCTCGAGAAAGCCTTCCATAAGCTTAAACTAGGCACTAATTTCTAAATATTCTATTTATACCTCTTGAAGAGTGGCGGACTTAATTTTTAAAATCATGACTAGACGTTCTGGGAAGCTACAGTACTCCTTCATTTCCTCATCTGATCCATTTTGCTTAATTTCTACGTCTGAACGGTTTTGCTCTAGAAACCCACTTGCTAATTTGTATTTGCTTTCTCTTCCTCCCTGCGTTTCTTCCTTCCAGCCTCCCTTGTTCCTCTGAGGTCATACCTCCCAATAGACCCTTTAGCCTGGGAGTGTTGAGTCTTTTTTTCTGCAGAACTGGGCTAATAAAATTGGAAAGTGGGTTTTTGAGGAATACTGTTTCGCTGCAGCTGATGAGATGATCAACAGTTTTATGCTATTTGGCATCAGACTGCCCCTGAATTGACATATGTGCCCTTCTCTTCACCTTCTTATGCCTTCTCACTTAAGACTCTGGTACTCAGTGTAATGTGGTGAGTTGTTGAAAAGGAGCAGATGAGAAAAAGCACCCTCAGGACACTTTCTCAAGGTCTTTGGACCCTCTCAGAGTGGCCGCTCTTAATAAATATGTAAGAGGTGTGTGAGTCCCCCTACTCCTTGCTGTCCGTGCATTATTTACTATTGATGAGAACTGTGCACTTTTCCTTTACAGAGCATATCAGGTCATTGCTTTTGATTCCCTTATGCCCCAAAGGGCATTTAAAACAAAGCTCAATATTCAAGTTGAATGTTAATGCTTTGGGAGAGGAGCGTGGTGTGCTCAAATACAGCAGGCTTGCCATGAAATGAATTGCTAGGGTGTTAAGCAATCTTAATTTTTAGCACTTTTATTCTGCTTCTCCTAAGAGACAGAGTGCCTTATTAGTTTATCATATTGTTGGAGATCTAACATATATTTAAAATTCTGCTGTTAGAGCTCTCATTCACGTCAGCAAGTATTGATCAGTCACTTTTATCTGGCCTATATTTCCATGCATTCATACTGAGGAGGATACAGATGTCGTCTGATGTAAAACTCATTCTTAAATGGTTTATCATGGAGGGCTGGGGGAAGGCCTGGTGACAGACATGAAATGATCACACAACCCAGACCTGAGCGCAGAGAATACAAAAAGAAACGAAAACTATTTTTCTTTTAAATGAACAAAGCATATCATGAGTGCTACCCGGCAGTCACAATGAGAAGTCTCTGAGGACCGAGGACTCAAATCTCTGAGGACTTTGAGACTTCTTAAAGGAATAATAATAATAAACAACTGTTGCCTACAAGGGGAAACATAGGGTGGGTCTTAGAAAATGTTAGAATAATGGAAAATACATTCACAGTTTTTATTCAGATAATTATACCTGCATTTTTGACGAATGATAGCAATATATCAAGGTTATGTATATAGTGGTTTAAGCAAACAGGAAGTTGTTTTTAGGACATAATAATAAGTCTAGAGAAGGCCCATCCTGGATTGCTGAATTAACCCCACAGCATCATCAGTGTCCTAAGAGCCTTCTTTCTGCTTCACATGTGATTTTCATGAAGGAAATGGCAACCTATTCCAGTATCTTTGCCTGGAAAATTCCATGGATGGAGAAGCCTGTTGGGCTACAGTCCATGGGGTCCCAAAGAGTCAGACATGACTGAGCATGCACGCGCACACGCACATGCACACATGCACACGTGCACACACACACACACACACACACACACACACACACATCCAGTTTTCATCCTCTTTCCTTTGTTCATCCTGTCAAGATGGCCGCTACAACTCCAGCCTCATGCTTCAGTAGTGGTGGATGTTATGAGCTCTGCTTAGCTCCCCCTTCAGGATGGGAGGAGAAGTGCAGATTTCTGCAGCCGTCCTGGCCAGGACCTGCCTCTGCTTGAAGTCATGTCTGCTTTCTGAGATGCGCTCGCCCAGTGACCGCTGACACAGAGCTCAGTCGTTTTGGGCGACCTGGAGTGATTCTGAAGGCTCGTCTAGTTTTTGAGCTCCTTGGAGCTTTGTGGCTTCTGTTGACACCGTCCTGCAGCTGCTCTTCTTCCTCCACCCGTCCTGTGTTCTTCCTTTCCTCCTACACGTTTGGATCCTCTGAGAGCTCCAAGTAACACTTCTGCATGTTAATTTCTCTTCCAGTCTGCTGTCTGAGTAGCCGAAGCTTTGGCACATTTTGGATAGAGATCGGGAACTTCCCTGATGGCTCCATGGTAAAGAATCTGCCTGCCATCCCAGGAGAGACAGGTGACGTGTGTTGGATGCCTGGATCGGGAAGACCCCCTGAGGAGGAAACAGCGCCCACTCCAGTGCTCTTGCCTGGAGAATCCCGTGGGCAGAGGAGTCTGGTGAGCTACAGTCTTAAGAGTTGCAAAGAGTCAGACATGACTGAGCGACTTAGCACACAAGCTTGATATAATAGGAAAAAGTACTGAGTACACCGATCATTCCCTAAAAATCACTGGGTTCACTACAGAGAGAACTCAGCATCTGCCCCCATAAGCCAAGTGTAAACTGTTGTGATCCTCAAAGAACAGCAGCTGCAGGTCCTCAGAGCGAAGGAAGACAGGAAGTGTCCGTAGTGAGTTTGAAATCTAGGTAGGATGTATTGGTGGTCTGTGAGGGACATATAATCCACTGCCTGGAAATGACTTGACATGGCTCTTGGATTGTCCTTGAAGACACTTGATTTCTCAGGATGAGTGTCCCTTTCTTTACATAAGAAATATCTAGCACTTGTCTAGTCAAGGCTATGGTTTTTCCAGTGGTCATGTATAGATGTGAGAGTTGGACTGTGAAGAAAGTGGAGTGCTGAAGAATTGATGCTTTTGAACTGTGGTGTTGGAGAAGACTTGAGAGTCCCTTGGACTGCAAGGAGATCCAACCAGTCCATCCTAAAGGACATCAGTCCTGGGTGTTCATTGAAGGAATGATGAAGCTGAAACTCCAATACTTTGGCCACCCGAATACGAAGAGCTGACTCACTGGAAAAGACCCTGATGCTGGGAAAGATTGAGGGCAGGAGAAGGGGACGACAGAGAATGAGATGGTTGGATGGCATCACCGACTCAATGGTCATGGGTTTGGGTGAACTCCAGGAGTTGGTGATGGACAGGGAGGCCTGGCGTGCTGTGGTTCACGGGGTCGCACAGAGTGGGACACGACTGAGTCAGACACAACTGAGCGACTGAACTGAACTGTGAATTAATAGTTTACTTCGACTGCTTTGCGCTTATAGAAAAGGATATTAGGAGTGTGCTGCTGCTGCTAAGTTGCTTCAGTCGTGTCCAACTCTGTGCAACCCCATAGACAGCAGCCCACCAGTCTCTGCTGTCCCTGGGATTCTCCAGGCAAGAACACTGGAGTGGGTTGCCATTGCCTTCTCCAATGCATGAAAGTGAAAAGTGAAAGTGAAGTCGCTCAGTTGTGCCCGACTCTTAGCGACCCCATGGACTGCGGCCCACCAGGCTCCTCCATCCATGGGATTTTCCAGGCAGGAGTACTGGAGTGGGGTGCCGTTGCCTTCTCCAGTGAGGAGTTTGGTTGCTCCTAATTATCATTTTGTTTTGTCCTGTCTCTGTCACGTTTAGTCGTACCCAGTAGTGGTCTTGGGCATGCCATTTTCATTACAAGTCTCTGAACGTCCTGTGAATCCTGTTAGGTACACTCCATTAGTAAAGAAGCCACCCTTACAAATCTCATCAAGATAAGCCCTATTCTATTGTAACCTGGGCTTCCTGTGAGACTGCTGTGGGAACACACCACTCTGATTGTTAAAAGCCCTTTGTTTAATGGAGAGAATCTGAAAGGCATGCTTTCAAGGTCTCTGTTTATTTTAGGTGCCTTCTTAAATCCTTCAGAGGTCTTAATAAAGGGTTTGATAATTGCATTCTTAGCTTCCTCTTTAGACCTGTTTTTGCCAGTGTCTTGGATTTACCTTTCCCCAGAAGTCAGTCATTTCTCTTTTTTTTTCTTTCAGTTTTAGCATTGTTTTCCATCTAAGCACACTGGAACTGAGAAATAATTTGCTGTTTTTGAACTCAAACATTTCTGGTTTCTTTGTAGCATCCTTCTCTGGAGCTTCTCTCTGCCCTTTCGCGTTCTGCGTCGGCCTTGGGTAGAAGCAGCGGGCACCTGCAGTCATCTGCTGGGCGGGCCCTTTAGCTGGGCTGTCCAGCTTACTATGTGCATTTTCCACTTTCTGCATTAACACAGGCAAGGCAATTATTTTTTCTGTGACTAGCAAGGATCCCCTTTTCTCTGTCTTCCAGTGTTATTTGCTTCTCATTTGCATGTCTCATTCCTAGCTCTCACGGACAGCCCACTGAGACATGGCCGGTGTCTGCTGACAGCCTCTTGACGACACCCCAGGCTGCCCTCACTGCCCTGTCTCGAGGCCTTTCCACAGGCGCTCATCTGTTGCGGCAGCGCCCCACTCCTACCTGCCACGTGTGTTCCAGTTTCTGCGGCTGAATCATACAACCTCAAACTCCGAGGCTTCAAATAACGACAGCGTTCGTTTCGCTGGAGGATCCTCGCGTTGGGCCAGGCTCAGTGGGCATGGCTTGTCCCCGCTGCACTCAGTGTCAGCAGAGGGCTCACTCGCTCGCATGTTCAGTGGCACTTGATAAACTCAGCTGAAAGCGCACAGGTGACTCCCCATGTGTCCCGAATTCCTCACTGTCATGACAACAGGTTTGTGAGGGCAGGCACTCCAAGAAGAGGGAAGGAGGGAGAAGGTGAGAGAAAAAGAAAGGAGACAAAGAGGCAAAGGAAGGGAACGCCAGAAACAGGCAGAGAGAGGCGAGGGAAGGAGAGGGGGGAATGGAAGGAGAGAGAAAGAGGAAAGACAGAGACGGAGAAACAGAGAGGGTCACAAAGAGGCTGTGTCCACAGGCGTCAGAGCATCGCTTCTGTCATAGTCTGTTGGTCAGAGCAGGAACAGCCCCTGAGAAATTCGAGGGAAAGGAACGTATCCTCTGACTGTCGCTTGGAAGAGAGTTCGCCGCGCCCTAGGAAGAACATGCGGAATGGAGCGCACACACGCGCACGCACGCGCGCGTATCTGCAGAGCGCAGAGCCGCCTATAGAAAATCCAGGCTGCCGTAAAGTGATCACGTGGGTGCAGCGGATATAGGCAGTCCGGTGTATTCACAGGTTAAGCACAGTTATTTTAAAAATCAGATAGAGGTGAGTTTAATTCCCGTGCCAGCTGCCTACCGCCTATGGGACGGTAACAAGATGAAACGATGCTTATGTTCCAGCTTCTTTAATGCAAACAGGTCTTCTTTTTAGTTAGCATGTCTTCTTGTATTTCCCTTCCTTTGTCTCCTCTCTATTGTTTGGGTGATTGTGTCTTTGCATTAGGGTAACTACTCCTTACTATGGGCCTCCCTTGTGGCTCAGCTGGTAAAGAATCTGCCTGCAGTATGGGAGCCCTGGGTTCAATCCCTGGGTTGGGAAGATCCCCTGGAGAAGGGAAAGGCTACCCCCTCCAGTGTTCTTGCCTGGAGAATTCCTAGAACTGTATAGTCCACGGGGTCGCAACGAGTCAGACACAACTGAGCGACTTTCACTCCTTAGTATGACAGTAGGTCTCAGGAAGGCTGTTAACAAGTCTACCTGCGCCAAGGAGGGCAGGGAATGCCGGCTAAATGCCGGCTAAGCCACTAAGACCCCTACTCTGGGAATCCGAGAATGGAGCACAGAAACAGACAGAAAAGTGGGTTGAACTGAGTCATTTCAGTGGCAAGAAGGATGCAGAAGAGACTGTTGATGACTTCTTGACTGATGAACTAACCTCCCAAAGACCTGGTCACCCAGCTTTACCTTCAATTCTGCGAGTCAATATGTAATATTTTCACAAGTGTCTTTTTAGGCTGAAATTAGGTAGTTTCAGTTTTAATTGCTAACTCATGAGATGAAAAAAGATAGTCAACCCTAACTCATGGTACAGTTTTAAGCATTAAATAAATAAATGTATGTGTGTGAAGTCCCTGACACATTGTAAGGTGTTAAAAATTTATTAATAATAACAGTATTATCAGAAAGAGCGTGACATCTGCTGTGCACCACCTCCTCCTCCACGCCTTTGGCAGCTGAGTCAGCTGCAGTTGGTGGGGGGGACGCCAGCGGGCCTGGCAGGTGACCCTCCAGCCGCCCTGGGTGCGGTCTCGTCTCCCTGTGTGGTCCTTACTCAGGGCCGTCGTTGAGAAGGACACAGTGGGTCTGCAGCACGCGGGCTTTGCTCCCTGCACACGTGCCTTTCATCCCGTCTGTCACTCCGTCCAGCTGCTGTTCTCTCTATATGGCTTTTTTTCCCCCCGTAGGAAAATGTCTATATTTGAAGGTAGCCGTGGTTACCGTTGTGAAGCTTCCTTTGCAGCAGTTACCACCAAGTGAGCAGTTAGCCTCCCCTTCTCAGGGAGACGCTGCGTCCTGCGGAGCCCAGGGAAGAAGGACACTGTGTCCTTGGGCCTGCTCACGGCATCCTCGGCATCGTGGTCACCCCTGACACAGCGGAGGTGGTTTCTGACAAATCAGGCATCATTTCACCCGTTACACATTTCTAGGGACGTGTTTTATATATTACTGGATAGAATGGTCTCCGGGCATTGTGTGCGATAACTCAAATGACCTTGTAGCATTTTTTATTTTGCATTTTTAATTAAGAAATTAGGCAGAATGCTATCATTACCAAAGGATATTGGCAAGGGATCAACGATAAGAGAGGAAATGAAAGTCCTATGAAAAGAGGCACAACTTCAAGCTAAATCCGGGTTAAGAGGACAAAGTGTGTACTGTGTTTAAACGTGGTGTTTTAGTGTAGATGTGAGATATTATCCACATCATTTAGTCTCACTCTACGTTTGCACACGGGTTGAGTATGTGCTGAGCCGTGGCCAGCTCTCTGTGATCCCATGGACTGCATGTAGCTCGCCAGGCCCCTCTGTCCATGGACTTCTCCAGGGAAGAATACTGGAGAGGGTTGCCAATTCCTGCTCCAGGTTATAGGAGGATAATTATGATATCTACCTCACAGGATTAATTGAAATCATGCGTACAAAGTGATTAGCACATGGCTTAAGCATAGGAGACATTCGTTAACTCTTATTTTAACACATCTCATAAATATCTATGCACACAACTATGAGAAAAACTGTTCCAGGATCTGGTGCAGAGCACACACTCAGAGCGATTTGCTCAAGGCATAAACACATTATTGACCTACAATCTCTAGAAAATAAACCTCAATTCTGTAAAGAACCAGGAACTGAATCCTGACTTGAACTGAGTCATGTGCAACTCCCTGATAAATGAATAGAGACGGGGAGCTCTCTGCAGAGTATACTATAATACGTGGAATATACTAAGGATAGTGAAAGTGTGATAACTCTAGTAGGATAAACAGTATACACTGAATAGAGCAGGATGGCGAGTCTAACAGTGTGACATAAGGGATATGACAGCAAGCCTAATAGTATGACATAAGGAATATGACAGCTTAGTGGCAGGATGAGTATAGGGTAATAAGTACGGTGGCCGGCCACACCACTGACTCCTGCTCATTCCACCCCGTCTCCCTCTTCAGGGGTCTTAGCCTAGACTGTTCCTCGAGACTGAAATGCTTACTTCTGAACCCTTCGCTGGGTTTGTCCTTTTTCACTGTTTCCACGTAAATGCTCCTCACGTGGAGTTTTCCTTCCGCCCCAACAACCCCTGTCATTCTCGCGTGCTCCCCGCATCATGTTCACCTCCTTCACCTTGATGATTCCTTTCTTGTTTTGTCTCTTTCCTCCTCTAGGATGAAATCTCTGCTTCATCAGATCGGCTCTTTCTTTCATCTCCGCCAAATCTGTTTGAGTGCCTAAATAGTAGAGGGTCCATGAATACTTGGTGAATGTATCAATCATCAAATTTGGATAAAGGAACTTTTTGTATTTATCCCAGAGCAGGGCACTTGGGAGAAAAGTTAAAGACTAAATTAAACTACAGATTAGCTGCCAATTCTTTCTATTTTATAAGGCTCAAGTCTTATGTGAATTTGTTTTGAACATTTTTCATCATTTTTCAAATATCTTCCCAGAATAGATCCTAGTATACTAGACTTCTCAGTTTTCATAATTTTGGAATCAAGTTTATTTTCCTCCTGAATGTCAACTTCACTAGTGATGTATGGCATTTGGGAGAACAGCTGGAGTGAAACAAAGCTCAAAGTCTCCAACATTCCAGATGTCAAATAGCTGTCTCTTCATTTACAGGAATCTAAACAGCAAGTGTGTAATGAAAGTTTTAGGGAAGACTCTCGGACATGGGGAAACAGAATATCAAAGTGAGAAAACAGGTGTTAGACTAATTTTGAAAAAAAAAAAAAAGAAGAAGGTAAAACACCATTTTACTAAGTAAATCCTCTGCAATCTGTTGAGTAGCTAATCCCAGAAAAGGGAAAAAATAAAAGCAGGCAATTTCCAAGCATCACAGTATTTGCAACTGAAGTTTCTGTCTAATTTATGTTTCTTCTATAACTACAGGTGTAGCAAAGGTTTAAGGTATTTTTTAAGTGTTCAAATGCCCACAGCATCAATTCAGCAACCGCAGTTAGAGATGTGTCTCCAGCGTCAGACTAGGAGGGCAGCAGAGACCTTTCTCCTCTCTCTCTTCCCGCCCTTCCTCCCTTGATTTCTCTCTCTTCCTGTTTCCCCTCCTTCCTTCCTCCTTCCTCTCTTCCTGTCCCTTGCCTTCTCTTCTCTTCCTTTCTCTTCTCATTAGGATGACGGAATTGTCTGTTTAGGATGTTCAGTTACCAGTGCCTCTTCCTCACTATCACCATGTCAGCACACCCGACAAAGTCGCCAGATGTCAGGAAAACCACAGTGAAGACAGAGGGGGAGTGTTGCCATCAGATCAGCAGCAATTACTCACAATCTCTGTATTAGGCTCAGTGTAGATTTCCACCCTCCTGCTGTCTCTCATAAGAACAGCATCACTCAGCTGGTGAGCAAGGCTTGCATCAGCACTTTTGGAGGAGGAGGAAACCAGGAACATGCTGATGGGATTGAAAGTGACAAAGGGTTTTCCTCTCTGTGCTCTTCCCCTGTGTTGGCCTCTTCAGAACTGGAGTCAGCAAAGTGGGTGAAAACCCACTGGACTGTGCAGAAAGGTCTAGATTTCTTTCTGTTTTGTGACCTTGGACAAGGGTCACAGTTCCTGGGCCTCAGTTTTCTGATTTGTAAACTGGAGGAAGTTGGGGCTCCCAGTATACAAGGATGTTCTCCTTTGTAAATTGAATGTTTTTTAGTTTTTTGATAGGGTTAGCAGTAATATTGATAAATATACCTTATATGCTAGACACAATTCTAAGCATTAGTTTAATAACACACATCACTTATTTTAATCCTCCCAACAAAACTGGTTAGACATATTCTAATATTGCCTTTATTTTCTAGCTGTAAAAATGTGAGACAGAAAAGTTGAGTAACTGGCTTGAAGTTACGCTCTGGCAAGAACATGGAGGAGAGCACAGCTGTAGAGCTGCGGATGTTCACTGCCTGAGTGAGTGGGATCCACGCCCCAGCTGCCGCCACTAAGCACAGTGGAGACGCGACTGATCGCTTATAAGGAAGCTGGAATGCAGAGCAAGTGAGATACTGGGTGGGCACTACTTCCTGTGCCACAGACGTGAGGTCTTTCATGAGATTCCTGATACGTGGTTACCACTCAGTAAATAGCCGCTGTTACTGTTATCGGCCTAATCATAATCAGAGCACTCACAGAACTGTGTCACCTATTTGGGGGCACTTCGAAACTGGTGCTGTAATTTGGAATACTCAGTGCAACTTTTTAAGAGGTGTTGAAATGTATGGAGATTAATGGAAATAATAGAGGATGAATTTTTTGAACTCTGCAGGTGAAGCATCTGTTCTTCCTAGATCATAGAACAATTTGGGATAGCATTTAATTATTCAGTTCTTTTCAGCAGTTAATTAACTCCTTCACCCCCCAGTCTAGGTAGGCCCATCTGTATCCCTGTCACCTGTTTATAAACATTAAAAGTTGGGTGTCCTCAAAAGAGCAACTTACCTTCTCCTTGGCTGATAGAATGTAAATCATCCACATCCTCCTATGCCCCATCACCCTATTTAAAGGGTATTGCCCTTTATTATGACAGATTTTATGATATTTTGTGATGGCCAGCCATGGGGAGAAAAAGGTTTAAGGCACTGACATCTAATTTTATTATCTCTGGTACCGATTCATTTTTTAGAAGCATGTCTTGACTTTCTGCCAGTTTAAGCATGAAGCTTTAAAATCTGGATGATGACAGGGTTGGGAATTAAACCTTTAAATCAGAATGGGGTTGGAAAGACAAATCGCTAAGAGATTTCAGTCATTTAGCGTCCCTCCTAGCATGTTAATAAGTGGTGCTCACAAAATCAAAAGCACATCACCGCCTGTTCTCTGCAAGATGTATGGGTGTCAGATGCTGTTTCAGAGCTGAATGATGAGTCCTTAACGTTGGCTCAACTTAAGGGAAGGGAACAAAGATACATTGAGTGTTTACTATATCCAGAACCTCACACTGGGTTTTTTTCCTTATGTTTTCTCATTCTGTCTTTAAAAATACTGCAAGGAGGTTACAACTGTCCACATGTTAACAATAAAAAGTGGAAGAAAAATGAGGAAAATTTAAACCTGCTTCAGAAGTTGGCTCTCTTTCCCAAATACCTGCTGGGTTGTGCTTTGCGTCTCCTGTTCTCTTTGGATGGAAAGGTCGTGGCCCAGATTTTGCATGACTGGCATCAGTGTGTCACTTGCTTAATACAAATTCCTTGGCCTTGAAGAGCGATCTTTCCTGTAGAAAGCTGAAGCCGCCTACTCTGCCCCCACCGACTGCTCTCTATTGCATCATTCTGGGTTTGTGCACATTTCATATTAAGAAAGTATTTTGTTGTTTATGTGCTTATTGCTTTTTATGTTTTCCTCTTTAAAGTACAAGCTTATGAGGGCCGGGATCTTAAATATCTTATTCACATCTTTATTTCCAGAGCTTAGAAGGCTCTCTGGCAAAGAATAATTGCTTAGTACTATTTCAGTTTAGGACTTCCCAACCATGATGGCTCAGATGGTAAAGAATTTGCCTGCAATGAGGGAGAACTGGGTTCATTCCCTGGGCTGGGAAGGTCCCCTGGAGGAGGGAACAGCTGTCCACTTCAGTATTCTTGCCTGGCGAATTCCATGGACAGAGGAGCCTGGCAGGCTACATACAGTCCAAGGGGTCGCAAAGAGTTGGACATGGCTGAGTGACTTTCAGTTTTACTTTCAGGTGGTACTAATAGTAAAAAACCCGCCTGCAAATGCAGGAGACATAGAGATGCAGTTTGATCCCTGGATCAGGAGGATCCCGTGGAGGAGGGCATGGCAGCCCACTCCAGTGTTCTTGTCTGGAGAATCCCGTGGACAGAGGAGCCTGGTGGGCTACAGTCCGTGGGGTTGCATGTAGTCAGACACAACTGAAGCGACTTAGCGTGCAGGCATTCATTTAATCAAAATTGTTTAAGCTTGAAATACTGCAGCTCCAAAAAAGAAATGTTTTACTTAAGATCACATATTATACAAACGGCAGATTCAGATACAGAGCCCAGGCATGGCTATACTAGGTCGTGATAGAGTAAGTTACTTTTGTACCACTCACTGTTCCTCAGAACAATACTTTAGATATGTTAATTCAGATAATCCACACTAACAACACAATCATTTTTTTATTTCCATTTTAGAGTTGAGGAATTTGAGGCAGAAAAATGAATAATTTTCCCAGATTCTCCTGGTTCCGTGTCAGCATTCATTATACTGTGTTTCTACCAAAGCTGTTGCTTTTGGGGTATTGTTCATTCTTTCATTGATAAATCTAAGAATGCTTTTGAGTCCAACCTTCTCTGCCCAGGTAGGGAGAAGGGAATCAGCATACCAGTTTTCGCTTATCCACACAGAGTTTAATTCTCCAATGCTATGAAATGTAGTTTGCTTAACTATAGGTATTCAATGACTATCTGTTGATGTATAAATAAATAATTGCAATGATATGTACTCATGGAGAACATTTATTGAAGGATCAGGGAACCTGCTTGGCTGATAATGTTTATTGCTTACACTATATCATTTAAGCTTTCTAAGATTCTGACAACTAGGGAGTTATTAACCCTCCTTAACCCTCCAAACCCACAAAAACTATGTGTCATTATACTTGTTTACATTCCCATTTTTGGTGAGGATTGAATTTATGTCTGTAGAGTCAGACAAAACTAGATATCCTCCAAGTAATGGTGATGCTGCTTAAGGTAGTAGCTGCAGGAACTGTGGGTTTCACTTTCCTTTGAGCTTCCGTTTACTCATCTCTGAAATGGACGTACTATAGCATGTCTCTAACGGCAAAGATTTACTGAAACTCTCTTGTGTAGAGTTTTTGACGTGGTGCTAATTCACAGTGGAAAAACATGATGGAAGACCGGTTCTGGACAACAAGCAGGCTTTCTTTTTCATACTCCATGCTCTCAAGCCTCTGCTCTTTCTCATATAAGTGAGATAGTTTAGGAATGAGCAAGGCCTATGTCACATGCCCTGGGAGAGAGGGTCCCTGGACTCCATCTGGGTTCAGTGCGTGGTCACAGAGAGAAAGGATCAGGCTTGAGGGAGGCTGGTGCTCGGGCTCAGCTGTGTCTGACTCCTTGTGACCCCAGGGACTGAATGCAGCCCACAGAGGCTCCCTTGTCCATGGATTTCTCAGGCTGAACACTGGTGTGCGTTGCTGTCTCCTCCTCTAGAGGATCTTCACGGCCCAGGGGTCGAGCCTGCGTCTCCTGGTTGGCAGGCGTATCCTTCACCACTCTGCCAG
The DNA here is from genome assembly GCF_001704415.2 of Capra hircus. Classification (NCBI taxonomy): domain Eukaryota; kingdom Metazoa; phylum Chordata; class Mammalia; order Artiodactyla; family Bovidae; genus Capra; species Capra hircus. The sequence continues at coordinate 82,043,288 of NC_030820.1, forward strand.
CAGGGAGGCCCCCAAGGAAAGCGAGGTCTAGACTTTAACTCCGGCTCTTCCACGTTTTAGTTGGGTGATCTTTGGAAGGTCACATGACTCCTTTAGGACTCAACAGTCTTTAAATCTGTGAGACGGCAGTACGCCTCCATGGTGCGGCTGCGGTGACAATCACATGAAGCGCTGTGTGCGAACGGCGCAGCTCAAGGTCTGACTCACACTGATTGGTGCAGAAGCTAACCGGAACACTCTGCCTCTTACATCAAGATTCAGGGGGGAGATGCTGGTTGTGTCTCTAGTGTTGACCTTCAACTGGATACTCTTGTTTAATTGCCTACTTCCTGTTCCCACAGCTGTGAATGCCAGGCAAAACCAAGACCACACCCTAACACTGCATTCTGGGCATGTTGGTTGTGTAATCATATTCACCTGTCACGCTGGCATCTTTAATCATTTTAAAGGTAGTTCTGACTTGACCATATTCTTGTTTAACTACCTTAAGCAAATTAATTAGCTTTGTGGAGCCCCTGAGGCCATTAATTCATGGTCTATAAAAACTCAGACCTAATTGAACTTTTTAATATTGTATCTTTACTACCTGATATAAGTGTCTTTTAAATTATAAGAATTGCTAAAGTTAATGCCTTGTTAAATAGCTACGTATATACTGAAGTATAAAAAATTTCCAAGATTGCAAAGTAATCAAAATATGGATTAAAACAAAGATGATTCTATTTCTCTTTTATTAAAACCTCAAAATACCAAGAGCTTTGACTATGCAGCAGGAATAATGGAAGGGTCTCATATTTCTAGCTTGCAAAGAAAGTGTAACCTCTGGCAACACTTTGATAACTGAAATTTAACCAGTAAATATTTGTTAACTGAAACATATAAACAAAGAAATAAGCTCCTTAAAACCAGCAAATCACAAGTACCACTTTATGCTCTGTAGGAAGGTTATAATTGAAAAGGGAGATAATCGTAAGTATTGGTGAGGATGTTGAGAAACTGGAAGCCTCATGTGTAGTTGGTACAGTTCAGTTCAGTTCAGTCGCTCAGTCGTGTCCGACACTTTGGGATCCTGTGAACTGCAGCACTCCAGTCCTCCCTGTCCATCACCAACTCTCAGAGTCCACTCAAACCCATGTCCATCGACAGTGATGCCATCCAACCATCTCATTGTCTGTTGTCCCCTTCTCCTCCTGCCCTCAATCTTTCCCAGCATCAGGGTATTTTCAAATGAATCAGCTCATCACATAGGGGGCCAAAGTATTGTAGCTTCAGCATCAGTCCTTCCAATGAATATTCAGGAATGATCTCCTTTAGGATGGACTGGCTGGATCTCCTTGCTGTCCAAGGGACTCTGAAGATTCTTCTCCAACACCACAGTTCAAAAGCATCAATTCTTCGGCGCTCAGCTTTCTTCATAGTCCCACTCTCACATCCATACATGACCACTGGAAAAACCACAGCCTTGCCCAGATGGACCTTTGTTGGCAAAGTGATGTCTTTGCTTTTGAATATGCTCTCTAGGTTGGTCATAACTTTTCTTGCAAGGAGTAAGCATCTTTTGAATTTCATGGCTGTGATCACTATCTACAGTGATTTTGGAGCCCAGAAACATACAGTCTGACACTGTTTCCACTGTCTCCCCATCTATTTCCCATGACCTGTTGGGACCAGATGCCATGATCTTGGTTTTCTGAACGCTGAGCTTTAAGCCAACTTTTTCACTCTCCTCTTTCACTTTCATCAAGAAGCTCTTTAGTTCTTCACTTTCTGCCATAAGGGTGGTGTCATGTGCAGATGTGAGGTTATTGATATTTCTCCCAGCAATCTTGATTCCAGCTTGTGCTTCTTCCAGTCCAGCGTTTCTCATGATGTACTCTGCATAGAAGTTAAATAAGCAGGGTGACAATATACAGCTTGACGTACTCCTTTTCCTATTCGGAACCAGTCTGTTGGTCCATGTCCAGTTCTAACTGTTGCTTCCTGGCCTGCATACAGATTTCTCAAGAGGCAGGTCAGGTGGTCTGGTATTCCCATCTCTTTCAGAATTCTCCACAGTTTATTGTGATCCACACAGTCACAGGCTTTGGCATACTCAATAAAGCAGAAATAGATGTTTTTCTGGAACTCTCTTACTTTTTTGATGATCCAGCAGATGTTGGCAATTTGATCTCTGGTTCCTCTGCCTTTTCTAAAACCAGCTTGAACATCTGGAAGTTCACGATTCACGTATTGCTGAAGCCTGGCTTGGAGAATTTTAAGCATTACTTTACTAGCATATGAGATGAGTACAATTGTGCAGTAGTTTAAGCATTCTTTGGGATTGCCTTTCTTTGGGATTGGAATGAAAACGGACCTTTTCCAGTCCTGTGGCCACTGCTGAGTTTTCCAAATATGCTGGCATATTGAGTGCAGCACTTTCACAGCATCATCTTTCAGGATTTGAAATAGCTCAACTGGAATTCCATCACCTCCACTAGCTTTGTTCATAGTGATGCTTTCTAAGGCCCACTTGACTTCACATTCCAGGATGTCTGGCTCTAGGTGAGTGATCACACCATCATGATTATCTGGGTCATGAAGATCCTTTTTGTACAGTTCTTCTGTGTATTCTTGCCACCTCTTCTTAACATCTTCTGCTTCTGTTAGGTCCATACAATTTCTGTCCTTTATCAAGCCCATCTTTGCATGAAATATTCCCTTGGTGTCTCTAATTTTCTTGAAGAGATATCTAGTCTTTCCCATTCTGTTGTTTTCCTCTATTTCTTTGCATTGATCGCTGAGGAAGGCTTTCTTATCTCTTCTTGCTATTCTTTGGATCTCTGCATCAAATGGGTGTATCTTTCCTTTTCTCCTTGGCTTTTCGCTTCCCTTCTTTTCACAGCTATTTGTAAGGCCTCCTCAGACAGCCATTTTGCTTTTTTGCATTTCTCTTTCTTGGGGATGGTCTTGATCCCTGTCTCCTGTACCATGTCACGAACCTCCATCCATGGTTCATTACGCACTCTATCAGATCTAGTCCCTTAAATATATTTCTCACTTCCACTGTGTAGTCATAAGGGATTTGATTTAGGTCATACCTGAATGGTCTAAGGGTTTTCTCCACTTCCTTCAATTTCAGTCTGAATTCGGCATAAGGAGTTCATGATCTGAGCCACAGTCAGCTCCCAGTCTGGTTTTTGCAGACTGTATAGAACTTCTCCATCTTCAACTGCAAAGATTATAATCAATCTTTTTAAAATATCAAATCATATAAAAATTTATATGATTTGATATATATCAAAGAATTATATATTAAATCATATAAAATTATATGACTTATGTATATGTGATTTGTAGAATGCAATCTTTTAGAGCTAGAAAGGAGATTAATATATGTGTGAGACCGTGGGAAACAGTATGGAAAGGCAAAACGATGGGACACTGAAAGAGGAACTCCCCAGGTGGGTAGATGCCCAATATGCTCCTGGAGATCAGTGCAGAAATAACTCCAGAAAGAATGAAGGGATGGAGCCAAAGCAAAAGCAATACCCAGCTGTGGATGTGACTGGTGGTAGAAGCAAGGTCTGATGCTATAAAGGGCAATATTGCAGAGGAACCTGGAATGTCAGGTCCATGAATCAAGGCAAACTGGAAGTGGTCAAACAGGAGATGGCAAGGGTGAACGTCGACATTCTAGGAGTCAGCGAACTAAAATGGACTGGAATGGGTGAATTTAACTCAGATGACCATTATATCTACTACTGCAGGCAGGAATCCCTTAGAAGAAATGGAGTAGCCATCATGGTCAACAAGAGAGTCCAAAATGCAGTTCAACTCAGTTCAGTTCAGTCGCTCAGTTGTGTCCTACTTTTGCGACCCCATGAATCGCAGCACGCCAGGCCTCCCTGTCCATCACAACTCCCGGGGTTCACTCAGACTTACGTCTGTCGAGTCCGTGATGCCATCCAGCCATCTCATCCTCGGTCGTCCCCTTCTCCTCCTGCCCCCAATCCCTCCCAGCATCAGAGTCTTTTTCAATGAGTCGACTCTTCGCATGAGGTGGCCAAAGTACTGGAGTTTCAGCTTCAGCATCATTCCTTCCAAAGAAATCCCAGGGCTGATCTTCAGAATGGACTGGCTGGATCTCCTTGCAGTCCAAGGGACTCTCAAGAGTCTTCTCCAACACCACAGTTCAAAAGCATCAATTCTTCGGCTCTCAGCTTTCTTCACAGTACTTGGATTCAATCTCAAAAATGACAGAATGATCTCTGTTCATTTCCAAGGCAAACCATTCAATATCACAGTAATCCAAGCCTATGCCCCAACCAGTAACGCTGAATAAGCTGGGACTGAACGGTTCTATGAAGACCTACAAAACCTTTTAGAACTAACACCCAAAAAAGATGTCCTTTTCATTATAGGGGACTGGAATGCAAAAGTAGGAAGTCAAATTTAGCCTGGAGTAACAGGCAAATTTGGCCTTGGAGTACAGAATGAAGCAGGGCAACTGCTAAGAGAGTTTTGCCAAGAGAACGCACTGGTCATAGCAAACACCCTCTTCCAACAACACAAGAGAAGACTCTACGCATGGACATCACCAGATGGTTGACACTGAAATAAGATGGATCGCATTCTGTGCAGCCAAAGATGGAGAAGCTGTATACAGTCAGCAAAAGCAAGACTAGGAGCTGACTGTGGCTCAGATCATGAGCTCCTTATTGCCAAATTCAGACTTAAATTGAAGAAAGTAGGGAAAACCATTAGACAATTCAGGTATGACCTAAATCAAATCCCTTATGATTATACACTGGAAGTGAGAAATAGATTTAAGGGACTAGATCTGATAGAGTGCCTGATGAACTATGGACAGAGGTTCATGACATTGTACAGGAGACAGGGATCAAAACCTTCCCCATGGAAAAGAAATGCAAAAAAGCAAAATGGCTGTCTGGGGAGGCCTTACAAATAGCTGTGAAAAGAAGAGAAGCGAAAAGCAGAGGAGAAAAGAAAAGATACAAGCATCTGAATGCAGAGTTCCAAAAAACAGCAAGGAGAGATAGAAAGCCTTCCTCAGTGATCAATACAAAGAAATAGAGGAAAACAACAGAATGGGAAAGACTAGATATCTCTTCAAGAAAATTAGAGATAGTAAGGGAACATTTCATGCAAGGATGGGCACAATAAAGGACGGAAATGGTATGGACCTAACAGAAGCTGAAGACATTAGGAAGAGGTGGCAAGAATACACAGAAGAACTGTACAAAAAAGATTTTCATGACTCAGATAATCACGATGGTGTAATCAGTCACCTAGAGCCAGACATCCTGGAATGTGAAGTCAAGTGGGCCTTAGGAAGCATCACTATGAACAAAGCTAGCGGAGGTGATGGAATTCCAGTTGAGCTGTTTCAAACCTTGAAAGATGATGCAATGAAAATGCTGCACTCAATATGCCAGCATATTTGGAAAACTCAGCAGTAGCCACAGGACTGGAAAAGGTCCATTTTCATTCCAATCTCAAAGAAAGGCAATGCCAAAGAATGCTTAAACTACTGCACAATTGTACTCATCTCATACACTAGTAAAGTAACGCTTAAAATTCTCCAAGCCAGGCTTCAGCAATACGTGAACTGTGAACTTCCAGATGTTCAAGCTGGTTATAGAAAAGGCAGAGGAACCAGAGATCAAATTGCCAACATCTGCTGGATCATCAAAAAAGTAAGAGAGTTCCAGAAAAACATCTATTTCTGCTTTATTGACTATGCCAAAGGCTTTGACTGTGTGGATCACAATCAACTGTGGAAAATTCTGAAAGAGATGGGAATACCAGACCACCTAACCTGCTTCTTGAGAAATCTGTATGCAGGTCAGGAAGCAACAGTTAGAACTGGACATGGAACAACAGACTGGTTGCAAATAGGAAAAGGAGTACGCCAAGGCTGTATATTGTCACCCTGCTTATTTAGCTTATATGCAGAGCACATCATGAGAAACACTGGGCTGGAGGAAGCACAAGCTGGAATCAAGATTGCCAGGAGAAATATCAATAACCTCAGATATGCAGATGACACCACCCTTATGGCAGAAAGTGAAGAGGAACTAAAAAAGCCTCTTGATGAGAGGGAAAGAGGAGAGTGAAAAAGTTGGCTTAAAGCTCAGCGTTCAGAAAACGAAGATCATGGCATCTGGTCCCATCACTTCATGGGAAATAGATGGGGAAACAGTGGAAACAGTGTCAAACTCTATTTTTGGGGGCTCCAGAATCACTGCAGATGGTGACTGCAGCCATGAAATCAAAAGACGGTTGCTCCTTGGAAGGAAGGTTATGACCAACCTAGACAGTATATTAAAAAGCAGAGACATTATTTTATCAGCAAAGGTCCATCTGGTCAAGGCTATGGTTTTTTCCAGTGGTCATGTACCGCTGTAAGAGTTGGACTATAAAGAAAGCTGAATGCCGAAGAATTGATGCTTTTGAACTGTGGTGTTGGAGAAGACTCTTGAGAGTCCCTTGGACTGCAAGGAGATCCAACCAGTCTTTCCTAAAGAAATCAGTCCTGGGTGTTCATTGGAAGGACTGATGCTGAAGCTGAAACTCCAATACTTTGGCCACCTGTTGTGAAGAGCTGACTCATTGTAAAAGACCCTGATTCTGGGAGGGACTGGAGGCAGGAGAAGGGGATGACAGAAGATGAGATGGCTGGATGGCATCGCCGACTGGATGGACGTGAGTTTGGGTAAACTCCAGGAGTTGGTGATGGACAGGGAGGCCTGCTGTGCTGCGATTCATGGGGTCACAAAGAGTTGGACACGACGGAGGGACTGAACTGAACTGAAGACTGTGGGGAAGGGAGAATGAAGAGAGTGCTACTTCGTGTGAAGTTTCTTTTTTGAGTAACAACAATGTTCCCAAAGTAGACAGTGATGATGGTTGCACAAGTCTGTAACTATAAAATGCATTTAATTGGACACTTTGTGAAATATATGATATTTGAATTATATCTCAACAAAGTTGCTTTAATTCTTTGTTTAAATCAAATAACCAAAAAAAAAAAAAATTCTTAGAAAGTGTTTGCAAACCAACTTATTAGGCCACAGGTATAATACCTTCAGTACCAAAATGAATAATAAATGCAATAAATTCAATACAGTACATGTATTAAAAGCCCATGAATTCATAATGATATTTTAAAACTCATTTGTTTGTTTTAGAGAATATTAGGGAGCCAATTTATTATTCTAAAGTTAAGTAAATAAAGAGAAAAATCAAACATTTAACCTATCTTTCCTGTTCAAATATCATCTTAGACTAACCCAAGCATTGATAAATGCCTCTTTCTGTAGGCATATCCATCTAGTGAAGGAAGAAGCAACTATAGAATTATAATATTAACATTTTGAGTGCTAAATCACTTCGGTCATTTCCAACTCTTTGTAACCCTTTGAATAATAGCCTGCCAAGCTCCTCAGTCCATTGATTTTTCCAGGCAAAAATACTGGAGTGGGTATTGCCCTACTCCAGGGGCTCTTCCTGACCTGGAGACTGAACCCGAGTCTGTAAGTCTCCAGCATTGCCAGGCGTGTTCTTTCCCAGTAGCACCACTTGGGAAGCCTAATTAACATTCTGTTGCTGCTAAGTCGCTTCAGTCGTGTCCGACTCTGTGCGACCCCATAGACAGCAGCCCACCAGGCTCCCTCGTCCCTGGGATTCTCCAGGCAAGAATACTGGAGTGGGTTGCCATTTCCTTCTCCAGTGCATGAAAGTGAAAAGTGAAAGTGAAGTCGCTCAGTCATGTCCGACTCTTCGTGACCCCATGGACTGCAGCCCACCAGGCTCCTCCGTCCATGGGATTTTCCAGGCAGGAGTACTGGAGTGGGTAGCCACGCCCTCCTTCAGGGGATCTTCCCGCCGTGGGAATCGAATCCGAGTCTCACGTCTCCTGCGTTGGCAGGTGTGTTCCTTAACACTGACACCACTGGGGGAAGCTGATTACCGTTTCATATGTCCTTAGCAAAGCAAACATAGGCAATCCTCATCCACAGTCACTGATACATTAAAGAGAGATAATTCTATTAATGAAGTACATCCCAGTAGAAGTATGCAATAGTGCCTACAGATTTTTTTTTTTTGCCAAAGCAAATGAAGCCTCTAAACAGAGACATATATTCAGTGACATGCTGGAGAGGCAAATAATGAAACCTTGAGTGTGGGGATGCTGCTGTATAGACATCCTAGTTTTTTCAAGAAACTAATTTCAAGGTGGGAGATGGATGAGAAATACATGATTTCAAGAGAATTAAAAGACATATCAAAATGTAACGTGTGGGCCTTGTTTCAATTTTGATTAGAAAAATATAATTTTAAATATGTGCATTTGACTATCAGAAAAAAGCAATGACTGGTTATTTTATGGTATTAGGGGATTACTGTTGATTTTGTGTATGATTGGTGTTGGTATCATGGCTATCTTTATGAGTCCTTATCTTACTAAAGAGATATGTACTGAAATATTTATGGCTAAAATTAGATGATGTCTGGGATTTGCTTTTAAAATAAGGTAGTCGTGAGGTTAATTCAGTGGGAGTATATATCATACAGGCTTCCTCAGTGGTTCACCAGGAAAGAATCTGCCTGGATGCAGGAGCCACAAGGAATGTGGGCTCGATCCCTGGGTCGGGAAGATCCCCCGGAGGAGAGCATGGCAACACACTCCAGTATTCTTGCCTGGAGAATCCCATGGACAGAGGAGCCTGGCGGGCTACAGTCCATGGGGTTGCAAAGAACTGGACATGACTGAAGTGACTGAGCACACGCACCTGTAAATAAGACAAGAATGATCACAGTTTGATGATCCGATCACCTCCCAAAGGCTCTGAGTGTGCGTATCATCATATTGGGAGGGAAGAGTGTTGATACATGAATTTTGGGAGGGTGCAGATGCAGTCCCAAACACTCCACCTTTCTAAGTAATTAGTGCTTTTGCGTACAGTGGTCATGTCAGGATGAGAGAGCTGGACCGTAAGGCTAAGCACTAAAGAACTGATGCTCTTGAACTGTGGTGTTGGAAAAGACTCTTGAGTCCCTTGGATGTCAAGGAGATCAAGGCAGTCATTCCTAAAGGAGATCAACTCTGAATATTCACTGGAAGGACTGACGCTGAAACGCCAACATTTTGGCCACCTGACGAGAAGAGCCGACTCATTGGAAAGACCCTGATGCTGGGAAAGATTGAGAGCAGGAGGAGAGGGAGGGGACAGACAATGAGATGGTTGGATGGCATCACCGACTCCAGGAGACAGATGAGGACAGAGGAGCCTGGCGTTCTGCAATCTATGGGTCACAAGGAGTCGACATGACCTTGAGACTGAAAACAGCAATGTAAAAAGACCCAGATGTGTGGTTTTAGCAGGGATGGGCAGAATGTGACTGGTGACCCAAGTCGTCCTGCTGTCTATGTTTGAATGATTTTTACAATTTATAAAGAGTTGAAAACAACTGTTATTTCCTGCACATGAAAACTATATGCAATTCAGATTCTGTTGGCCATCAGTGGAGTTGTGTTGGAATGCAGCCACACTCACTGACTCTCGTGTTGTCCGTGGCCGCGCCATGCTGGGAGGCAGAGCTGAGCAGCTGTGATGGAGACTATGTGGTCCTCAAAGGCTAACCTGTTTCCTCCCTGTTGACTCGTGGCAAATTCGCTTCTTGCTGCCCTCTTTTTGATTTGTAGGCAAACCTGAAGAGACTTTGGTCAAAAGGAAGAATACACAGATCAGTGAGGTCATCTGAAGGCCTGAAGACCAGACACAAAACGTTAGAAAAGTTTGATGTAAAAGGCACGTGATTTAAGGGTATTTCTGCGTGTGTGTGTGTGTGTGTGTGTGTGTGCGTGTGTGTTCTTGCATTTGAAAACTATGATGATCTTTGGCCCATAGACTATGAAGTCAACAACATCTGCTAACATTTACAGAAAAATGATTTTGAAGGTTTGAGACTGCCCTGGAAGTAATTGTTGAATCTTCTCAAAATAGCTGACCTTCAAGCCTACTTGTGGCATTCCCACAGGGCACAGTCTTTCTGTTTAGGGAATGAATTAAAAAAAAGAGTGGCTAAGCAAGGCAACAATCATGTGTATCTTGGATTTGTGGGGGAAGAATTCTGAGATGACTAGAAGATGACACAAATGTATATATATCTATATATCTGGAAGGCGATTTGCGTGTGTGTGTGTGTGTGTGTGTGTGTAGGCATGGGAATTCTCTGGTAGCTCAGTTGGTAAAGAATCTGCCTGCAGTGCAGGAGACCTGGGTTTGACCCCTGGGTCAGGAAGATCCTCTGGAGAAAGAAATGGCAGCTCACTCCAGTATTCTTGCATGCCTAGAAAATCCCTAGGACAGACGAGCCTGGTGGGCTACAATCCATGGGCCCACGAGAATCGAACGTAAACATCTATAGGTACAGATGGGTGTAGATATAGTTTGGCATTCCAGGCCAGGGAAGCTGACTTAAAAGGAAGGAGAAACGGCTCAGAAAACTAGCACTCTGGCTCGAGTTGACTGTGCGCATGAACAGATGGGAAGAATGGGAGAGGCACCTAGAGAGGGGCAGTAAACAGCATGACAGTGTCCAGAACTAAGAGGCACGGCTGGCACTGAGCAAGCCGTGGCTGCGCCAAGGATCTGAAGCATATCCAGAACTAAGAGGCACGGCTGGCATTGAGCAAGCCATGGCTGCGCCAAGGATCTGAAGCGTATGGTCTAGTGAGTGTCCCATTCTGGTGAGCCGTGTATTCAGCAAACATGTCCTTTAAGGCTTCATCCTACGTGACATCTCTTTCCTGTGGACTAAAGTCAATTTCATTATCTCAAGTGGGCTCAGGAACTATTAGGTGAATTTGAAGTCTGTAATTTTTTACAGCTTGTTGACTGTGTCTCTCCTGAAATGAAGCGTAGTGCTACAGGTGACAGGTGGTGCACGCATAAATGAGATAATGCATGTGAAGGCATTTGAGAAAATACAACACGCGATATAAACATACGGAGTTGTTACTGTGCTTACCACAGTCACCGTCATTACTATTACCGTGTTGTAACCTCCTGCGGAGGAGCTGACACGCAGCGTGTACCCTCCTGCGTGAGCTTTGAACTTTCTGTGAATTACGATGAGTACAGATTTGGCGATGCAGAACTTCCAGCCTGGAACTTATTAACCTTACTAATGTAATTGACCTAAAACAACGTTCACAGTTAAAGCAGTGGAGTTCCTTGGAGCAGTTGGTATTCTGACATGAGGGATGGTTTCTGTTCTGTTAACCGAGGGGATGTAGGAGAGAGAAAACATTTCAGTGACTTCCATTTGGAACCAAATGTTCTCTCAGTGGGAGATGGAGGAAGGAGTCAGGTACCCCCTTGGCCATCAGACCTGAAATCCCAGGATTAGGGCTCTGAGGCTCCCCGGGAAGGAGGTGTCTTACTAGCAAAGGAGAACAGTACACACTCCCAAGCTCTATTCATACTGAAAGGTTAATGGCAGAGATCGTAGCTGCTTCTTTCCCTGGAGACGGGAGGGGCGGATGACCTGATGGTCTTATATAGGAAGGGACACAGCATACCAGCGGAGAGAATTTCTACTCTAGTCAGAGATGATTTATTAGTTATGTGAGATAAAGAGGGTGGAGAAGGGAGAGCTCTTTATTCAACGACGTGAACATTATGGTGGCAGCAGTCAGAAGTAATGGAAGGTGAGAAGGGAATACTTCCACCCGAGGGGGCTTCTCCGGGGGCTCAGTGGTAAAAGAATCTGCCTGCAACACAGGAGGAGACCCAGGAGATGCGGGTTCGATGCTTGAGCCAGGAAGATCCCCTGGAGGAGGAAATGGCAGCCTGATCCAGTGTTCTTGCCTGGAAAATCCCATGGACAGAGGAGGCTGGAGGGGTACAGTCCCCGGGGTCGCAGAGAGCTGGACGCGACGGAGCGCACACACACCTTGAAAGGGAAAGCCCGCCTGCGATTCTGGTCTTGCCATTTTCCCAGTCCAAGTGAAGCGTACAGGCTTCATCTCCCATCAAGTCCCCTTACCCTCCCTTGTTTATACTGTAATCCTCTTGACTATTTTATTATGTATGTTTGGAACCACATTAGACATGTAGATATGATTTTTGATTCCACCATCAACATAATTTAGAAAACTCCAGAGGAGAAGCAGAGTGTATCCATTCATCCATAGTCCTGCTCTCACAGTGTTTTTTCCCTTCCTCTCTTATACTTCAGTCTTCCTTATTCATTTCCTTTCTGATCAGATAACTTCCTTTAGCTATTCTTCCAGGATAGCTCTGCTGGTGGAAAATTTTCTTGGCTCTCCTTCATCTAAGAATGTCAGTCTCTCCTTCATTGCTCAAAGACAGTTGTGTTGGACAAAGGATTCTATACTGTCGGTTATTTTCTTTCCATACTTGAAAAATACTGTGTCACTCCTTTTTGGCCTCCACAGTTCCTTGTGAGACGTGCAGTTATTCGAGCTGTTCCCACCTGTACGTAAAGCGCTATTTCTCTCACTGCTTGTAAGAAGTTCTTCTTTGCCTTCAGTTTTCAGAAATTTGACTGCGATTGCCCTGGTATAGATCCCTTTGGGTTTATCCCAGTTGGGGTTAACTCAGCTGTTTGCAACTGTACGTTTTTGTCATTTGCTAAATTTGGAAACATTTTACCCATTGTTTCTTCAGGTATTTCTTGATTTCCACCCTTTCCCCCTCTCTTTCTGAAACTCTAAGGGCATAAATGTTGCAGATCTTATTTGGGTCTGCAGATCCCCGAGCCTGGTTCTTTCCCACTGCCCACTCCTTCCTTTTGCTCCGATGGGATAATTGCTAGTGTTCTTCCTTCAAGTTCAGTGCTTCTTTCTGAGTCCCGCTCTATCCTGACACTGAGTTCATTTACTGGATTTTTCAAGTTTTTGGTTATGGAACTTTTCAGTTCAAAAATGTTCTCCCTCGCCGTATGTTCTGTTTCTCTGCTTACACTGTCCGCTTCTTTGCTGAGACTTCCAGCTTTAAAAAAAAAGAGCTTCTGTTGTGTTAGCAGGCTTCCCTGAAGCTCAGTGGGGAAGAGTCGCCTTCAGTTCAGGTGATGCGGGTTCCACCCCTGGGTCCAGAAGCTCCCCTGGAGGAGGAGACAGCACCCCACTCCAGTGTTCCTGCCTGGGAAAACCCCGTGGGCAAAGGAGCCTGGCGGGCTGCAGTCCCCGGGACACAGAGCAGGACACTGCTCAGCAACCGAGCAAGAACAACAGCAAAATGCCGGTACCCGCTCCCTGACGCGCTCGTGTGATGCCGCTCCAGCCAGCCTCACACTGTCTGCTGCTGCTGCTGCTGCTGCTGCTGAGTCGCTGCAGTCGTGTCCGACTCTGTGCGACCCCATGGACGGCAGCCCACCAGGCTCCCCCGTCCCTGGGATTCTCCAGGCGATTGGCATTTATTAGTTGATTTTATTTTTATGATGCCTGCTTAAACTAGTCTAACATTCTGTCGTCTTGGTGTTGCCATTTATTAACTGATTTTTTTCGTGAAGCTTCCTGCCCAGCACTCACCCCAGTGACTAACTCCTACCTGTTCTTCAGGTTTTGAATATCACCTCCCAAAGGTCGTTCCCCTTGACATTGGTACACAAAGGAAGGATGCTCTGGGATTGTCCAGACTTTCTATCAGAAGGAAATTTTCTGACCAGAAATATGGAATGGAGGAAAACCAAACATACATTGGCAAGAAATCTATTTTAAATATGAACACACCGATGGGATATAAGCAAAAGGATAAAAACAAGTTATGTATATACTAATCTAAAGGAAAGAAATGGACAGGAATGGGCGTATTTAACTCAGAGGACCATTATATCTACTACTGTGCACAAGAATCCCTTAGAAGAAATGGAGTAGCCCTCATGGTCAACAAAAGAATCTGAAGTGCAGTACTTGGGTACAGTCTCAAGAGTGACAGAATGATCTCTGTTTGCTTCCAAGGTAAAGCATTCAGTATCACAGTAATCCACATATATGCCTCAACCACTAATGCTGAAGGAGCTGAAGTTGAACGGTTCTATGAAGATCTGTAAGACCTAGAACTGAAACCAGAAAGAGATGTCATTTTCGTCAGAGGGGACTGGAATGCAAAGGCCAGGAAGTCAAGAGACACCTGGAGGAGCAGGCAAGCCTGGCCTTGGAGCCCAGAATGAAGCAGGGCAACGGCTGGCAGAGCTTTGCCAAGAGAACGCACTGGTCATAGCTAACGCCCTCTTCCAACAGCACGAGAGACGACTCTACACATGGACATCACCAGGGGGTCAGTACTGAAATCAGACTGATTATATTCTTTGCAGCTGAAGATGGAGAAGCTCTATATAGTGAGCAAAAACAACACCAGGAGCTGACTGTGGCTCAGATCATGAACTCCTTATTGACAAATTCAGACTCAAATTGAAAACAGTAGGGAAAACCACTAATACCATTGAGGTATGACCTGAATCAAATCGCTTATGATTATACAGTGGAAGTGACAAGTAGATTCAAGGGATTAGATCTGATGGACGGAGTGTCTCAAGAACTATGGACAGAGGTTTGTAACATCGTACAGGAGGCTATGATTGAAACTGTCCCCAAGAAAAAGAAATTCAGAAAGGCAAAATGGTTCTCTGAGGAGGCCTTACAAGTAGCTGAGAAAAGAAGAGAAGCAAAAGGCAAAGGAGAAAAGGAAAGATAGAAGCATCTGAATGCAGAGTTCCAAAGAATAGCAAGGAGAGATAAGAAAGCCTTCCTCAGTGATCAATACAAAGAAATAGAGGAAAACAACAGAATGGGAAAGACTAGAGATCTCTTCAAGAAAATTAGAGATACAAAGAGAACATTTTATGCAAAGATGGGCACAATAAAGGACAGAAATGGTATGGACTTAACAGAAGCAGAGGATATTAAGAAGAGGTGGAAAGAATACACAGAAGAACTATACAAAAAAGATCTTCACGACCCAGATAATCACAATGGTGTGATCAGTCACCTAGAGCCAGACATCCTGGAATGTGAAGTCAAGTGGGCCTTAGGAAGCATCACTACGAACAAAGCTAGTGGAGGTGATGGACTTCCAGCTGAACTATTTCAAATCCTGAAAGATGATGCTGTGAAAATGCTGCACTCAATATGCCAGCAAATTTGGAAAACTCAGCAGTGACCACAGGACTGGAAAAGGTCACTTTACATTCCAATCCCAAAGAAAGGCAGTGCCAAAGAATGCTCAGACTCCTGCACAGCTGTACTCATCTCACATGCTAGTAAAGTAATGCTCAAAATTCTACAAGCCAGGCTTTAGCAGTACATGAATGGAGAACTTCCAGATATTCAAGCTGGATTTAGAAAAGGAGAGGAACCAGAGATCAAATTGCCAACATCTGTTAGATTACAGAAAAAGCAAGAGGATTCCAGAAAAACATCTACTTCTGCTTCATTGACTATGCTAAAGCCTTTAACTGTGTGGGTCACAGAAAACTGTGGAAAATTCTTCAAGAGATGGGAATACCAGACCACCTGACCTGTCTCCTGAGAAACCTGTATGAGGTCAGGAAGTAACAGTAGAACTGGACATGGAACAACGGACTGGTTCCAAATTGGGAAAGGAGTGCGTCAAGGCTGTATATAGTCACCCTGTGCATTTAACTTATATGCAGAGTACATCATCCAAAATCCTGAGCTGGATGAGGCACAAGCTGGAATCAAGAGTGCCAGGAATATTGACTCATTGGAACTGACTGATTGGAAAAGACCCTGATGCTGGGAAAGACTGAGGGCAGGAGGAGAAGGGGACAACAGAAGATGAGATGGTTGGATGGCATCACTGACCTACTGACGTGAGTTTGAGCAGGCTCCGGGAGTTGGTGATGGGCAGGGAAGCCTGGTGTTCTGCAGTCCATGGTGTTGCAAAGAGGTGGACATGACTGAGTGACTGAACTGACTGACTGAAATACTCAGTAATCAACCTAAATAGCAGACAATGCAATTATTTTTAAATATCAAAACTAATGAAAAATTCCTAATGAACAAACTTGGAATAAAGACAAGCTGCTCTTGTTTTGCAGTCCTTCACGGTTATTATTTCACATCAGCCTTCAGCTGATTCCTGGGCCACGTGGCCATCGTGTCTGCCACTGTTGACAGCGCTACCCAAACAGGTCAGACAGTGCAGTGCTTTGCTGGAAATCATGATTTTTAATTTCAAGGCTGTATTTAGTTATTTTCATTCATTTTTAATTATGAGAAGATATTTTGTTAGTATATATAGAGGGCCAATAGTTTTGGGCAGGACATGGTCCTTGGAAATATTCTAGACGCTATGTTATAAGAAGCACAGGACAGCTGGTGTGTCTGAATCTCACACCCCAGGGTTTGATCTGAGGACAAGATCCCAGGTAGGAGGGAGAGGGCACAAGGAATCCACCTGCTAAGCCAGCTTCATCCACGGAAGGTCCTGTGAAGTCAAGGGACATCTGCTGCCTGAAGCAGTCTGTGTTCCTAAAAGCCAAGGGAAGTGAATTCGGAGTTTTCTTCTGGATGCAGTCTCTTTGCAGTATCACCACACAACCCACATCAGTGACCCTGCATGCTCACTGGACAAGAGGAAGGGGTGGTTGTTTACACTTTAAAAGTTGTGATTGTTTCTATTTTACATGCTTTACTAAGATGTAAATAAGAATCCCTGTACATCTACTTGCCTTAAAAGTAGCTTATTACCCATCATTTGAAGCCTCTCTCTTTACTATTCACTTGTCTTTCTCTCCCACCACATCAAGAGTTAACCTCTGTCTTAGATTTTTATTTGCTATTTCACTTCTGCTTCTGATGAGTAGACTTCCTCAGTGATAAATAACATAGGTCTGCATTTTTTAAAAAGCATTTTGTCTGTGTATTTGGCTGAGTTGGGTCTTGATTGCAGTGTGCAGGAATTTCATTGTGGCTCTGATTTGCAGTATAGGGGATCTAGCTCTCTGACCAGGATCGAACCTGGGCACCCTGCATTGGGAGCTCGCTGGACCACCAGGAAAGGCCCAGGTTTGCGTATTTTAAAATATATCTGTGGCATAATTTGTACATATCCTTTGGCAACTTGTTTTCATTTTCCGTTGACCTGAGGAAAGATGTCCTGTTGACACATGTAGCTCTGGCGCATTTATTTTTAGCTTCTTTGCAGTATTCCATTGTATCATCCCTCCTAATTTATCTATTCTCCTATGGATAAAATGTTCATTTCTCCTGATCTTTCCCTTTCCTTCTCCCGGGGACCTTCCCGACCCAGGGACTGAACTCCATCCGCTGTGTCTCCTGCCTTGCAGGTGGGCGCTCTAGCGTTGTGCCTCCTGGGGACATGTTGTCCGGCTTCTTTTCCTGCTCCACTGGTCTCTCCCAGGCCAGTCATTTCCTGTCCCACTGGTCTCTCCCAGGCCAATCCTTTCCTGTCCCACTGGTCTCTCCCAGGCCAGTCCTTTTCTGCCCCACTGACCTCTCCCAGGCCAGTCCTTTTTGCTCCACTGACCTCTCCCCGGCCAGTCCTTTTCTGCCCCACTGGTCTCTCCCAGGCCAGTACTGCACACCCTCAATCCCCATAGCTGGATACATGCTCAGGAAAAAAACTTGCTTCACTCTCTTGCTCTTCTGCACCGTCTTGCTCTTCTGCACCGTCTTGTCTACTTTGATGATTTATCATATGTAAATCCTATAAATAGTTTACCAAATTGCAACAAAAACGGTGTTGGAACTTGTCATGAAATTGCATTACATTTTGAATAATTTGGAGACATGTAACATTTTATGCTAATGAGTCTTCCTATCAGTGGAGAAGGTCTCTCTCTCCATTTGTTTAGGCTTTCTACCAAGTTTGTCAATAACAATTTATAATTTTACCTAAAAATTATAGACTCACTAGAATTTTTCTTGGATGCTCATAATTTTGTTTGCTGTTTTTAAATGTTATTTTTGGTGGTTGCTGGCATATAAGATTTCTTACTGAGATTGCACATGCGGCGGCCTTGCCAAACTCATATGTCTGTATATTAAAAAAATCCATCTATGCTCCCTGCTTTTCCTGCTTTCCTTTCACAGCAGAATGGTGGAAAGCACTTGCTTTGGACAAACAGATGGATTGTGGAGGAGGGGGCAGGATTCCTGACTCTGAGGAATATTTGTGCAACTTCTTCAATTTTCCAGAGGTCACTGGAAATTAAGTGCCAGCTTAAACTATATTGCAGTCTGACACCTGGAAGAAAAGTGTTTTTAGTTATCTCTCTGCATCTCAAAGATATTAAGTAGCACAGACTGCTTATTGCGTGAGCAGGTAATACACCATCGAACGTGAAATGTGCCTCACGCAGTAAGTTCTTCGTAGCTGTTGACTACAGTGATGAGGACGCCAGCAGTGATGGTGGTGATGCTGTTGGTTCTTGTCTCCACGACATGTTCCAGTCAATGTAGGAGTGAAAATACTCCTGCCGCTTCTTCGATTTGAGGGAGACAGGATGCCAGCTTACTCTGTATCAACGTTTATAAACCTTGGTAATACTGACATTTAGGTCGGATGCTCTTAGAGGGGAGGGTAACGTCCTGCATACTGTGGAGTGTTTAGCAGTGTCCCTGCCTCTATAGTTCAGTTCAGATCAGTCACTCAGTCGTGTCTGATTCTGCCACCCCATGGACTGCAGCACACCAGGCCTCCCTGTCCATCACCAACTCCCAGAGCTTGCTCAGACTCATGTCCATCAAGTCAGTGAAGCCATCCAACCATCTCATCCTCTGTCACCCCCTTCTCCTCCTGCACTTAATCTTTCCCAGCATTAGAGGCTTTTCCAATGAGTCAGTTCTTTGCATCAGGTGGTCCAAATATTGGAGCATCAGCTTCACGCATCAATCCTTCCAATGAATATTCAGGACTGATCTCCTTTAGGATGGACTGGTTTGATCTCCTCACAGTCAAAGGGACTCTCAAGAGTTTTCTCCAAAATCACAGTTCAAAAGCATCAATTCTTTGGCGCTCAGCTTTCTTTATGGTCCAACTCTCACATCCATACATGACTACTGAAAAAAAACCATAGCTTTGACTAGATGGACCTTTGTTGGCAAAGTAATGTCTCTGCTTTTCAATATGCTGCCTAAGTTGGTCATAGCTTTTCTTTCAAGTAGTAAGCGTCTTTGAATTTCTTGGCTTCAGTCACCATCTGCAGTGATTTTGGAGCCCCCCCAAATAAAGTCTTTCACTGTTTCCATTGTTTCCCCATCTATTTGCCATGAAATGATGAGACCAGATGCCATGATCTTAGTTTTCTGAATGTTGAGTTTTAAGCCAGCTTTTTCACTCTCCTCTTTCACTTTCATCAAGAGGCTCTTTAGTTCCTCTTGGCTTTCTGCCATCAGGGTGGTGTCATCTACATATCTGAGGTTGTTGATATTTTTCCTGGCAATTTTGATTCCAGTTTGTGTTTTATCCAGCCTGGCATTTCCCATGATGTACTCTGCATATAAGTTAAATACCAGGGTGATGACACACAGCATTATTGTACTTCTTTCCCAATTTGGAGCCAGTCCGTTGTTCCATGCCTCTACAGTATGAAAAGGCAAAATGATAGGACACTGAAAGAGGAACTGCCCAGGTCAGTAGATGCCCAATATGCTCCTGGAGATCAGTGGAGAAATAGCTTCAGAAAGAATGAAGAAATGAAGCCAAAGTGAAAACAGCGCCCATTTGTGGATATGACTGGTGATGAAAGTGAAGTCCGATGCTGTAAAAAACAGTATTATATAGGAATCTGGAATGCTAGGTCCATGAATCAAGGTAAGTTGGACATCAAACAGGAGATGGCAAGAGTGAACAATGACATTTTAGGAATCAGTGAACTAAAATGGACTGGGATGGGTGAGTTTTGTTCAGATAACTAAACTCATCCAAAAGGACGCATGTAGCATGCTGGTGGCTCCCAGGACTGTGTATTCCTTGCCCCTGATCCACACTGTTGACCCACACCTCTGTCCAGGACTCCTGGACTCTCACAGCAGGCCTGGCTCAGACTCTTGTGGGGTCGCCGCTCCTTTCTCCTGTGGGTCCCGGTGTGCACAGGGTTTTGTGTGTTTCCCCCCAGAGTCTGAGGGAAACAGTGACAGACTTTATTTTCTTGGGCTCCAAAATCACTGCAGATGGTGGCTGCAGCCATGAAATTAAATTTCTTGTTCTTTGGAAGAAAAACTATGACCAACCTAGACAGCATATTGAAAAGCAGAGACATTACTTTGCCGACTAAGGTCCGTCTAGTCAGGGCTATGGTTTTTCCTGTGGTCATGTATGGATGCGAGAGTTGGACTGTGAAGAAGGCTGAGCGCCGAAGAATTTATGCATTTGAACTGTGGTGTTGAGAAGACGCTTGAGAGTCCCTTGGACTGCAAGGAGATCCAACCAGTCCATTCTGAAGGAGATCAACCCTCGGATTTCTTTGGAGGGAATGATGCTAAAGCTGAAACTCCAGTACTTTGGCCACCTCATGCGAAGAGTTGACTCATTGGAAAAGACTCTGATGCTGGGAGGGATTGGGGGCAGGAGAAGGGGACGACAGAGGGTGAGATGGCTGGATGGCATCACCGGCTCAATGGACACGAGACTGAGTGAACTCTGGGAGTTGGTGATGGACAAGGAGGCCTGGCGTGCTGCGGTTCATGGGGTCGCAAAGAGTCGGACACGACTGAGTGACTGAACTGAACTGAACTGATGTATGGATATGAGAGTTGGGCTATAAAGAAAGCTGAGCACCAAAGAATTGAAAGCTGATGCTTTTGAACTGTGGTCTTAAAGAAGACTCTTGAGAGTCCCTTGGAGTGCAAGGAGATCCAACCAGTCAATCCTAGAGGAAACACAGTCCTGAATATTCATTGGAAGGGCTGATGCTAAAGCTGAAACTCCAATGCTTTCACCCCCTGATGCAAAGAACTGACTCATTGGAAAAGACCCTGATGCTGGGAAAGATTGAAGGCAGGAGGAGAAGGGGACAACAGAGGGTGAGATGGTTGGATGGCATCACCAACTGGATGAGTTTGAGCAGGCTCCAGGTGTTGTGATGGACAGGGAAGCCTGGCATGCTGCAGTCCATGGGGTCAAAAACAGTTGGACATGACTGAGCGCCTGCACTGGCCTCTGCTCCTCAGATGCCGCCCTTCCTCAAGTGCAGCAGTGACAACCAAAATATCCCCAAGCATCGGCAAACGTCCCTGGTGGCAGAGGGGAGCGTATGCCCCAAGCATGGCCAAAAGTCCCTGGTGGCAGAGGGGAGCGTATGCCCCAAGCATGGCCGAAAGTCCCTGGTGGCAGAGGGGAGCGTATGCCCCCTAGTCGACGGCGTCTGGTCTGTGTAAACCTCCAGTCTGTCTGTGACGGCCTCTCTCTCATCCCCGTAGACTCCTCAGGCTGCACAAAATGGTTTTCCTCCCCACTCTCTCTGTCTCCATCCTGTCTTGTCTCTGCGTGCCCTTCCCCTTGTGGAAGGTTACGAGGTCAGGAGTGCCTGTGGGCGGGAAGCCAGAAACTGCACAGATCTGGCCCCTTAGGGAACGTTTGAGTCTGGTGCTGGAATCCACATAGCTCTGCAGTCCCCACAAATGAGAATACCTGCCTTCTTTCCCAGAGCTGGTGTGTGGTCCGCGTACCTATAAACCCCTGTGCAGCCTGCTCTGTGTTCCAGTCTGCTGGGCTTCGTAAGCAGAGCAGCTTTTGGCAGAGAACCTGATCTTTCAAATTATGGAGTCAAGGCTCTTAAAAATAAATAACTAAACTTGAACATAGCACATCAGATTTTACTTTGAGATGAATAGTGAGGAATCCATGAAAAGAATTTCAGAATCCTGAAAGGAACAATTAAGCATACTAGAGTATTGAGAAAACAGCGTTATCCTCAAGGAGGAGCCGTGCAGGCCAGTCAGAACAGTTTAGCATGTGCTTGGGGCGTGTTTGGCCGCTTTAAATAGCATAGAACACTGAGGGGGTTTAGCTTGCTGAGGTGTGTGTGCAGCACAGGATAACAGGGATCAACGCGGCTCTTCTCTGGGGGGTTACTACTGTTTCTTAGCCACTCAGTCGTGCCCAGCTCTCCGTGGCCCCATGGACTGTAGCCCCCCAGGCTCCTCTGTCCGTGGAGTTCTCCAGGCAAGAACACCGGAGTGGGGTGCCGTTTCCTTCTCTAGGGGATCTTCCCCACCCACGGTGGGACCTGGGTCTTCCGCAGACTCTTTACCAGCTGAGCCACCAGGGAAGCGACGTTTCCTTAGTGGCAAACTCTGGCTGCGGAGGCGGCCCAGCTGTCGCGCGCTCCCCTCCTAACAGGCCGGCTCGCCCGCTCCCTCCGCTTCTGCTGGCGGCACAGTGGGCCAGACGCTGCCGGCCCCACGCGGGGAGCTTCCCGAGCTTCTTCAGCACTGCAGTCACCCCGGAAGTTAGCAGTGCGGAGCTAGGCTCAGGGAGGAGAGGCGCGCTGCCTCTCCCGGCGTGCGTTAGCTCTTTGCCCTGCGCTGTCTAGCCTGCCTGTCTTTGTTAGGCTCACACTCCTGAATCTTTCGCCTCTGTCCTGACATCCTCCTTAAAAGTCTGAGACAATGAGGACCCCTTCTTACTTCGCAGTCCTTGGAGGTCAGCACCCCGTCGACTCTAAAGAAATCATCTGTGTTTCTTTGTTGGTCTTCCCACCCCAACCCTTCCCTGACCCAGGCGCCAATATGGCTTTCCTTCCCACGTAACCTGAATATTGAAACACCAGCTTCCATTGAGAGAACTGTCCAAGAGAAATTGCACGGAAGAGGTTAAAGCAGGCAAAGGAGGCTGTTCAAGATATTTTCCTGGTTTCAAAAATCTTTGCTTATCTCAAGGTTATAAAATGTACTCCTCCTAAATTTTATCTGCAGAATTATTTATAACAGAAAATTATGAAAACGTGAAATATCTAGTTATAAAAATTGACTTGAAAACAATGCTTATCTGTTGCATGTAATACTGCTGAGTTGCTTCAGTCGTGTCCGACTCTGTGCGACCCCATAGATGGCAGCCAACCAGGCTCCCCTGCCCCTGGGATTCTCCAGGCAAGAACACTGGAGTGGGTTGCCAGTTCCTTCTCCAGTGCAGGAAAGTGAACAGTGAAAGTGAATTTGCTCAGTTGGTCACTCTTAGTGACCCCATGGACTGCAGCCCACCAGGCTCCTCCGTCCATGGGATTTTCCAGGCAAGCGTACTGGACTGGGGTGCCATTGCCTTCTCCGGCATGTAATACTAGGTGGCCATAAAAAACCTATTGAAATAATATGTGATGAAATGTGTTTATACTATACTAGTTGGTTCAGCAAAACATGTTATACAACATGTTAGGAAATACAATGCTTTTTTGAAATACATGCAGCGTGAAGGCTGAAAGAATACACACTATTTCTAAAGTAATTATCTTTGAATATTAATATTGTTATCTATTATTGGTAGATGCTTATTTTCTTTTTGCTGGTATCTATTTTCCAGTATTTGTACAAGCATATGTTCTTATTGTAATAAAAAGTAAATCTGTTAAAACTAGGAGAAAGTAACAGTAAATTTGAAAATAAAGATTTTATCTCATTTCTTAGATTGTTAATGATAAAATATGATGTAAATACTAGTTATGATTTAACCAATACACCTGTTGTTCTCTGAAGCTGTTTGTAGACACAAGAGGAGTGTGCAGGACAGGGGAAATAATTTGTTATTTTATCTATCAAAGCCAAAGGTTAAAAATGTTTGTGGGTTTTAATCAGCTGTTATTATCTGCTGCTTGCTGATGCCTGAGTTTTTACTGGCGATCGTCCAATTTGCAATTGCATATTTAATTAGCATATCAATTTATTCCCATTAGCACGCCTGTGCTATAGTAAATCAGAATTTTTTTCAACCAGCAAACACAGCCATACTAACTCTTCAGCTTCTGCGTTGAAACGGAGATCCAGTGGGTGTGCGGCTTTCTTGAGCGTTTCTTTCCTTTGGAAAAGCAGAGGGAACAGTGTAATTGACTAGATCATCTCTCTCTGGTGACAAGCGGTCATTCTTCAGGCCACTCACAGATAGCAGAGAGGCAAGAAGATCTTTGTAAATCTGTTGACTAGAATCATATTACTTCCAAAGTATCACCCTCAGTTTTAACTTTCTTTGAATCTCTCAAGAGGTGACTCATTGGAAAAGACTCTGAAGCTGGGAAAGCTTGAAGACAAAAGGAGAAGGGAATGGCAGAGGATAAGATTTTTGGATGGTATCACTGATCCAATGGACATGAAGTTGAGCAAACTCTGAGAGATAGTGGGAGACAGAGGAGCATGGTGTGCGGCGGCCTGTGGGGTCGCAGAGACGGACACGACTGAGGGACTGAACCGCAGCAGAGACTACTTTACTTGCTTTAGGTTAGAGTTTGCGGTTTGTATGCCCTGAGTCTTTAATTTCTTTTAGAAATCAAGTTAAAGGTAATGAAAACTATCAGTCCTGGGTCTTCCCAAAGCAGGGTGATGCAGAGAATGCTTACAGCAATTAGCAGTGCCAACTTGATAATATGCATGCATTCATTCCACAGATATGCATTCATTCCAGGCCAGATGATTTGCTCTTCGTGGGAATGAGATGGTCAATTTTACATGTCAAATCAGTTGACCTAAGGGATGAGCTTAGGTCATAGCTGGAAAACATTATTTCTGAGTGTGTCTGTGATCTGTGAGGGTGTTTCTGGGAGAGATTAGCATGTAGTTTGGTAAACTGAATAAACGAGATCCATGCTCACTTCCTGACTCTTCAGAGAGCTGAGGATACAGGGTGTTAGTAGAGTCTGTGTGAAATGAAGAGAAAAGATTTAGTTTCATGCAGTGTTTTGACTGTCCTGGTAAGAACGAAGCCCGTACGCATGTATGAGCTACAAAACATCAGTGTGTAATTCTGGTATTTCCGTACATGAGCTAATGCTTCTTTATTCGCATCTGAAATCGGCGTTGTATAATATAAGGAGGGATGCTAGAATCTATGCTGATGATTCTAAAGTTTGCTTGATCGCTTTATTTTTACTTAGAATGACATTAAGTAGTAATACAAGCAAAGAATACTATGACAGGTCAAGAAAGAGGTCATAAAAGAAGGTGAAGGCCTTTCTGTTTTGGTGCCTTTAGCAGCACGTGTTTGCTGGCTTCAGGGATCAGAGACCTTGCATTTTTATTCTGTACAGGGATCTGCAAATTATGGAGCTCATCCTACCAGTTAGAAACTCAAAGTCAAAGAGACTCTAATAGATAAGCTACTGCAGCTCCCTGATGGCTCAGAGGGTGAAGAATCTGCCTGCGATGTGGGAGACCCGGGTTCGATTCCTGGGTCAGGAAGATCCCCTGGAGGAGAGCCTGGCAAGCCACTCCAGTATTCTTGCCTGGAGAGTCCCATGGACAGGGGGGCCTGGTGGGCTACAGTCCGTGGAGTTGCAAAGAGTCAGACAGGACTGAGCGACTGACACACTAAACAGGGAGAAACGGGGAAGGACACAGCCTGGCCTCTTTCCCTCCCACTCTCTGATCTCCTTCCAGTGCCTTCCTTGCAAACCCAACAGGAAAGCAGGCAGCGGGAGAGCCTGGGGGATGCAGCCCATGGAATCATGACCTCAGAGCGATAAGACAGGCCAGACAAGGGCATGAGAAGCGTCTGGGGCAAGTTG
This sequence comes from Capra hircus, assembly GCF_001704415.2. NCBI lineage: Eukaryota > Metazoa > Chordata > Mammalia > Artiodactyla > Bovidae > Capra > Capra hircus. Next base: position 82,069,019 of record NC_030820.1, read on the forward strand.
GCAATAACAGTGGTGTGATCAGAAAGAATGAGCCCTTGATCTTTTCCCCCAGTTCCTGGCACAGAGCTCCTTAAACTCTTGGAGTCCCCTTGATAATAAGAACACCTTGCATATGCTCCTGGCAGGGGAAACTAGAAAGCTCAGGAAGGGGGCTGATCACCAGAAAGACCAAGACTGAGGCAAGATTAGAGAATTGTAGCTTTCAGCCCCACCCACCCCAGCCTCTAAGGAGGGGAGGAGCTAGAGATGGAGTAAAATGTCAATGGCCAACGACTTCATCAGTCATGCCTACATAATGGAACCTCCGGATTAGAACCCCTAAATAGTGGGCTCAGGGGGTTTCTGGGTTGGTGAACACACTGAGGCACTGGGATGGTGAGGGGACATGCAGAGAGGGTGTGAAAACCTCTCACCCCTTCCTGTGTCCCTTGTCCCGTGTCTGCTCCTGAGACATCGTGTTTATAATAAGCAGGTAAATCTAAGTGTTTACTTGAGTTCCGTGAGTCATTATTGAACCTGCAGGGTTATGTCATGAGAACCTATAAGTCTGTAGCTGACCTAGCAGAATGGTGGGCGCCCTGGCTGCCCCATTTGCAGCTGCTGTTTGAGGTATAAGCAGTCTTAGGAGCCTGAGCACTTTAATCTGTGGCTTTTGTCTGGATGGTTCATGTCAGAACTGATTGTAATTGTTGACATGCAGTTAGTGTTAGATAATTGATTGGTGTTGGGGGGAAAAAAAAAGACACTTTTGGTGTTGGAAGTGGTGTCAGAAAACGGCACCAGCCCATTGCCCTACTGATCGCCGTAACTAGGACTGAGCTCTCCACTAAGCATGTTTTCCTTGTTTCCTTTCTAATCCTCACGGTAGGGTTAAATGGACCAGCTAGTAGTCAGCTCATAGGAAATTACACCTGGAGGGGTTGAAGCCGTGGTTTCTCTAAGGAGCGGCTGTTATGTGTCTGGTCAGAGTTCACACCTGCATTAGTTTCCCACTGCTGCTGAAACAAATTACTACAAACTTGGTATCTTGAAAAGAAAGTGAAAGTGAAGTCGCTCAGTCGTGTCCGACTCTTTGCGACCCCATGGACCGTAGCCCACCAGGCTCCTCCCTCCATGGGATTTTCCAGGCTGGAGTGCTGGAGTGGATTGCCATTTCCTTCTCCAGGGGCCCTTCCCGACCCAGGAATCGAAGCCGGGTCTCCCGCTCTGCAGGCAGACGCTTTGCCGTCTGAGCCACCAGGGAAGTCCTCGTATCTTGAGGCAGTACAAATTTATTACTTCACGAGGCTAAAAGCGAGGTGTTGGTGGAGCTGCGTTTCTTGAGGAGTCCAGGAGCGAGTCTGTTTCCGGGCCTTCCCCAGCTTCTGGAGGCCACTCCGTTCTTCAGCTCGTGGTCTCTCCTCCGGGTTAAACTCAGCACAGTAGCAGCTTCACGCTTCTGTCTCGTCTCTGTGTGTGTCTCTCTGTGTCTCTGTGTCTCTCTCTGACTTTGTCTCCTTCTTATAAGAATTCTTGTGATTACACTGGACCCACTTGGATGATAAATGTCAATCTTCGCATCTCAAGATCCTTAACATAGTCATGCACGCAGAGTCCCTTCGGTCATTCCCCTAGGTTTCAGGGATGAGAATGTGGGCGTTTGGGGAACCTCAGTTCTGCCCATCACAGCACCCAGCTCTCCCAGCATCTTCCAGTGCTAGATGCAGACACTGAAATTTACTGCCGTCTTGAGTTTTAGAGCTCAGAGCGTTTTTTAAGCCCGCATACTTGGAAGCTTTCGTTGCCAAAACTGGACTCTGTAGTTTTCGGTGAGAATCCACGTTTCTGACTCCTCTTCAGAAAGGCGGCACAGTGCTCTCTGAGAGTAGGGGCGGATCCTGGAGGCCGCCCCGTTAGCGCGAGCTGCGGCCTGTCGGCCACTGCAGTCTTCACAGTTTTCTGTTATGCTCTCAACGTGGAGGCCGCGTGTGGGTCATTTGTCACCTCACCCCTGGGCCCTGGGGCATCTGACCTTCCATCTTGGTCTGTGTCCTCTGCGCTTTCTTCTTTCTTACTCATATCCACCAGGTGGAGTTTGAAAGAATAAGCAAGTTTAGCACACATGCCCGAAGGTGAATTTTCAGCTTTAAAAATCCAGGTATTGCCGAAATAGTTAAGCCCTACTCTGTCTAATTTGGGCATAGGTAGGCAAATAAGAAGGAAGGCAGAAACTCTACATGTAGGGATGTCCAGGGCATGAGTATAATCTAGTTTGAAAGGCTTTTGAAAGTCAGCCTTTTCTGTGTCCAGTGGAATGAAATGGAGCTTGTTAAAATAAGCCTTTTTCAAGTTATTGAATGTCTGCCAGGAAGACACCCTGTTCTGAAAACTCAAGCCTCAAGGTTTTAGAAGAGGAATCCTGCAGGCCTTTGCTAAAGTCACAGAAACCCTGTTTACACGGAGAATATAGGGAAGGAAGTGTGTTGGTCTTTGTTGTCGATACACAACAATGCGTTTGCCATGCCTTTCTAGATTTAGGAGCCTGCAACTCACGCTGGTTTGGACACGCAGCTAATTCACAAGCAAGCGGCCCTCACGTCGATTCCACCTCTTCATCAGAAATGCTGGTGCTGTGCTCAATTATGTGGCCCATGACACACCAGAGGCATGGCAATCCAGGTTAATATACTGCTGCCGTTCCACCGCGTGGACCTTACAGTGATTTCTAATGAAAAGCTGTGCTCTGTGTCAAATTAATGTGCCGTGGAGTTACGTTTTGGCTCAAAAGCAAAGCCAGGTAACTAATCTCTGCCTCCCACTTATTAGCAGAAGACTGAGCTCGTTATGGCCCTTGTAAGCTGGCAATATGCTCTGCAATGCTGCTCTGCCGAGTCTTGATCAGGAATGAGAGGCATCTTCCTGCCCTGGTAGGTTTTGTTTTTTCCTTTTTGTCCATCAGGTTCAACCCAGAGGCAAAGGAAATAATAAATCATATTGTTGACCACCCCAAATTAGGTCTCAAAATCAAAATTAGCACTTATGTAACATGCTTTATGTCTAGAACCGGTTTAGTATTTTTTTATTCTCATCTCTGACGTAATAGTTTATGATAGAGGGAGTGTATGATATATCGGAGTATATTGACCCACAGTAGGCTTCCCTGGTGGCTCAGATGGTAAAGAACATGCCTGCAACGTGGGAGACTGGGGTTCCATTCCTGGGACAGAAACATCCGCTGGAGGAGGGCATGGCAACCCACTCAGTATTCTGGCCTGGAGAATCCCATGGACAGAGGAGTCTCGCGGCTACAGTCCACGGGGTCTCAAAGAGTCAGACAAGACTGAGTGGCTAACACCCACACATGGAGCCGAGACAGAAGCGGATGGCACTCAGCAGATTTTTTTTTTTTTCTTTTGTGCTGTAAACCCTCCTTGCTCTTTGTTCCGGAAGCTTCGCCTGCATTCCTTTCCCTCCAGGCCATGGTGGTGGACGTGTAGTACAGATTAGTCCTGTAATAGGACTAGTGGATTAGCCCTGTAATAGCGCTGCATTCTTACTGTCAGGGAAGGAACCAGCAGTGGGCACATGACCCAAGCAAAGTCAGCCAAAGCCCTTCTAGGGATAGACGTGTTTGGAATGATTTACACGGGAGTTAAGGCCTTTTCCCTTTTCTTGGTGTGCAGTTGATAACATGTACATCTGGGAACAAGAGTGAGGCAAGCAAAGTGCTTAGGTCACAGAACCTAAGAAAGCGGTCCCGCTTAGGCTCATGCAGGTGGGTGCAGAGTCGGTGCATAAGCTCCTTGAGCGTACGCCCTCAGCGCCGGCCGCAGGAGACTCAGCCCGAGAAGCTGTGGGCCCACGGTGCCAGCAGCCCTCCCTTCGCCCGTTCAGCAGCGGCGCCTCAGCTTCAGCATCAGTCCTTTGAATGAATGTTCAGGGCTGATCTCCTTTGAGATGGACTGGTTTGATTGGCTTACTGTCCAAAGAACTCTCAAGAGTCTTCTTCAGCACCACAGTTCAAAAGCATCAAAAGCATCGGTTCTTCAGAGCTCAGCGTTCCTTATGGTCCAACTCTAACATCTGGACATAGTCATAGTTTTGACTATATGGACCATTGTCGGTAAAGTGATAGGTCTGCTTTGTAATATGCTGTCTAGGTTTGTCATAGCTTTTCTTCCAAGGAACAAGTGTCTTTTAATTTCATGGCTGCAGCCACTATCAGCAGTGATCTTGGAGCCCGAGAAAATGAAGTCTGCCACTGTTCCCACTTTCTCCCCATCTCCACTGAGACACCCGTTTCATACGAAGAGAGGGAATCAGAAAGCCGAGTGGGCTCCCCTCACACCTGCGGGGCCCAAGACAAGAGGGCAGGTGCAGATCACAGAGCAGGTTAAAGGTTAGAGCTGCGTTTTTAAAGTGTGTTTCTCGCGTGGGTCATTTCTAAGGTTTGTCTGGCTGGCTCCACTAGGTCTTGGCGGTGGCACACAGGCCTTCGTTGCATCAGGCTGGGTCTTCTTAGTGCACGTATGGCCTCTCTGCTTGTGACTCACGGGCTCTGAAGCAACGGGCTTGGTCGCTCCACAGCGTGTGGGATCTTAGTTCCCTGACCAGGGATCAGCCCACGTCCCCTGCATTGCCAGGTGACTCTTTATCCCTGGGCCGCTAGAGAAGCCCCTGAAGCTTTGTTAATTAAGCTCTGCCAATAGCCCAGCTGGCACCTGTGCCCAGGAATCACCAGTCACTTCCAGTGTCTCCCCTTCGTGACCTAGAGGTCAAAGGAGCTGAACTGTCTCCTGCCTTCCAGCCTTGCTGCCTGCGAGCCTGAGTGGGAGCAGACTCCTGTGAGCTGTCTCTCCCAGGGGACTCACCGGGCTCAGCCACCGAGAGGCCAGGATGAGGGCCAGCGCGGGAGGATTTCCTTCCTTCTTACGCACTTTCCTGACTTAGAACTTCCAGGCTGTTCTAGAATAGAAGCCCTGGATTGCAGACAGGAGAGAAGGGCGCAGGTGTCTGCAGATACTAGTCTCTAAAAAACCCACTTCAGGTTTTAGGATTTACAGCAAAGCTTTCCATATGTCTTATTGTTCCAAGACAGGAACTCTAATTTTCTTCTCCTGATTTCCTGTTCACAAAACTTGCCAAACTTTAAAAAGTTGCTTTTATAGAGTTGAAAAGAAAAAAGAAAGCACAAAACAAAACAAATATTTCACAGGCAGGGCCCTGAAGGTGCTACAGTCTGTGCGGACAAGGGTCCTGAGGCTCGGAGACACTAAGATGCGTGGTGGCAAAGTGCGTGGTCTCCGGCACGCAAGGCCTCCTTAGGTGGAGCGTCTTTAAGATGCAGCTAAGAAGAGGGTCCCCTAATGTGGGAGTTCTGAATATAAAGAGTCACTTCTCTGAGAAAGTGTTCTAGGGGGACCTCAGGGAAATCCCTGTTAAGGAGCCAAAACATTTATTTCTCTCTCTTTATTTATTTATTTTATTTATTTTTTTTGTGGGAAATCAACCTGATTTTTATTTGTTATTAAAGATCTTGTGGCCTTTCTCTGAAAAGAGTTTCAGAAATAAGAAAAAAAAAAGACAATGCTCTCTACAAATCCTCCTATTGCCCCTCCTTGCCAGGGTGCCGTGAAGGCTCTCCTTTACATTAAGCTATTAAAGATTACACGGGAAAGTTCTGTCAGTGTCCTCAGTGAGTTAAGAGAGATAGGATCAGATTTTACCATGACCCATAACTTCTTCCCAGATGAAAACTAGAAGGGCTCAGAACTCCACTTCTCACTGGGAAGGCTGATTCAGTGCTGTGGTGTAGCTGGACTAAAGACGCCAGAGAGTGGGTAAGGTGCTGTCTCCGGCGTGTCTGTGATGGTGTCTCTGCAGGAGATTAGCGTTTGCATCTGGGTGCTGGTCTCACCGAGGCAGGTGGCCATCACCCTAATCTCCTGAGGTCCTGGAGAGAAGGAAAGGGTGGAGGGAGGATGAATTTGCTCTCTGCCTGAGGCGGGGCCTCTGGCTTCTGCCCTTGGACATTAACACTCTTCAGGCTGAGACTGCTGGCTCCCTGGGCCCCCAGGCCTTCAGACTTGGGCTTGAGTTAGAGCACCTGCTTTCCTGGACCCCCAGCTTGGCAATGGCAGAGGCTTCTCAGCTTCCGTTATCACGCGTGCCAGCCCTTCATGATACGTATCTGTCCATCTTCATGTCTGTCTAGGCTTCGGAGGCGGCACTAGTGGGCAGGAACCCCCCTGCCAGTGCCAGAGACTGAGGCCTGAGTTCCGTGCCTGGGTCCGGAAGACCCCTGGAGGAGGGCGTGGCAACCCCTCCAGGATTCTGCCTGGAAAATTCCACAGACAGAGGAGCCTAGCGGGCTCCAGTCCATGGGGTCTCAAAGAGGTGGACACAACTGAGTGACTGAGCACACACCCGTCTATCTGTCTATTTTTCTGTCTATCTCAGACTGGCTCCATTTCTCTGAACAACCCTGCCTAACACGCCCATCAGAGTGATGGCTTGATCTGTGCTGGCTGAAGCTTGACTGCCCTTGGCCGGTATGGTTTCCATCCTCCACTTCTTATTTACTATCCCTGTTGATGTGCTCATCACCCGCTCTTAATGTCTGGGCAACCTGAGCGAGCTCTGGTGGCCAGAACGCTGCAGACAGCGGGAGCACTCCACCTTCACACTGAGAGCAGATGAGACGTGAAGGATGAGCAGGAGCTAGCCAGCTGAAGGTCAGGGGATGTCTGTGGAGGAGGGATCCTGCCAGACAAAGGAAATGTCAAAGAGGGCTTCAGGCAAGGAGGAGTTTAGCAAATTCAAGGTATGGAAAAGTGTCCCCAAAGGGAAGAGTAAGAGGTGGAGAAGGAGGAGGGGGGCGGAGGAGGAAGGGTTGGTTAGGAGAGAAAGAGAAAGAGGTTTGCTGAGGCTGGAGAGGTGGACAGCGTTCTGCCAAGTAGGAACCGCTAACCTCCTCAGCTGGGGAAGACCTTGCATATCACATCAAGCACGTCAGGAAATCACTGATGGGTCTTAAAGACGTGTCGGATAAGGTCTGGTTCAAGCATCTAACCTCACTTTGTGACTGAAGGAGAAATGGAGTGGGCCCAGCTGAGACCCAGGTTGGATTCGGGTGGTGAACATAAGTGCAGTGGAGATGGAACGGCCTGCCTATCACGCACACGTGACGTATTGTGCGTGTAGTGTGAATGACATGTTACATAACGTAAATGTATATTTACATGGAATGAACTCTCTCTCTTGTGTCTGAGTTCTGGGCATATTTCTTACAGTCATTTTCTCTCCCTGCCTTTCTTTCTCAGATGTTCAGCCCAGCTTTACCCGTGACATGGAAGAGGCCAGCTATGGTAGGAGGGCTGTTTTATCTTCATGTCAGATTAGAAGCACAAAAAGTTCCCTGGGTCACAGAACTGGCTTCATAGACTGTTGGGGTTTTAAAAATAACCCTGTAGACCAACTTGTGCATGAAATGAGCTCAAAGAACAAAGAACGCGAAGCTTTGGTAAATGTGAACACCCCTCCACCTCTCTGCCATCCACGCAGTTTTAAAATGTCATACTCAAGACGGATCGAGAACAAAGGCTGTTTCTACACAAGTGGAAGAAGTGTGCGATAGGACAGTTGCCTTCCCAAACCTATCTGCAGCTTTGCCTGAATTACATCTATAATTTAGGCGAAAATATAATTGCCCAGATTAGAATTAGAATATTGTGACTTTTATTTGCACATAGAAATAGCCATTCAGAAGTCTTTGACATCTCTTTTCTCTTTCCATCTTTTTGCTCCTCCTAGAAAAAGCATTGGGAGAAATCACAAGAAATTCAAAATTACCTTACTCCAATATTTATCAATCAAACACTTTGTCATGGATAGTGTTAACCAAAGCTCTAGCCAGATATATCATGGGATTTGGAAGTCTTATCCTAAAGCAAACTTCATCTCAAAATATGAGCTTGTGCATGACTTGATAAAATAATTCCTCCCTCACTGGAGAAGAGTCCAAAGGCAAATGTAAACAGAGATAAAAATGAAGAATCATTTAAAGCAGTGAAATGCCAAATGACCAGCTTCTGTGCTCTGTGTTGGGAGTATTGAGTTTCCTGGTATTCAAGAAAATGACTGTGTTCTCCATAGTAGTACCGCCTGAATCCACTGAACGTCTTCTAATCGACAGAACTTTATACTTTATGAGTATTCTAGTATGCCTCTGTCCAGAGAGTCTTCCATTCTCACAATAATTTTGTTTTGGGAGGGTTAATTCTTAGGCCTACAGGGTGGGGGAGGTGTGTCCTGTGCCCTGAAAAGTGACTGGCGCATCCCTAGTCTCTGCCCACTAGATACCCACAGCGCCCAGCCCCATCATGAAACGCGTCTCACAGTTCAGTTCAGTTCAGTCGCTCAGTCATGTCCGACTCTATGTGACCCCATGAATCGCAGCACCCCAGGCCTCCCTGTCCATCACCAACTCCCGGAGTTCACTCAGAATCCCGTATTGAGTCGGTGATGCCATCCAGCCATCTCATCCTCTGTCGTCCTCTTCTCCTCCTGCCCCCAATCCCTCCCAGCATCAGAGTCTTTTCCAATGAGTAAACTCTTCGCATGAGGTGGCCAAAGTATTGGAGTTTCAGCTTTAGCATCATTCCTTCCAAAGAAACCCCAGGGCTGATCTCCTTCAGAATGGACTGGTTGGATCTCCTTGCAGTCCAAGGGACTCTCAAGAGTCTTCTCCAACACCACAGTTCAAAACCATCAATTCTTCGGCGCTCAGCTTTCTTCACAGTCCAACTCTCACATCCATACATGACCACAGGAAAAACCATAGCCTTGACTAGACGGACCTTAGTCGGCAAAGTAATGTCTCTGCTTTTGAATATGCTATCTAGGTTGGTCATAACTTTCCTTCCAAGGAGTAAGCGTCTTTTAGTCTCATGGCTGCAGTCACCATCTGCAGTGATTTTGGAGCCCCCCAAAAATAAAGTCTGACACTGTTTCCACTGTTTCCCCATCTATTTGCCATGAAGTGATGGGACCAGATGCCATGATCTTCGTTTTCTGAATGTTGAGCTTTAAGCCAACTTTTTCACTCTCTTCTTTCACTTTCATCAAGAGGCTTTTTAGTTCCTCTTCACTTTCTGCCATAAGGGTGGTGTCATCTGCATATCTGAGGTTATTGATATTTATCCTGGCAATCTTGATTCCAGCTTTTGCTTCTTCCAGCCCAGTGTTTCTCATGATATATTCTGCATATAGGTTAAATAAGCAGGGTGGAAATTATACAGCCTTGACATACTCCTTTTCCTATTTGGAACCAGTCTGTTGTTCCATGCCCAGTTCTAACTGTTGCTTCCTGACCTGTAATAGGTTTCTCAAGAGGCAGGTCAGGTGGTCTGGTATTCCCATTTCTTTTAGAATTTGTACAGGTTATTGTGATCCACACAGTCAAAGGCTTTGGCACAGGACCACAGCCATGTCTAACTCAATGAAACTAAGCCATGCCCTGTGGGGCCACCCACAATGGGTGGGCATGGTGGAGAGGTCTGACAGAATGTGGTCCACTGGAGAAGGGAATGGAAAACCACTCCAGTATTCTTGCCTTGAGAACCCCATGAACAGTGTTAAAAGGCAAATTGACAGGATACTGAAAGAGGAATTCCCCAGGTCGGTAGGTGCCCAATATGCTACTGGAGCTCAGTGGAGAAATAACTCCAGAAAGAATGAAGGGATGGAGCCAAAGCAAAAACAATACTCAATTGTGGATGTGACTGGTGATAGAAGCAAGATCCGATGCGTAAAGAGCAATATTGCCTAGGAACCTGGAATGTCAGGTCCATGAATCCAGGCAAATTGGAAGTGGTCAAACAGGAGATGGCAAGGGTGAACGTCAACATTCTAGGAGTCAGCGAACTAAAATGGACTGGAATGGGTGAATTTAACTCAGATGACCATCATATCTACTACTGTGGGCAGGAATCCCTCAGAAGAAATGGAGTAGCCGTCATGGTCAACAAAAGAGTCCAAAATGCAGTACTTGGATGCAGTCTCAAAAACGACAGAATGATCTTTGTTCTTTTCCAAGGCAAACTGTTCAATATTACAGTAATCCAAGTCTATGCCCCAACCAGTAACACTGAAGAAGCTGAAGTTGAATGGTTCTATGAAGACCTACAAGACCTTTTGGAACTAACACCCAAAAGAGATGTCCTTTTCATTATAGGGGACTGGAATGCAAAAGCAGGAAGTCGAGAAACACCTGGAGTAACAGGCAAATTTGGCCTTGGAATACGGAATGAAGCAGGGCAACGACTAATAGAGTTTTGCCAAGAGAATGCACTGGTCATAGCAAACACCCTCTTCCAACAACACAAGAGAAGACTCTACACATGGACATCACCAGATGGTCAACACCGAAATCAGATTGGTTATGTTCTTTGCAGCCAAAGATGGAGAAGCTCTATACACTCAGCAAAAACAAGACTGGGAGCTGACTGTGGCTCAGATCATGAACTCCTTATTACCAAATTCAGACTCAAATTGAAGAAAGTAGGGAAAACCGCTAGACCATTCAGGTATGACCTCAGTCAAATCTCTTATGATTATACAGTGGAAGTGAGAAATAGATTTAAGGGTCTAGATCTGATGAATGCCTGATGAACTATGGAATGAGGTTCGTGACATTGTACAGGAGACAGGGATCAAGACCGTTCCCATGGAAAAGAAATGCAAAAAAGCAAAATGGCTGTCTGGGGAGGCCTTACAAATAGCTGTGAAAAGAAGAGAAGTGAAAAGCCAAGGAGAAAAGGAAAGATACAAGCATCTGAATGCAGAGTTCCAAAGAGTAACAAGAAGAGATAAGAAAGGCTTCCTCAGCGATCAATGCAAAGAAATAGAGGAAAACACTAGAATGGGAAACACTAGAGATCTCTTCAAGAAAATTAGAGATACCAAGGGAATATTTCATGCAAAGATGGGCTCGATAAAGGACAGAAATGGTCTGGACCTAACAGAAGCAGAAGATATTAAGAAGAGGTGGCGAGAATACACAGAAGAACTGTACAAAAAAGATCTTCAAGACCAAGATAATCACAATGGTGTGGTCACTCACCTAGAGCCAGACATCCTGGAATGTGAAGTCAAGTGGGCCTTAGAACGCATCACTATGAACAAAGCTAGTGGAGGTGATGGAATCTCAGTGGAGCTGTTTCAAATCCTGAAAGACGACGCTGTGAAAGTGCTGCACTCAATATGCCAGCATATTTGGAAAACTCAGCAGTGGCCACAGGACTGGAAAAGGTCCATTTTCATTCCAATCCCAAAGAAAGGCAATGCCAAAGAATGCTTAAACTACTGCACAATTGCACTCATCTCACACGCTAGTAAAGTAATGCTCAAAATTCTCCAAGCCAGGCTTCAGCAATACGTGAACCACAAACTTCCAGATGTTCAAGCTGGTTTTCAAAAAGGCAGAGGAACCAGAGATCAAATTCCCAACATCTTCTGTATCATCAAAAAAGCAAGAGAGTTCCAGAAGAACGTCTATTTCTGCTTTATTGACTATGCCAAAGCCTTTGACTCGATGGATCACAATAAACACGTCGCTAGGTATTGCCAAGTGGCCCCTGCGGGCAAAATTGCTCCTGGTTGTGAAACATGGTTGTAGAGGACGTTGCAAGATGTTTTGACAACCAAATGTGAATTCCTTTGTGAGGAATTGCCTCTGTTCATCAAGATAAACTCATGTGCCTGTTCTCCCATCATAAAAACTGGCCTCACTGCCTCTGTGCTTGCTCAGTCGTGTCTGACTCCGTGTGACCCCGTGGACTACAGCCCGCCAGGCTCCTTTGTCCATGGGATTCTCCAGGCAAGAATACTGGAGTGGGTTGCCATGCCCTCCTCCAGGGGATCTTCCCAATCTAGGGGTCGAACCTGCGTCTCTTATCTCTCCTGCGCTGGCAGGCAGATTCTTTACCACTAGCACCATCTGCGAAGCCCCAGAGCTTTGTGGCTTCTAGCAAACTGTTCATTTGGCTCTCGGTTCTGAGTATGGATTGGACAGTTTTTATCTGAGTTGACTTGGTTTTTTTCTGCTAGTCTCTGTACTGCACCTGTGATCAGCTGGTGGCCTGACTAGGTCTCAGTGGCTTAGGATGTCTTCACTCACTTATCTGGCTGATGGCAAACCAGCGGAAGGGATAGACATGCAGTGAGTATCTCATCTACAGGCTGAACATGGGTCTCTTCCTATGATAGGCTCAGGCATTCAGAATAATAAAGGGCAAGCCTCAAAGAACAAGGGCTTTCTAAGCATCTATCGGTGCCATGTTGTGAATACTTCACTGACCAAAGGAAATCGTACGGCCTGTCCAGGTTCAAGGGCTTGAGAAATAGACTGTGTTTCTTGATGGGAAGAATTATAGCATCACATTGCAAGGGATGCAAAAGGGAAGAATTAGTAGCCTCTTACACATTCGATCATCAGTTTATTTCTTAAGAAATCATTCAGAGCTTGGAATTAGTTTTGAAGATCAGTCGGTTTAACGCGTGTTACTCTGTTACCGCCAAGCTTCTAGTCAACAGCTTTCTGAGTGAATGTGGCAGCCATGTTCTGTCTACTTTCTTTTGCTGCTTTGCCTTATCTGCTGTGAATTCGCTCACACACGTATGTGTTCTGGCATAAGCCTGGCTATTAAATTAAAGGAGAGTATAGTTCTGCCACAGTCCCGATCATGCCTACTATGTGGAGAATACCTTTTATACCAGTGATTTGTCTTGACAACTAAGCCTGATTCAAAATTTCCGCAAGATGAACTTTGATTTAGTGTGATTCTGAATAAAATATTTTAATACTTTAGAGACAGTAGAATTATTTCCAATTTTCCATAAGGTCAGAGTTTTTGATGTAATTGCATAATATCAGTTTCTCCTAAAATGCAGCCATGATGATAATCACAGATAAAGCAAAAGGAGCTTTATCCCCAGTGCTACATAACAGGGAATTAACCTGACAGTATGAGCATAGCACATTTGGGGACTGCAGTGTGTTATTGCTTGGTATATAATACTTGATGGGACAGAACAATTTATTATAGCTTTAAAATAATTTAATAGTATCTTAATGAAAGTCAAATAAAACTTTTGCACAGTCCTTGAAATACTTCTGCTAAAAGGAACATAGTTTTAAACCCTCTGTTTCATATTCTGTCTCCGCCACAAGACGACAGGTGTCTGAAGGAGGGAATCCCTTAGTATTGTGTCCTAAACTAGAGAGTAAAGATCCTCAGTGTTTCCCTTAACTGATGTTTACCAAATAACAAAGCATTAACAACTTGGTTAGTGGTGAGATAAGTTTTGTCCCTGATTTTTCTTTTTATGGTAAATTCTTTAAGTTAGGCACCATAAATAGCATCTCTTATTAATTTATTCAGGAAACATTATTGAGTCCATATTGTGAACTCAGATGCTGTGAAAAGTCTAACAGATACCAACAGGAATAATGAATAGTCTTTGTAAATATACAGCTCACATTATAGAAGTGCTAATAAATAAAATAGTTAAAATCACTATGAACACATGTATCATTGTTGAGCCACTGAACGTAGATCAGTGAGACTTAGGTAATCAAGTGTCTCCTAGGGGCTAGAATGTAAGTCCCATGAGTGTGAATTTGCTCTCTACTCCACCTCCAGAGACCCAGAATAGTCCTTGGCACAAAGTCGGCGGAGGGACAATACAGTTTGAATGAAGGATGCCAGGTCCTGAAGATGTAAGTTCTTACTGTCAAGCAGCTAGATGGGCAAGAAGGAGCGTCCACGCGCCAGCTGAGCGAAGAGTAATGACAGGTTTGAGAATGTTGCCCACTAGGAAAAAGACAAGAAGAGCTGAGAGCTGTGATGTCGTTATCCACTGGTCGCTGCTAAACGCAGTGCTCAAATCCTAGCCTCCCAACTCGCTGTAAATAAGAGTGCAAAGCACAAAAACAGGCAGCTTAGTCAGAAGGGTTACGCATCAAGGAGTGGGGACTTAGGGAGGCACCATTTAATCTGGTCAGCTTGTGAAAACTACATCTCCCCTAAAACAAAGCAAAATAAAATGAAATTCAGTGTTACTCAAGAGTGATTTCTCACCAACCACAATTCATTTGTAGTTATTGCTGGATTAGTCTGCAGATACATGTGAAGACTGTATTGAAATGTGATTTTAAACCGTTTCTATTGAGCATGATACCTGAGCATACTTTTGCCTGACCAGTTTCATGCCAGAGGAAGCTAATTCATGTTGTCACTTGTATAATAATTACAGCATTTACGAGACAGTTTGAGACTCAGTCTGGTACTAATATCTTTTTAGTGTGCAACAATAGTGTAACTTAACCACTCATTATATATGGCTGTTAGAGGAAGTATGGAAACATTTTGGGATAAAAATTTTCAAAATCCAGTGACTTATGTCTCTATTAAGGCAACTTTAAAATCTTACAGTGTTCATGCCAACATCTGTCTAACGCAGGAAGCGAGTCAATTCTGGTGAGAGAGCCATGGGCATGAATGTGAGCACTCTGCTGTGGGATTCTGGGCAGCTTCCTTCTTGAATTATTGTTCTAGTGATGCCGAGCTTGCTGAGATAAAGTACCTTTGGGACTGAGACTGGAAACAGATGTTGTGACATCCTATCCTTTTAGATTTTGGAGGCCATTATTTGCCTGGGTTGGCACAATTGTTGTTGGTAAATTGAGAGTATTTATCTAGAATTTAAGTCACAAATCTGCTCAGTGATTCATACAGGAAAAATTCCCAGAGGCTCAGGGAGTAGTGTGGGACAGCTGGATGTGAAAATGCCAGCAGCTGTTCAAAACACCTGCCTTTAGCACAGCATAAGTCCAGAAACCGGCTGGCATGAAAGGTAGCAGGAATTATCCAGAAAACATTGGCAGTGATTGACAGCTAGTATTCATTTTTGAGACCTCTTTCACTACTTTTCTCCCTTTTGAGAAGTGATACATCTTTTTCGGCCTTTCCCAGGATGGCTTAATGGTAAAGCATCCGCCTGCCAATGGAGGAGACGTGGGTTCAAGCCTTGTGTCAGGAAGATCCCATTTAGTAGGAAACGGCACCCCACTCCAGTACTCTTGCCTGGAGAATCCCAAGGACAGAGGAGCCTGATGGGCTGCAGTCCACGGGGTCGCAAAGAGTCGGGCATGACGGCACACGAGCACACACGTTCATCTTTTCAACAGATAGTCCGAATGCTGGAGCAGAGACCTAACTGATGCTCCCGTCATTAACCCTTTGGTAGAAGCTTGAAGAGCAGATCGGAAACCCAGGGCTGTTGACCTTTGAGTAATATGGATTTGAACTGTGCGAGTCCACTTATACACAGATTTTTTTCAAGAATATGCTGGGAAATGGTGTGTGTGGGGGGAGATTTTTGACAATTTGAAAAACTGCACAGATGAACCACAGAAATTGTAATTTTTCCATTTACAGTTCCCTTACAATTGAGGAATTGTGTACAACCTGTCATCACCCATTGTTTTTAGCACAACAATGTTCCCAGCACTGCTATGATTTTGGCGGTGATGCTGTAGAATTCTGTGACAGTCATTCGTCAGTGCTTAGGCGAGGCTGTGTGTGTCTGTGCACGCTCCGTCACCCAGTAGAGTTTGACTGTCTGTGAAACTGTAGCCCATGACTGTCGCCCACCAGGCTCCTCTGTCCGTGGATTCCCCAAGCAGGAATACTGGAGTGGGGTGCCTTGCCCTGCTCCCGGGGAATCTTCCTGACCTAGGGATTGAACCCGTGTCTCCCGTGTCTCCTGCATTGGCAGGCGGATTCTTTACCACTTGAGACATCAGGAAGCCTCCATAGGCCAGGCTACCTGAGGCCACTGTCTCAGTTACACTGGGCGATCATGAAACAGTCACACTGTGGCTTCTTCCCTATCAGTTATCATCATCCCCATAAACAAATGTGAGTTTCTTTTCACACGGCCTTTTCATTTCTGATGTCTAGTGTTAGTAATACATGTGACGTCTACAGCGTTTCCAACCATACACAAATTCTGGTGTAGGTACTGACAGACTACTCATCTTGTAAACCGATGACGTACACTCACAGTGCAGTACTTTTACCTGTATTTTTTCTTCCTGATGACTATCTTAATAATATTTCCTTCTCTCTAGCTTACGCTATTGTAAGAATTCAGCAAATAACATGCATGTGCTTACACGCACGTGTGTGTGTGTGTGTGCGCACGCACGCGCTCATTCATGTCCAACTCTTTGTGACCCCAAGACTGTAACCTGCAGGCTCCCCTGTCCGTGGTTTTTCCCAGGCAAGAACACTGCGGTGGGCTGTCGCTCCCTCCTCCGGGGACCTTCCTGACCCAGGGGTGGAACTTGTGTCTCCTGTGTCTCCTGCATTGCAGGGAGAGTCTGTCACCACCAAGTCGTCGGAGAAGCCTGATGTATAATACACGTGACATACAAAGCGTGCATCAGCTATGTTATCACTAAGGCTACCGGCCAGCTGGAGGCCATTAGCAGTGAAGTTTGGGGCGAGATACAAGTTATATGCAGTTTTTCGATTGTGCGGGAGTCAGGGTCCCTAATCCTTGACTTTTCAAGGGCCAACTCTATTAATAAAAGTTCAAAAGGAAATCCAGGGTCCAAGGAATCCATGATCCAAATGATTAAAAGATAGCAAGTATAGCAAACCCCATTCACACTTCTGGGCCCATGGCGGGCATTGCTAATCTATTGGACACGCTTTGCTGCTGCCCTGAGAAGGTACACCTGTCAGCCCCATCCTACACGTGCCAGCTCAGAGGGTGAAGTCTACTTACTACCCCTGGTCAAAAAGGAATTAGCTTGAGTGATTTAGTTCACTTTTCCAAAACGATCAGAGCTCGCATCCATGCAATGGCCGCCCTTGAATTTGTGTTTTGCCTGTATCAGCCAGGCTTCCCTGGTGGCTCAGCAGGAAGGAATCTGTCTGCCAAGCAGGAGACCTGGGTCCCATCCCTGGGTCGGGAAGACCCCCTGGAAGAGGAAGTGGCAACCCACTCCAGCATTCTTGCCTGGAGAATCCCGTGGAAAAAGAGCCTGGCGGGCTACAGTCCATGGGCTCGCACAGTCAGACACGACTGAGCACCCACTCACACTCACTTATATTAGCACCAACCACAGGTGGGGGCTTCGCAATCTCTGCTGAGGATGTGGCCTCCGGATCAAAAGAAAGAGAACTTTCCAGTAACTCAGTGGCTCTCAACAGTGGTTTTGCCACTTTCCGAGAAATGGTGCATTTTACCGAAGAGGATCTGCTAGATTTAAATTAATCTGCTGGCTTACATTACTTGGAAACGTACCTGTTTCCTATCGTGTTGGATTCTATGAGCGTAGTTGAATCTCATTTATTATTTCAATAATAGGTGGTTTTATGTGTTCTGGGAATCTGAGAAAATGTTGTTCTTCATAAAACTCCATTACCTACGGGGAGAATGTGTTACGTTCTGGATGAGACATTCTGTTACAAGCTAGCCCCTGAGCAAATGTTTTTGCAGATTATTTACAGACAAGTTACACTTTCTTCTTCTGTCGTTTACCAGCGAGCCGGTGACTCTGAACTGCCTGCCCTTTGTCACCGTGTTCATTTGTTCTTTTGAGAATTTTAATATCACCCATTGATATTCCGGTTTCCATCTGAATATAGCCAAGTGATTTTGGACCTTGTCACATTCTCCTCTGTGTCTCTGCTGTCACTGTTACCATTCTTTTATTGCCGTGTTATAACTTTAAAGATTATCCATCAGCAGCAAAAGACATGTTGCTTAATGTGACCTCACCTTCAAGAGCTTTCGTCACACTTTTCTTCCTCTTTGAGGAGGAGTAGTATTGAAAATCGGAGAAGGCAATGGCACCCCACTCCAGTCCTCTCGCCTGGAAAATCCCAGGGATGGGGGAGCCTGGTGGGCTGCAGTCCATGGGGTTGAGAAGAGTCGGACACGGCTGAGCAACTTCACTTTCACTTTTCACTTTCCTGCATTGGAGAAGGAAATGGCACCCCACTCCAGTGTTCTTGCCTGGAAAATCCCAGGGACGGGGGAGCCTGGTGGGCTGCAGTCCATGGGGTCACACAGAGTCAACGGCTCTGAGTTGCACGACTGGAGAGACTCAGCAGCAGCAGCAGCAGCAGTGTTGAAATGGCCAACAGCAGGCATGAGTAAGTTATGCTGTGAAAATCTTAGTGGAGCGCCATGGATGTAATCTTATGGTCCTATGTGAGTTCAGAGGGAGGTTTTACCTTAAACGTGATTTTTGAGGCTTCTTTTTTCCCAGCTAGCCCGTGATTTCTACATAAGTGATCATTGTTTCACGTTATGCTGAACCAGCTGTATTTTTAGTTATATATACTCCATGTAAAATGTTATTTTATTAAATGCACTTATTTATTAAATATAGCTTAAACAAATGTGCAAATAAAATAAAAATATGATTAACAGGCTAATGTAGCATTTAAATGTATTAACCGATATTATTAATGACTGCTATTAATCAAAGTTTTCCCTGTTTTTTCTCTTTGACATTGGCTGAAATTGGTTTGGAAACTTTTATTATTAGATAGGAAACATAAAAATGCCATCTATCATATAAACGTCATATCACATACTTGGCATTTTTACTATTTGGAGCATTTCGTTCTTCTCTTAGTTTCTGATTTACAATTTAGAGTAATATTTTTATTATGAAGATATCTATTTATTATAGACTCAGTAGAAAATGCGTAACAGCATCAAAGGGTGAGCTGAGGCTTGTTCTCTTCTTTGTGTTTTGGTGCACATGTCTTCGAGGCATTTATGTAACAAAAACTCCAGCATGCTTTACGATCTGTTTTCTAAATCCGTTTACCTCGTTTTCCTTGGTCGGTTTATCCAGGTCATTCTTTCTCCTTCCTTCTTCCTTCCCACCCCCGCCCCTTCTTGCCTCTTCCCTCCCACTCTGCTGGGCCGATTCTGGAGGCTGATTTGGCCTAGAGGTGTTTCTTCCACAGTTAGAAAGGAGATGGACACGACTTTGGGGTGTGTGTGCCTTTGTATGCACGTGGTTTTCTTTCAGAGTTTCCTCTCAAAGTTGTAGTAATTTTTGAAATATAAAATAAGGACGATACTCCCTATAGTTTTCCTTTTTCTGGGATAATGGAGAAAAGAAATCAGGATTATCTGTTCCTTCACTCAAATAACTTATCCTGTAAGTGTATCTATACTTGGCATAGTAAAATAAACTGATTGGACAGAAAAGAAAGCTACAAAACGTCACCACACATCTGTGAACTTCGTGTGTCTCACAGCCACCATTGTGGATCCCTGCAGAAATAATGGGCTGTTTAGTAAATCAGGCAGAGTCAGTTCTGCACAGAAACATATAAAATTGAATTTTGGCCCCATGCTAGATACAAAAATCAGTTCCAGATGGATTTATTGTTTAAATGTGAAAGATAATGCTTTGATTTTTTAAAAAAACACTTAGAAAAATATCTTGAATCATTAAAATAGGTAATTTTAAATTATAAATATGATAAAAATGAGAAATCATAAAGAAACTTTTAATGTTGGATTATACTTAGGACTGTGTTTCACACACACACACACAAAAAAAAGATTATAAAGCTAGAAAGACAAGCCATATAATGGGAAAAGATATTTTCAAGATATGTGAACAATAAGAATTAGCATTCCAAAATACAAACAGCATCTACAAATCAATAACAAAAAGAAAGCATCCCACCCCATTAAAGGCATTAAAACAGAAAGTAGGCACGGTGGGTGAACACCAGAATGTATTCTCCAAGTCACTGGCAGCGTGCAGAGAAGTCAAAACTGCAGTGAGACAGCACGTGACGCGTATCACAACGGGAGAAGTTAAATAGTCAGATGAAACCGAGGCGGTTTCTTGCTTCAGGAGAGCAGAATGCTGCTGCTACTTTGAGCAACAAAGTGGCGTGGCTTAGTGAGGTTATGGATGTGTCTGTGAGAATCTCAGCCCCTACAGCTGAGAGAATCTCCGGGGTGTATTCACTCGGAGACTAATGAAGGTGCGCTTGGGGTGGAGCTTTCCGTGTTATTTTTTTGTTTGCTTATATCCGGCTGTGGTGGGTCTTGGCTGCTGCAGGGGCTCCTCTGGTCGTGCAGGGGCCCCTCTCTAGTTTTGGGGTTCAGGGGCCCCTCTCTAGCTGTGGGTGCAGGGCCCCTCTCTAGCTGTGGGTGCAGGGCCCCTCTCTAGCTGTGGGGCTCAGGGGCTCCTCCCTAGTTGTGGGGTTCAGGGGACCCTCCCTAGTTGTGGGGTTCAGGGGCCCCTCTGTAGCTGTGGGGTTCAGGGGCTCCTCTCTAGTTTTGGGGTTCAGGGGCCCTCTCTAGTTCTGGGGTTCAGGGGCTCCTCCCTAGCTGTGGGGTTCAGGGGCTCCTCCCTAGTTGTGGGGTTCAGGGGCCGCTCTGTAGCTATGGGGTTCAGGGGCTCCTCTCTAGTTTGGGGGTTCAGGGGCCCCTCTCTAGCTGTGGGGTTCAGGGCTCCTCTCTAGTTTTGGGGTGCAGGGGCCCCTCCCTAGCTGTGGTTGCAGGAGCCCCTCTCTAGCTGTGGGTGCAGGGCCCCTCTGTAGCCGTGGGCATAGGCGCCTCATGTGGTCTCTCTGGTTGTGGAGCCTGGGCTCTCGAGCGCATGAGCCTCAGTCACTGTGGCTCCTGTGTTCATTAGTCACAGTTCCCAGGCTCCAGAGCACAGGCTCGAAGGCTGTGGCTAGGCGGCCTAGTTGCTCCAAAGCTTCTGGAATCTTCCCAACCAGGAATCACACTCATGTCTCCTGATCCGGCAGGCAGAGTCTTCACCACTGAGCCACCGGGGAAGCCCTAGAGTGGAACTTTTATAACAGATGAAGATTTGGGAGCAGCCCGAGTGTCTGTCAGCAGGAGAATGGACCACAGTAGAAGCACTTTGAACATTTAGACGATGGGACGCCAGAAGAACGAAAGTGAGATGAGAGTCAAAAGCTCCTTTTTACCCAGAGGGCTGGTGAGAGGGGAGAAAGTCACAGAACGCAATAATCTTGGAATATAATTCCATTTATACAGAAGATACCCATGGCAAATTCATATACAATATTGGTAAAGTTATTTGTGAATGTATTAAAGCTGTTTTTTAAAAGAAAAGAAATGGTTTTAAATTGAAATGCTATATAAGAATCAAAACAGGCATTTCCTCCTAGCAGTAACGTTTATGAAGGAACACACTGAGGGTTTCAAACACACTGTCGTTTTATATATTTCTTAAGCATTTTGATAGGAAAAGGAGTACAACAAGGCTGTATATTGTCACCCTGCTTATTTAACTTTTTTGCAGAGTACATCATGAGAAACGCTGGGCTGGAAGAAGCACAAGGTGGAATCAAGATTGCCAAGAGAAATATCAATCACCTCAGATATGCAGATGACACCACCCTTATGACAGAGAGTGAAGATGAGCTAAAAAGCCTCTTGATGAAAATGAAAGAGGAGAGTGAAAAAGTTGGCTTAAACCTCAACATTCAGAAAACGAAGATCATGGGATCTGGTCCCATCACTTCATGGGAAATAGATGGGGAAACAGTGGAAACAGTGTCAGACTTTATTTTCTTGGGCTCCAAAATCACTGCAGATGGTGACTGCAGCCATGAAATTAAAAGACACTTACTCCTTGGAAGGAAAGTTATGACCAACCTAGATAGCATATTGAAAAGCAGAGACATTACTTTGCCAACAAAAGTCCGTCTAGTCAAGGCTATGGCTTTTCAAGTGGTCATGCATGAATGTGAGAGTTGGACTGTGAAGAAGGCTGAGTGCTGAAGAATTGTTGCTTTTGAACTGTGGTGTTGGAAAAGACTCTTGAGAGTTCCTTGGACTGCAAGGAGATCCATCCAGTCCATTCTAAAGGAGATTAGTCCTGGGTGTTCACTGGAAGGAATGATGCTAAAGCTGAAACTCCAATACTTTGGCCACCTCATTTGAAAAGTTGACTCATTGGAAAAGACCCTGATGCTGGGAGGGATTGGGGGCAGGAGGAGAAGGGGACGACAGAGGATGAGATGGCTGGATGGCATCACGGACTCGATGGACATGAGTTTGAGTGAACTCTGGGAGTTGGTGATGGACAGGGGGGCCTGGCGTGCTGTTATTCATTGGGTCGCAAAGAGTCGGACACGACTGAGCAACTGAACTGAACTGAACTGAACTGAAGCATTTTGATGAGCAAATCAGTGCTAATTTTGTTTTTTATAATTTTTATATATGTGTACTCTTTTGTACGATATATATGCATATATATGTGTGTGTATATATTTCGTAGCTGTGAAGTGTTGTGTGTGTGAGTAAAAGTGTTAGTCACTCTTTGTGAGCACATGGACTGTAGCCCACCAAGCTCCTCTGTTCATGGAATTCTCTAGAAACGAGTTCTGGAGTGGGCAGCTATTCCCTTCTCCAGGGTATTTTCCTGACCCAGGGATCGAACCCTGTTCTCCTGCCTTGCAGGCAGATTCTTTACCATCTGAGCCTCCAGGGAAGCCGTGGAAGATGGGCGTGTAGTATGTTCCGTAGGTTTAATAATATGTGATTTTAGTGTCTTTTGTCTTGGTTGATGTATTTGTTTCCTTCCCCTTTTTAGGCATCAAATAGCACACTTTTTTCCTAGAAAAGTTCCTGTTATTCCAGTGAGTATAAATTCTGAATCGGTAATGATTTTTTGTCATCATTTGAAGATGCTATTTTCGTGTCATCTGGCTTCCACTATAGCCATAGGACAGTCAGCTGTCAACCTAGTCAGCCTGGGTTTAGGTAATCTTTTATTCACTATGGCTATTCTTATCCTCCTAATGTTTGGTGTTTTGCAGTTTCCGCTACAATGGCTCAATGATTTACATCTGTCATAACATCTGGAAAATTCTGAGCAGTTTTTCTTTTCATAAATCCCTTCCCTAATTCTCTATTTTCTTTCACGGGACTCCAGTTAACCACGTAAAATTATCTATCCTGCTTGCTTTTAACTTTTTTGCCATATTTTTCTATCAGTTTCTGGGCATAAGTAACACATTTATATTTATCTTTCAGTTCCCTGATTCTATCCTTATCTGACGTACTTATGAATAACCTGTGCATTTTAAAATGTTCAGTTGGAATGAACTTTCTCGTAGAGATGTATCCTTTGCTTCCTTTTTAATGTACAGTCAGTTTCCCCATTTCTGGTTGATGCTTCTCCCTGGTCTCCTGCTTTTTTAAGTGTATGGATGCGTTTAGTTTCTATCCTGTGTTTGATAGTTTCAGCATCTAGTAGATGGTGGAGTTGACACTCTTGTTTGGTACTTCGGCGCTTCTCTCTCACTGTACCTGGTTTCCCCGTATTCTCTGATGTTCAGTCTGTGGTGTTCAGTACGGTCCCTTATTTGCTGAAACCTTGTCTCTAGGCGTCTCTGAGGCTTGGTGTCAGGACATGCTGCCAAGTGAGGATTTGTGTTTGTTACTGCAGCATCTGGAGGTTCTACTACACCGAGACTGCTCGCAAAAAATTCCTGGGGGTGAAATGTTTCTATGACACAGAATAAGTGAATTCAAACCCTAAATCCGTGTAAGGGCCAATTGTACACTGCACATTTCAAGAACAGGTCTTCTGTTTTGGGTAGTTGTTCAGTCACTAAATCCTGTCTGACTCTTTGTAACCCCATGGACTGTAGCGCACTAGGCTCCTCTGTCTTCCACTGCCTCCTGAAGTTTGCTCAAATTCATGTCCCTTGAGTCAGCAGTGCTATCTAACCATCCCATCCTCTGTCTCCCCCTTCCATCCCCTTTTGCAGTCAGTCTCCCAGCATCAGGGTCTGTTCCAATGAGTCGGCTCTTTGCATCAAGTGGCCAAAGTATTGGAGCTTCAGCACCAGCCCTTCCAATGAGTATGCAGGGCTGATTTCCTTTAGGATTGACTGTTTTGATCTCTTTGCAGTCCAAGGAACTCTCAAGAGTCTTCTCAAACACCACAGCTCAAAAGTATCAATTCCTTGGTGTTCAGCCTTTTTTATGGTTCAACTCTCACACAGAGCCAAAATTGATTCAGACAAGTGTCTTTGACTACTCCTTTTGTGAAATGGGATGGGTTATTTTTATTTTAAGTAATGAATCACTGAAGGTACTGGAGATTCTAGATAACACGGAATCTCTGCTGCAACTCCTTGCCTTCCAAGGGATGAAGCAGTCTCCCGTCTCCCTTAGGGACTCTCAGCGAAGAGCTTCGTGTGACTCAGGAGACTGGCAGGCGCTCTTAGGGAGCTCCCTGTCTCTGGGTGTGCCCCGGTTCACATCACAGCTATGCGTTTAAAGGCTTTGTTAACACACCTTTTATTCAGCACTTCAGACATTTGTAGCATGGGGATTTTAGAATATTTTGTCTGTTTTTAGAAATGGGGTCAAGTCCCACACATCTAAGTCAAACTTTAAGTTTTAAAACTAATTTACTGTCAGCTGTACTTAGAAGTGACCTCACACTGCAAATGAAACACCAGGAGACCGGCAAGAACTACCTGGCATCTTTCAAGAGCTTGATTTTTGCCTCTTGGTTGGTTGCTTGTTTTTCAGTGGGATCTTAAGATGAGAGCACATCCTTGTGGGAGTTAGACTTTCTACAGAGGTTTTGATGTAATGCTGGAGAAAAACAAAGTTCAATTAATGAGACTCTTCAGCTTGAGATGCGAAACACAGTAGGGGAAGGACACTGGAGCTTTGGAAAGCTGACAAAGCCATAAAGAACGCATGGTCCTTTTTAAGGCAGAGAAATCATGAAAGATTAGGGGAAATATGGAAAAGGGATGTGGGAAACGATGTCAGTTACATATCTCTCATTTAACGGTGGCTGACTATTCACATATCTGGATTAAACATTTTGTGGTTTTATTTCTTTATCTGCTGGCTGTGCTGGGGCTTCCCTGCTTCTTGGGCTTCCTCCAGCTGTGGCAAGAAGGGGCTCCTCTGCCTGCAGTGCCCCGGCCTCTCTCTGTGGTGGCTTCTCCCGCCGCAGGGCGCGGGCCCGGTGGCTGTGGCTCCTGGACTGCAGGGCGCAGGCCTCTCTAACAGGCTCAGCGGTCGTGACGCACGAGCTTTGTTGCCCCCCGGCCTGTGGGATCGTCCTGGACCAGGGAGTAAACCCGAATCTCCTGCGCTGGCAGATTCTGTACCGTTGACCCACCAGAGGAGCCCTGGATTAAACATTTTAAAGTAGGTTCTTTTCCAATAATGCATAAATTTGCTGTGTGTAAAAGATAATTATTTAGAATTGTAAAATTCAGTCTCTTCAGATCACAAAAATGGATTTGACTCATATTTTCTTTATTAACTATGTAATTTTGATTTGTTTGTTTTCAGAAGAGAATATGCAAGTCACTGCTTTGGAAATATGTAGACTCTATTTTCAATCGAAATATTGTATTGAATCCAAAGTGAAAAAATGGGGTTCTTATAAAGATAGTACAGTTTTTATCTGTGATGGGCTGTGCCAATATATTCAATTCAAAAAAGAAAAGAGTATCTAAATCTTTAAGCTGAAGAGGTAAAATAAGAAATTGTTATAATAAAATGAAATTTCACCCAAACTCTGAAACTGTTCCAAGCTCTAAATTTCTTTAGCAATCACATTCCATGATAAATGCAAACACAAGGCGCACTTGGTCAGTCTCCACCCTGCTCCTATTCTTCTCTCAGACCTCAACTTGCAGTCAGATTCCGTTGCTTCCCACTCAACTCCTACAGACTATAAATCCTCCCTGTTGGGTTGCATAGCAACTGCCACTCAATCTCACCTGCAAAAGGTTAGTCCAGCATTTTTTTTGACGCTAGAAATAAGCAAGCCAGCAGGCAGCATTCTAAACAGAGCCGTTCAGATCTGGTTTTAAGTACAGAACTGTTGTCTTCCCAGTTGTGGCAAATAAAGGGACATGATGGACAGAAGGAGACAGGGAACTTGGAATCCAGGTTTGTCTCTGCTGGTAACTGGCCATGTGACTGCAACTTCTCCTCCCCTTCCTGGCCTGTGCCCTCTTTGCTATAGTGAAACCTTTGAATGCAGGGATGTTTGGGGTTGCTCCCGGGTCTGACGCTCTGGCAGTCGCGCGAGGATAACGTTGGTTTGATCTGGGCGACCTTCTGTCCGCGTTTCCGGCTGCCCCGTCGTCCAGTTTCCGGTGCCAACGCTCCTGACGTGCGTGCTTGCTGCGTCCTGTCTGCTTCTTTGTGACCCGGAGGACCGTAGCCCACCAGGCTCCGTCGTCCATGGGACATCCTGGCCAAGAATGCTGGACTAGGTTGCCATTTCCTCCTCCAGGGGATCATCCCGACCCAGGGATGGAAGCCATGTCTTCTGTGTCTCTTGCATTGGCAGGCGGATTCTTTACTCTCCTGGGAAGCCCGCAACACTCTTGACACCGTGTTCTGTAGGAGTGCAGTCCTCTAGAGGGCTCTCCAGGGGGAGCCAGTCACAGGGATTAAGGCAGTGGTCCCCAGCCTTTTTGGCCCCAGGGACTGGTTTCATGGAAGACAACTTTTCCATGAACCGGGGTGGAGGGTGTGATTTAGGGATGATTCATCACATTTACCGCGCACCTCGTTTCTCTTAGTGTTATGTCAGGATGTCAGCTCCACCTCAGACCATCAGGCATTCGACATGGAGGTTGGGGACCGCTGGATTAAAGTATGCAACTCAACCTCTATGTCCTAATTAAATACTCATAGAATTTGCAGGGTATAATATTTGGGGGTCTATGCTTTCTATATGAAGGATGGAAATTTCAGAGTGATTATATCCATTGCTTAGGGTTCTATAGTATATAAATCCTTGGAATTTGAGCATTAGGTAACCAGACCCCATAAACAGTGCACCTTTAATCATATTCAAGGTTCTTCCACTTGACTATAGTATCTACATATCTCTAAATATATTTAGATGTAGATATGGATATAGCTAGATAGATACTATTTTTCAGGACTCAGTTGCATTTGGCTAGAAGATAGAAAGCTGTTTCAATTTAGTTGAAGATATAAATAAATAAAAACTAATTAACGTTATTATTAGTTAAGGTGAATGAATGGAGAAGGAAGTGGCAGCCCACTCCACTATTCTTGCCTGGAGAATCCCGTGGACAGAAGAGCCTGGAGGGCTACAGCGCACGGGGTCACGAAGAGTCGGACACGACTGAGCGACTAACACACAAGGTAAATGAGAATTTCAGATGTGAATTATATCTGGCTCCAAATCACGCCTTCTCTCTCCACCTTAAAACTCTGCTCTGCACTGGATTAGCTTTGTTCTAAGGCAAACACCCCCCATGCGGGATGCGATGACAGCTCGGTGCCAAGGCGCACATTCTCGGAAACCCCAGCATGAGGACAGAGCCTGCGGCCTGACGTCCCCGGTGAAGCTGCACGTCGGAAGCTCCCTGGGGCGGGCTTAGGCTCTGCCCGGGCCCCAGGGACCTGGGAAGTGGGTTCTCTGCCCTCAAGACTAGTTGCCTGCTCGGCCCTGAGCTGTGTGAGGGAAGTGTTAGTCTCGTGAATCACAGGGATGGAAAGAGTGTCGGGTGTGGGCTCTGAGAAGAAGTTCCTAGTGCCGGGAGTGGGGACAGGTGAATGCTGGGTGAACAGAAAATCACGCTCACCCACCGCCAATGTTTTCACTTTCCAGAACTGAGACGCAGCAGCTGTCACTGTCAGACTCAGGGATGAATACAGTGAAAGAAGGAATTTTGCATTTTGAAGCCTCCTGTTCTCTTTGTGATATTGTTCAGCTGAGTTGGCTGGTGTTGCATTGTGGCGCCTGTCTGCTGCCAGGCTGCACTCTGGTTGACATAAGAAAAAGATTATTTTATAGAAATCCCCTCTTCCTTTGTCCTTCATGCTGTAGCTTTGGTATTGTCTCAGAAATGGAGCTGCACAGAAGGGGACAATATTATTTGTCAGCAGCAATATGGCAGGAAACCCGCTGATTCTTCCAAGAGAATTTCCTGTAAATATCCTTAACGTCTTGCAGAACAGTCCCAGGAAACTGGCCTTCCCCCTTTGCAGGAAGTGCTCTTCTTCTCACAGACCTGGGCAGGACGCTGACTTTCAGCACCCTTCTGTTATATCCAGTAATTATTGACATGTCATCTTCCTATTGATATGAATTTTTCAGGAATATCTAGTATTCTCTCAGATGAGTTCTTAGGATGAACTCTTGAATGCCTCCACAAGAAAAAAAAAGTGATCAAATGTTTAGCTGATAATTTGAAAAGACTGTTCTATTTAATGAACATGCTTACTGAACAGTTTTTTGTCTTTTAAATGAGAAGGGTCCGTTCACAGCAACAGAATCTGTGCTTTTCACTTCTTTTGTGGCTCCCTTAGCAAGCAGTAGGTACATATTCTGTGTTCATTGGAAGAACTGACTCAGCAAACTAGATTCCAACGTCAGCAAGTGAGACTCCATGCAAAAGTTTCAAATTTGGTAGTGTATTTATTGCATATGCAAAATAATGTGAAATTGATATTGAAAGGGGAAAATGCCTCTCATTACTGGTATGAAAGGCACAACTATTTCGTTAGACCTTTCTTCCTCCACAAAGCGGGTTTACTTTCGTTATTCTCCAGAGTATAGTGATGGTCCTTTTTGAGGAAATTCCTGTGGACCTTTCCCGGTTATCCCAGTAGGGGCAGTATTTGTTTCCTTTTTCTAATTCCTCTTCTCAGCAGGTAACATAGGGCCTAGTACACGTTGCTTGTTTAATAAACATTCATTGAATGAATTAACAAGTGCATATGAATCATTGTTTTTAATTTCATAATTTGATTAGTTTCAGAGACTTGAGAAACCCCTATGGGATAGAAAAAGTCTCTGCGTTTACTGTGAGTGGAAATTATTTTGATAGGAACTTGAACAGGATATGAATCTCTTGGGAAAAAAAGAAAACATAGTTTACTCTTTGAAGCATAGTAACATGAATATGCTTTTTAAATAAAAGGACTCAACTAAAAGAAGCCCAAGTCCCCCAAACAGTAAAGCATATTTCCAATTGAGTAGTAACAGGTAGCATTTAACTTATGAGTCCTGCTTTAGAAGCTAATTGAATTTCAGCCCAGTATGAATTTGTCACATGACATGAACAGGAGGCAGTAAGAAAAAGCAAAACTGACCTAACACTAATTAGTTGTTCATCGTGGCATTTAAAAGAAAAAAAAAGTGATACCCAACATGGTCAGTTGCCATTTCAATTATGAATGGGCATTCTTTTCTCGTTATGCAGGGAGACTGAACAGTTGGTTCTCTTAAATTGTTTTTTCCTGGCGTCTGGCATAGATATTGTCAGTCAGAGAGTAATTTCAGATTTAAATCATTCTGACCAGGTACTAGTAGACCGAGCAGATCAAGGGAAATTATGATGGTTCACAAAATAACTTCTCTTAGTATAAACACATACTAATTTCAGACTCTGCAGAAAAATGCCTTCCTGTAAGAATACTCTGTTTAAATCTGTGGGATTTCCTCTGAAGTTGCTCTAGAGGAAAGGGGCTTTGCTTGCTGAGAAGGCTGTGGCCCCAGCCCCTCTCCACTGTGGCCACAGGAGACTTTGCCCTCGAGATTTATCCTTAAGGCGAGAGGAATCAGCGTGCTCTGCTCACGACCGTGGAGTGCCTTGTCACCGGATGCTCGCAGGAGTAAAGGCTGAGTCCCCGCTGGTTCCACTGGCTCTCAGGCTCCACATCTGCCCTGTCATACAGTTCCAAGTGCTTGTGCCATTGACCCCTTAGAAAATGACCACAATCTTAAACCCCGTCTGGCCACTGGTTTCCTTGACCCAATCGACAGATTCAGTTTTTGCTCATCTCTCTCTCTCTCTGGATTCTTGCTCCAATAACTCTTTGTATCAATAAAAACTTTAGTTGTCAATGATAGGAAGCTATATTAAATCATTTTAATAAAAGAGGACATTTATTGGTTTGTTTTTTCAGTTACTCCGTCAATCCAACTCTGCGACCCCATGGACTGCAGCTCACCAGGCCTCCCTGTCCTTCACCAACTCCTGGAACTTTCTAAAACCCATGTCCATTAAGTCAGTGATGCCATCCAACCATCTCATCCTCTGTCCTCCCCTTTTCCTCCTGCCCTCATTTTCCCCCAGCATCACAGTCATTTCCAGTGAGTCAGCTCTTTGCATCAGGTGGCCAAAGTATTGGAGCTTCAGCTTCAGTCCTTCCAATGAATATTCAGACTTGATTTCCTTTAGGATTGACGGGTTTGATCTCTTTGTGGTCCAAAGGACTCTTAAGAGTCTTCTCCAGCACCACAATTCAAAAGTGTCAGTTCTTTGGTGCTCAGCTTTCCTTTTGGTCCAGCTCTCCCGTCCATACATGACTACTGGAAAAACCATAGCTTTGACCAGAAGGACTTTTGTAGCAAAGTAGTGTCTGCTTTTTAACATGCTGTCTCGGTTTGTCATAGCTCTCCCTTTCTCATTATCTCACATTTAAATTTCCAGCTGCTCTGTTACCTGCCCCAAGCTAAACCCACCATTTCTGGCTAGTAAAGCTGGGAGGAGTGCACACGCCTTCAAGCAAGAAGTCAGCAGATCCATCCTTTTTGGTAAAATTCGGCTGCCGTGAGTAGACACTTCTAATTTGGTGCTTGTATCTGATCACCGTTCAGCTGTTTTTAAAATCGCTTTGTGCAGTTTCATGCCTATTTTCTGTGGAGGAAAATTACCTGGGCTTCTCATGGAGCCATACGAGTAGCAGACAAGAGTACTTGAAGATGAGGAGTTAATGCCTTCACGCGGCTGAAATGCAGTACAATGCAGAGTACGGTGGAACGTCTCCTTTCCCGAGCCTCCTGCCCTGGCCTTCTTGGAAAGGAACCAGTAAACATCAATAGATCAGCATATATCCCTCTAGAGATGGACACACACGCACACACCTGCACGTGCGGCCGTGTATTCACCTTCTCTTTTTTTCACAAGTTTCTCTGCATATTTCTTTTCTCATTAGAATGTTTTATATCCATATATAAAGGTGCTCATTCTTTGCTTTGGACTGGAGCGGGTCTGTGGCTGTGCAGGGGCTTTCTCTAGTTGCAGTGAGAGGGCTTCTCACTGGAGTGGCTTCTCTTCTTGCTGAGCACAGGTTCCAGCGCTTGAGGCTCCAGTCATTGTGGTGTGTGGGCTTGGTTGCCCCGCAGCACGTAGGATCTTCTGGACCAAGGATGAGACCCATGCCCCTGTGTGGGCAGGTGGGCACTAAGCCCCTGGACCACCAGGGAAGTGCTCATGATATTTCTTAGTGTCACGTCATTTCATCTAATACATGCATGCACACAAACATATATATATATATATATATATATGTGATGTTTTGTATGCTCACTGCTTACATTTAGATCTTAGAAATCTTTTACTATAAAAATGCTTCAGTAATAAAATAGTAGATACCTATATTAATTATATATTTCTATGTAACTATGTCTCCAAATTTAGCTACTTAAAACAGCTTCCATGAACCAGAAGTGTCCAGGAACCAGCAATTTCCATGAATCAGTTTGCGTGGTTCCGGCTGAGAGTCTCCGGACCGCTGTCCAGGGGCCAGGGTCCGCGGAAGGCTCGCCCAGGCTGGAGAACCTGCCCCCGCAGGGCCAGTGACCACCAGTCCTCACTGTTGCAGGCGGGGCTCTCAGCCCCTGGCTGCACTGGTCTCTGCTTAGGGCTGCTTCGGGGTCTTCATGACACAGGTGCTGGCTTCCGCAAAGTGAGTGAGCCCAGAGACAGAGTAAAGTGAAGCCCACAGTGCCTTCTGTGAGCTCAGAAGACAGACTTCATCATTCCTACAGTGTATTGTTGATTAACCCCATTCAACGTGGGAGGAGATAACGTGTGTGCTAAGTCACTTCAGTCCTGTCTGATTCTTTGCGGCTCCCTATGGACTGTAGCCCGCCAGGCTCCCCTGTCCGTGGGATTCTCTAGGCAAGCGTATGGGAGTGGGTTGCCGTGTCCTCCTCCTGGGGATCTTTCCAGCCCAGGGACTGGACCTCCAGTTCCCGCCCTGGCGGGCGGGCTCTCCACCACGAGCGCCACCTGGGAAGCCCACTGAGCGCCTGCGCTGCGCTGCGCTTAGCTGCTCGGTCGAGTCCGGCTCTGCGGCTGCACAGACTGTAGCCACCAGGCTGTCTGTCCATGGGGTCCTCCAGGCCAGAATGCTGGAGTGGGCAGCCTTTCCCTTCTCCAGGGGATCTTCAAACCCAGGGATTGAACCCAGGTCTCCCACATTGCAGGAGAATTCTTTACCATCTGAGCCACCAGGGAAAGCCCAAGAATACTGGAGTGGGTAGCATATCCCTTCTCTAGGGGATCTTCCCAACCCAGGAACTGAACCAGGGTCTCCTGCATTGCAGGTGGATTCTTTACCAGCTGACTTACCAGGGAAGCTTCACCGAGTCCTTACCAGGTACCAACTTCAAGGAGAAGGAGGGAGGAGACTACACAAGGTAAATACCATGAAGTAAAACTCATGTCTGAAGCTAGCTGAAACAATATTCATGTCTCTTTTTCTATACCTATAGCTTTCTATTGCTGTATCTGCTTTGTATCAACCTATCCAATTATGTAAATTTTTTGCTCATGTATAAGGATATGTTCTAGATGTTATTGCTACATCAAATGGTATGTGCATTTGTGATTTTGTTGGACGTTGCCAAGATGCTCTCCGTGGGGTCCAACTTACTCACTTCCTAATTAGTAGTCTTGCTTAAATTTCTAGTCTCTTAACTTTATTGGGTTATTTTACACCATTAGAGTTTGTCATACTTCCTATGAAGTATTGAAGCCTCTAAAACTGTGACTGTTAGGTTTAAGGGAAAAATTTACAGTAATGAAGCTATGTGTGAATAACAGCTTTCTTAGCAATATATGGTGCCTGAATAAATAACGAGTTGCATTTTGATCAGAGGAAAATTTAAGTTGTTCTTGTCAGGGAATTCCCAGACTGTCCTTCCAGGCTGTAGTTCTCAAAGTGTGTTCACAGAGCACATTCCTCTGAGAGTTTCCACAAGCGGAAGACAGAGAACATATTCAGGAAACATGAAGACACATGAAGCACATTAGTAAGCTAACGACTTTGTGAAGGCTTTCGGAAATTACATCTACTTAATTTAATATTTCTCAAGCTTCCTTGACAATGAGATCTTTTATTTTTAACATAATATATATTGCAGCAATATTGCATACGGTTTCCAATGGAACATGTTATGTGGAATTTCCTGACAAGGCATTCATTTCTTTTCCTTCTTTAAAAAATTGCAATGAAATTCACATATCATAAAACTTATTATTTTAAAATGGACAATTCTGTGGTCCTTAGCATATTAACAAAGCTGTGCAATTATCACCACTTTCTGATTGCAGAATATTTTCATCATCCTCAAAGAAACTCCATGCTTACATAGTTACACCCTATCCCACCACCCTCCTATCCCCACAACCCTCCTATCCCACCACCCTCCTATCCCACCCTCCTATCCCACCACCCTCCTATCCCACCACCTCCTATCCCACCACCCTCCTATCCCACCACCCTCCTATCCCCGTCAGATCTGGAAACCACTGCTGTGTTTCTGTCTCTGTGAACCTGCCTTTTCTTGACAATCCTTGTGGATGGAACCATGCGATACGTTGTGTTTAGAGTTTGGCTTCTTCTACTTTGCATAATGTTTGCGAGATTCATTCATGTATCAGTAACTTAATTCCTTTGTTTTTCTATTTAGAAAGCTTTGCTATTTTGCATCGAGATAACTGAAACTTCATTAAACAAATCAGAATTGTGTATAAAACAATAGTGATTTTGTGCTAAGACTTTGGCAGCAGGTTTGTGTTGAAATATTTCATCTTCATTTAGATTCAGAGCTTTTGGGCTTTTAGGTTGCTGTTCCTTCAAATATGTAGTTTAGGTACAAATATTTGCAGATGTTCCAAGCTTGATTTATTAAAATAGTTTCAGTACAAATCCCTTATGCAATTAAACGCCTATTCATGTGTTCTTTTCACAGTGAAATGTTGTTAACAAATAGTTCTAATATAATAGCATAACGGTTAAGGGAAAACTTGGGTGCAAGTGGCTAATAGTTATGAGCTGGTGTAAGTTTACAAAAAATAGCATGTATTTTTTTAAACTGATTAAAATGCAGTGTGTGCACTTCGTGAAAAATTTGGAAAAGATGGAAAAGTGCAAACAGTATTATATTACTTTTCATTCCAATACCCTAAAATAGGCACTCTTAACAATTTGCTATTTGTTCCAATGTTCTTATTGTTTTTAATCTTGAAATTCAGGAATTTCACCCCAATTTGTCCTAATGAGCATCTCTTTTCATGAATTCTGCTCACTGGTTTCCTGAATAGCTTCCTTTCACACGTAGGAAATATCAGTGCTAGCAGAAATGGGAGCAGCACACAGTTGTCCCACTTGTTCACTTTGATGTAAACAATTTGCTGAAAATGTTGATATTAATTTTTTTCAGTTTGTATTGCATCTTTGAATTTTGAGATCATTTTAACCATTTAAAACAAAAAACTTAAAAAAACAGTTTGTGTGATTTACATAATCTACTTCATAGTTGCGCTTTATTTTTCAAAATCCTTTAGTCCATTGATGTCCATGGAACACATATTTTGTGGAAATCTTAATTATAACTGCAGTGTTGGAGAAGACGCTTGAGATTCCCTTGGACTGCAAAGAGATCCAACCAGTCCATCCTAAAGGAGATCAGTCCTGGGAGATCATTGGAAGGACTGATGTTGAAGCTAAATCTCCAACACTTTGGCCACCTGATATGAAGAGCTGACTCATTTGAAAAGACCCTGTTGCTGGGAAAAATTGAGGGCAGGAGGAGAAGGGGATGACAGAGGATGAGATGGTTGGATGCCATCACTGACTCAATGGACATGGGTTTGGGTGGACTCCCGGAGGTGATGGACAAGGAGGCCTGACATGCTGCGGTTCATGGAGTTGCAAAGACGCAGACACGACTGAGTGACTGAACTGAACTGAACTGAACTGATTATAACATATTCATTTGTGATTTTACTGAAATATATTTACTGAAAATATATTCCATGTTATAAGTATAAAGCATTTTATGAATTATGGATTTTGTTTCTTGTCCGAATAGAGCACACAGACATTTTGACACTTTGGCAAATTCTCAGTCAGTTAGTGCTTTAAACTTATATAATTCAAAAAACTGTAAATATGGCAATATACTTGCCCAAATATGAAGATCAATTATATGCTATTCAATATAGTATTTAATACAGTGTTTGGTTGTTCAGTCGCTCAGTCATGCCCGACTCTTTGCGATCCCATGGATTACAGCATGCCAGGCTTTCCTGTCATTCACTATCACCCAGAGTTTGCCCAAACTCATGTCCATTGCATCAGTGATGCCATCCAACCATCTCATCCTCTGTCATCCTCTTCTTGTCCTACCTTCAATCTTTCTCAGCATCAGGGTCTTTTCCAGTGAGTCGGCTCCTCACATCAAGTGGCCAAAGTATTGGAGGTTTGTATGTAAATATTCTAGTGAGCACTCAGTACTGATTTCCTTTAGGATTGACTGGCTGGATCTCTTTGCTGCCCAAGGGACTCTCTAGAGTCTTCTCCAACACCACAGTTCAAAAACATCCATTCCTTGGCTGTATTTATAACTGTAAATATTTAGACATAGGGCTGCAGGCATGTATTTATGTGATGGGATGGGGAGAAAAGGGAAGAAATCAAACTGCTTTTAAGCCTTTTCTTGGAGATTTCCTGTAACGGAGTGGCTACTAGCATCTGGTGAAAGTGGTTCTGACTGATGCAGAGATGAAAACGTGGAAAAAGTGGTCTGTATGTGACTTATTTCATGGTTCTGTTTAGGCCCTTTCACCCTCTTTTTCAAAACAGAGACAGTGTCCAGGGTACGTGCATATCAGTAATTCTTACAACGTTGCCTCATTCCATATGTTTAACTAAGTGGTTGACACCTGGGGAAGGTAACAAAATGAAGCACCAGGCACTTCAAAGCTACCATTTTAAGTTGGAGGAGTCTTTTCTAATTAGTTGTTATTATCCCCACATTCCACAATAAACTGTGGAAAATTCTGAAAGAGGTGGAAATACAAGACCACCTGACCTGCCTCTTGAGAAACCTGTATGCAGGTCGGGAAGCAACAGTTAGAACTAGATATGGAACAACAGACTGGTTCCAAATAGGAAAAGGAGTACGTCAAGGCTGTATATTGTCACCCTGCTTGTTTAACTTATATGGAGAATACATCATGAGAAATGCTGGACTGGAAGAAGCACAAGCTGGAATCAAGATTGCCAGGAGAAATATCAGTAACCTCAGATACGCAGATGATACCACCCTTATGGCAGAAAGTGAAGAGGAACTAAAGAGCCTCTTGATAAAAGTGAAAGAGGAGAGTGAAAAAGTTGGCCTAAAGCTCAACGTTCAGAAAACGAAGATCATGGCATCTGGTCCCATCACTTCATGGGAAATAGATGGGGAAACAGTGGAAACAGTGGCTGACTTGATTTTTCTGGGCTCCAAAATCACTGCAGATGGTGATTGCAGCCATGAAATTCAAAGACGCTTACTCCTTGGAAGGAAAGTTATGACCAACCTAGATAGCATATTCAAAAGCAGAGACATTATTTACTTTGCCAACAAAGGTCCGTTTAGTCAAGGCTGTTTTTTTTTCCAGTAGTCATGTATGGATGTGAGAGTTGGACTGTGAAGAAGGCTGAGCACCGAAGAATTGATGCTTTTGAACTGTGGTGTTGGAGAAGATTCTTGAGAGTCCCTTGGACTGCAAGGAGATCCCACCAGTCCATTCTGAAGGAGATCAGTCCTGGGTGTGTTCTTTGGAAGGAATGATGCTAAAGCTGAAACTCCAATACTTTGGCCACCTCATGCAAAGAGTTGACTCATTGGAAAAGACTCTGATGCTGGGAGGGATTGGGGGCAGGAGGAGAAGGGGACGACAGAGGATGAGATGGCTGGATGGCATCACGGACTTGATGGACATGAGTCTGAGGGAACTCTGGGAGTTGGTGATGGACAGGGAGGCTGGCGTGCTGCCATTCACAGGGTCACAAAGAGTCGGACACAACTGAGTGACTGAAGTGAAGTGAAGTGAAGTGAAGTCGCTTAGTTGTGTCGGACTCTTTACGACCCCATGGACAGTAGCCAACCAGGCTCCTCCGTCCATGGGATTTTCCAGGCAAGAATACTGGAGTGGGTTGCTATTTCCTTCTCCACGGAATCTTCCTGACCCAGGGATTGAACCTGGGTCTCCTGCGTTGTAGGCAGACGCTTTACCGTCTGCGCCACCAGGAAACTGATCCCCACATTCATAGCATTACATTTCTTTCTTTAAAAAATCAGCTAATTTTTGGCCATGCTAGGTCTTTGTTGCTACTTGGGCTTCTCTTTAGTTGTGGTGAGCGGTGATGGGGGCTCCCCTTCAGATGTGATGACTGAGTTGTGGTGGCCCCTCCTGTGGTGGCCCCTCCTGTGATGGCGTCTCCTGTGTTGCCCCATCCTGTGGTGGCCCCTTTGTGGTGGCCCCTCTCCTGTGGTGCCCCTCTCCTGTGGTGGTGTCTCCTGTGGTGGCCCCTCTCCTGTGATGGCCTCTCCTGTGGTGGCCTCTCCTGTGGTGGCCCCTCCTGTGGTGGCCTCTCCTGTGGTGGCCTCTCCTGTGGTGCCCCTCTCCTGTGGTGGTGTCTCCTGTGGTGCCCCTCTCCTGTGATGGCCTCTCCTGTGGTGGCCCCTCCTGTGGTGCCCCGTCCTGTGGTGGCCCCTCCTGTGTGCCTCTCCTGTGGTGGCCCCTCTCCTGTGGTGCGCCTCTCCTGTGGTGGCCTCTCCTGTGGTGGCCTCTCCTGTGGTGCCCCGTCCTGTGGTGGCCTCTCCTGTGGTGGCGTCTCCTGTGGTGGCCTCTCCTGTGGTGCCCCATCCTGTGGTGGCCTCTCCTGTGGTGGCCTCTCCTGTGGTGGCCCCTCTCCTGTGGTGGCCTCTCCTGTGGTGGCCTCTCCTGTGGTGGCCCCTCTCCTGTGGTGGCCTCTCTCCTGTGGTGGCCCCTCCTGTGGTGGCCCCTCCTGTGGTGGCGTCTCCTGTGGTGGCGTCTCCTGTGGTGGCCCCTCTCCTGTGGTGGCCCCTCTCCTGTGGTGGCCCCTCCTGTGGTGCCCCGTCCTGTGGTGGCCTCTCCTGTGGTGGCGTCTCCTGTGGTGGCGTCTCCTGTGGTGGCCCCTCCTGTGGTGGCGTCTCCTGTGGTGCCCCATCCTGTGGTGGCCCCTTTGTGGTGGCCCCTCTCCTGTGGTGCCCCTCTCCTGTGGTGGTGTCTCCTGTGGTGGCCCCCTCCTGTGTGGCCTCTCCTGTGGTGGCCTCTCCTGTGGTGGCCCCTCCTGTGGTGGCCTCTCCTGTGGTGGCCTCTCCTGTGGTGTCCCGTCCTGTGGTGGCCTCTCCTGTGGTGGCCTCTCCTGTGGTGCCCCTCTCCTGTGGTGGTGTCTCCTGTGGTGGCCCCTCTCCTGTGGTGGCCCCTCCTGTGGTGGCCTCTCCTGTGGTGGCGTCTCCTGTGGTGGCCTCTCCTGTGGTGCCCCATCCTGTGGTGGCCTCTCCTGTGGTGGCGTCTCCTGTGGTGGCCTCTCCTGTGGTGCCCCATCCTGTGGTGGCCCCTCTCCTGTGGTGCCCCTCTCCTGTGATGGCCTCTCCTGTGGTGGCCTCTCCTGTGGTGGCCCCTCCTGTGGTGCCCCGTCCTGCGGTGGCCCCTCTCCTGTGGTGCCCCTCTCCTGTGGTGGCCTCTCCTGTGGTGGCCTCTCCTGTGGTGCCCCATCCTGTGGTGGCCTCTCCTGTGGTGGCCTCTCCTGTGGTGGCCCCTCTCCTGTGGTGGCCTCTCCTGTGGTGGCCTCTCCTGTGGTGGCCCCTCTCCTGTGGTGGCCTCTCTCCTGTGGTGGCCTCTCCTGTGGTGGCCCCTCCTGTGGTGGCCCCTCCTGTGGTGGCCTCTCCTGTGGTGGCGTCTCCTGTGGTGGCCCCTCTCCTGTGGTGGCCCCTCCTGTGGTGCCCCGTCCTGTGGTGGCCTCTCCTGTGGTGGCGTCTCCTGTGGTGGCGTCTCCTGTGGTGGCCCCTCCTGTGGTGGCGTCTCCTGTGGTGGCCTCTCCTGTGGTGCCCCATCCTGTGGTGGCCTCTCCTGTGGTGGCGTCTCCTGCGGCGGCCCCTCCTGTGGTGGCGTCTCCTGCGGTGGCCCCTCCTGTGGTGGCCTCTCCTGTGGTGGCCTCTCCTGTGGTGGCCCCTCCTGTGGTGGCCCCTCTTGTTGCTGAGCACAGGCTCTAGGGCGCTCGGCCTTCAGTAGCTGCTGCAGATGCACGCATTAGTTGCGACCCCCAGGTTCTAGAGCACAAGCTCAGCAGTTGTGACGCACGGGCTTAGCGTCTCCTCAGGGTGTGGGATCTTCCTGGATCAGGGATGGAACGCATGTTTCCTGCATTGGCAGGTGGATTCTTTATCACTGAGCCCCCAGGGAAGCCCTTACATTTCTTGAGTTTACCTGCTTCTTCATCCTGTTTTACCAAGGCCTTCTCCAGGCTGAGGCGGAATGACTGCGCTGCATGTGAATAGTTACACACTGAGGGTTTAAATGAATACAGATGATCAGCCAGTTAATGACAGTTATGCCGAAATGCACTTCCATTACGGTTTCATCTGTTTAATGGCGGTTTTAAGAATCTAAATATGTTTAAGGAAAATGTCCATGGCGTGTTTGATTAATTTTATTTTAATTGCTATTATCATAATTTAAACAAATTTATGAGTCTGTGAGAGATGTCCTTCCAGGAGGTTATCAAAGGATCTTTGCACACAGGTTTAAAACTGGTTTTATACCATTTGGAGGTTAATGTTTTATCTTTTTAAAGTAGTAGTCCGTATACATCAGCCCTAGGGAATTTCTCACTTCTGTGTATCCAATCCAGACTGCTCCATTTTTTTTTACTGATTTGTCTTTGAAATTTGCGCTCTAGCTTGTAGGCAAGAGTCACCTTCCGTCTAACTGACTGCTTCCATCAAAGCTTTGCACACTTACCATCCTGCTCCATGGACTTGTCTGTTCAGTTGGCACGTGTGCACCCCTCTGGCCTGGCTGTCATGGACGCTGCGGCTCCCCCTTCATGGGCTTTCCCGTCTGAAGAAGACCATGTGTATGTGCGGCCAAGTCGCTCAGTCCTGTCTGACTCACTGAGACCCCATGGACTGTAGCCCGCCAGCCTCCGCTGTCCATGGGATTCTCCAGGCAAGAATACAGGAGTGGGTTTCCATGCCCTCCCCCAAGGCATCTTCCTGCCCCAGGGATCGAACCTCTGTCTCCTGCATTGGCAGGTGGATTCTTTACCACTGGGCACCAGGGAAGCCCGATGACAGACGCCAGCAGAATGCAAAAGATAAATCTCATCAGTTTTCCTATGGAAACTCTTGCCTTATGTATTTATTCCAGAACAGGGAAATCGTTCTGGACTTTTTAGAAGGATTAATATCTGAGCTCATATCTAACTGGCAAGTGGAAGTTAGATAAAGAACATGAGGAGGTGGCGGGTGAGGAAGGGGAGCGGCGGGGGGTGGCTGGGGGAGCAGCGGCAGGAGATGAGTTAGCTGTGACTGACGCGCCAGAGCACTGTGGGGGGGGCCTCGTCTCAGGTCATTTCACAGGGAGGGGAGCAAACGGGTGCAGGAACTGTTCATCAGTCAGAATACATAGGACTTAATTACTGGGGAGAGAGAAGAGTTCAGTGTAAGAATTGCCGACATGAGTATTTAATTCAGAGTCTCAGCCCAACCCCGGGTTTCCTGGATCAGAATTTCAGGGGGTGAGCCTGGGAATCTGTGCTCACCACACTGCACAGGAGATGCTGACCGTGAGAAGGCTGCAGTGCCGGATGAGGTCCACGGCTTTTTACTTAAGCACCTGGCTAGCTGAGAAAGTGAAAGACACTCCTGTGTCCGACTCTTTGCAACCCCGTGGACTCTACAGTCCATGGGATTCTCCAGGCCAGAATACTGGAGTGGGGAGCCTCTCCCTTCTCCAGGGGGTCTTCCCAACCAGCGATTGCACCCAGGTCTCCCGCACTGCAGGCGGACTCTTTACCAGCTGAGCCACCAGGGGAGCCCAAGTCGCTATGATAAAGGATGTCACTGGCACAAAGCATGTGGGATGAATACAATGATGGAAGAGAATTTTGTGTGCAGTGGATTTCAGAGGCTTGTAGGACTTTGAGAGAAAACTGGCCTGCAGGTAGGTAGGCAGGAAATGCCAGTGCTCGGGGGAGTGGTCTGGTTAGACGGTACCGCCTCCGGAAGCCAGTGGTGGTAACACACGGTCATAACCATGAGTGTAGCTGAGGTTCTTCCTGGAAAGCATGGAGAGTCAGGGGCCTCCGGGCTGGCTCAGCAGTTGAGTCCGCCTGCAGTGCAGGAGATGTGGGTTTGATCCCTGGGTCAGGAAGATCCCCTGGAGGAGGAAAAGGCAACCCACTCCAGTATTCTTGCCTGGGATATCCCATGGACAGAGGAATCTGGCAGGTAGAGTCCACGGGCTGCAAGAGTCAGACATGACTTAGCGACTAAAATAGCACGACGGTGAGCGAGGCCAGGAGACAGCCATCCACATAAGCGTGAAAGAAGGTGAGACAGCCATCCACGTAAGCGTGAAAGAAGGCGTCCCTCTAAACGGAGCAGAGGAAACGGAAAAAGAGGACTGTCGTACCAGGTGGACTACTCAGTACAACCTAATGGAGGGTCAGGGTGCTATCAGTGGTAACAAGCTTCCGATGCAGACGGGAAGGAGAATAAGACTTGGAGTGGACTATCCTTTAAATTCAGCACTCTGCAGTTTATTGGTGCCAGGAATTGAGTTCTGGGTTATGCCACTTTGAAATGAGTTAAGGAGATTTATTTCTTTATAAAGAGCAACATAAAATAACCAGTTGCCCACTCCAGGTAACATATATATATATAATCAAGCGTTAAACTATATTGTATATATCTTCAAGGGGGTCGAATTCTCACTATTACTTATATTAAAGTTTCATGATTCTAATCGAGAATCAAAGGAATTTCTGAGATTTTGTTTGTTTTTTCTAACTGAGTCTAAAATACCTTAAAGGAATGGCTTATAGATTACATTTTCATTTGGTGTTAGAGTAATTGAGGGCTCTTTGTTCTATTAACCACTATGGTTCTTTCCAGCTATTGATCATTATTTACATTTAAAGAAAAGGGTTTGCAATCTTTCCCTTCAAAAGAAACCGCACCACTCAACATTAAAATTTGTCTCAGAAAGTCAATAAAGCTAGTGAATCCCCATATATAACACCTCATGCTTCAGTTCCTCTTTGGAACTAAAACGGTTGGGCAGATATCATTTGGTACTTCCTCATGACCTGTAGTGTCTGGGCAGCCAGGTTAAAATGATTAGAAGACTATGTCTACAGCACGGACATTATTGTGCTGGGGAGCAAATGACTTGACTCTATAGAGTACTATGCATGCATTGATAGAGTATCTCAATACTGTCCTGGAATCAATCAAAATCTAAATGAAAATAAATTTAAAAAGTAGAAGTCACTCAGTCGTGATCAACTGTTTGCGACCCCATGGACTGAGCCCACCCTCTGTCCCTGGGATTCTCCAGGCAAGGATGCTGGACTGGGTTGCCATACCCTCCTCCAGGGAATCTTCCCAGTCCCGGGATTTGAACCCAGGCCTCTTAAGTCTCCTGCATGGGCAGGCGGGCTCTTTATCACTAGCACTATCTGGGAAATCAGAAAATAAATGACCCCTGGGGAAAGCAATCCTAACTGCTTATTTTACAGTTTAATGTGTGTGTGCTTAGCCAACTCTTTGCAACCCCACGGTCTGTGTCCCGGCAGGCTCCTCTGTCCATGGGGTTCTCCAGGCGAGAACACTGGAGTGGGTTGCCATTTCCTTCTCCAGGGGGTCTTCCCGACCCAGGGATCGAACCCTTGTCTCTTGCACCTCCTGCAGTGGCCGGCGCATTCTTCACCACTGTGATACCTGGGAAGCCCCTTTTACAGCTTAATATCACATCTTTTTTGTAAGGTGATTAAATGAACATTACAAATTTTAAATAGCACCAAAAAGTATATAGGAAGGATTCTTTTTTCTTTTTCACGTTTTTCACTCTAGTTTCTCAGTTCCTCAGTGCTGCTCTCAGAGGCCGGCAGCGCTGTGGCCGCTTTCTGCATCCTCTAGAGCGCATCTGTGAAGGTGCGTCTGTGTGTGCCATTCTTCCTGACCCAAACGGGCGCAAACCGCTAGGTTATAATCTAAACACACTTTCCTGCCTATGGAAGTTAAATATCACTTCATATTCTTTCATTTATTTACCTCATTCTTCTTAGTATTTAAAGAGGATTCATAAATGTTCCATAACCTGTCATGCTTCTACTGGAGGATATTTAAATTATTGCTGGGATTTTGTGACTGTAAACCATAGCCCAATATACATCCTTGCATGAGTCTTTTTAAACAAAGGTGAGTGAATTTACATTCCTAGGAAAATATTTTTTAATCTAAGAATATAATACTTGTATTTTTAATATTTCATGGACCTAACTAGCCTTTTCTGTATTTATAATTTTTATACCATTGCAAATATAACCAAAATAAGACCACGGTGAAGAGTGTGGCTTTAGCGACATAGGGATACACATAATAATCATGATTATTATGTTTCAGTTTTTTTGCTATTCCACTAAAGAGCCAGCATCAGTGAGTATACCCTTGGTCCAAATCAGAAAGTTTAATATCAGCCACCACCTGTATTAAATACCTGTTAAATTCTTGCTGCCATGAGTCAGGATTAGTGTTTTACATACTTTATTT
The DNA here is from genome assembly GCF_001704415.2 of Capra hircus. Lineage (NCBI taxonomy): Eukaryota > Metazoa > Chordata > Mammalia > Artiodactyla > Bovidae > Capra > Capra hircus. The sequence continues at coordinate 82,113,009 of NC_030820.1, forward strand.
AAGCCCCACAATATCCCAGGAAGTAAGCACTGTTGTTATCCCTACTTTAGAGATGAGGAAACTGAGTCCTTAAAAAGATACATTAAATTCCAAGGCCTCACAAGTATTATGACTTAGACATTAAATATAATAGTGATCATATATGCTAGAAAAAGTCAGATATCAAGTTTTACAGGAATTGTTTTATGTATTTGATGATTTTAAAAACATTTTATCAGCTTATATGAAATAGATAATATTTGCCTTCAAATGTCATTCATTGAAGATAATTTTGGAATAATGCCCAGGAAATAACACAAAAAGTTATTATTTCTATAAAATACTGTGATACAAAATGTTGATAACACTTCTAAATTTCAAATAGAGTCCTTGTCTCTTTAATCACAGAACTTTCATCTTTAAGCATTTCAGTGGCAGTATGAAATTTCAGAATGTTCTCTTGAAATATATTCATTGCAGTCATTTCATCCTCATTTCATAATAAGACAATATCCATGGACATGAACTTAACTTTCTGAAGCGTTTAAGACTGCAACTAATAAGCGCATCTTTGTCTCCGTCTACCTCAGCAGCCGGCACCAACGTCGTCTTTCTTTGTGTCCATGCAGATTCCATGCTCACTGCAGACCAGGTGCACACTCGATTTTCCCAGTGTTACACCAGCTTTACGATGGAGTCAGACTCATTGCCCTTTTCCTCTGTGCTTCCACCGTCCTTTTCAATGGACTCATTCATTGTCTGAAAGGGTGCTGAGAGGCGAGTGAATGAGCCACATCCCTCCGCCTTTCTCTGTGAGCAGTGCGTTGGTCTGAAGGCACTGAGCTCTTTTTGTCGTTTTTCACATCCCAGGAAGGCTCCCCAGGCGGCCAGTGCAGAGAGCAAGAGGCAGAAGCTCAATCCCTGGGTCGGGAAGATCCCCTGGAAGGGGACATGGCAGCCCACTCCCGCATCCCTGCCTGGCTGCGACAGTCCATGGGGCTGCGAAGAGTCGGACACAGTTGAAGTGACTTAGCACAGCACAGCAGCAGGAAAGGTCTAGAAAGATCCCTTTGATCATAAAATAGATTCCAAGTAGACTTTTAATTGTCTGTCTATTTTAAGTCTCCATTTCTAGAATCCATGGTTTAATATAATGAAATATTCTGTTCTGAGCTTTAGCTGTCTGGGAGAGATGCAAATACTATTTGAATTAGCTATGAGCAGGCCATCAACCAGTGGCTGTTCTATAAATATGATGGCAGTTGTTAGTAGGAGCTGAATTAGAGTGACTATATACTCTCTGAAGCAGGTAGCTTGGTGTTCTATATGTATTACATTATTTAATCTCTTTAATATTGTCACCCTGCTTATTTAACTTCTATGCAGAGTACATCATGAGAAACGCTGGACTGGAAGAAACACAAGCTGGAATCAAGATTGCCGGGAGAAATATCAATAACCTCAGATCTGCAGATGACACCACCCTTTTGGCAGAAAGTGAAGAGGAACTAAAAAGCCTCTTGATAAAAGTGAAAGAGGAGAGTGAAAAAGTTGGCTTAAAGCTCAACATTCAGAAAATGAAGATCATGGCATCCGGTCCCATCACTTCATGGGAAATAGATGGAGAAACAGTGTCAGACTTTATTTTGGGGGCTCCAAAATCACTGCAGATGGTGACTGCAGCCATGAAATTAAAAGACGCTTACTCCTTGGAAGAAAAGTTATGACCAACCTAGATAGCATATTCAAAAGCAGAGATATTACTTTGCCGACTAAGGTCCGTCTAGTCAAGGCTATGGTTTTTCCTGTGGTACTGTATGGATGTGAGAGTTGGACTGTGAAGAAAGCTGAGCGCCGAAGAATTGATGCTTTCGAACTGTGGTGTTGGAGAAGACTCTTGAGAGTCCCTTGGACTGCAAGGAGATCCAACCAGTCCATTCTGAAGGAGATCAGCCTTGGGATTTCTTTGGAAGGAATGATGCTGAAGCTGAAACTCCAGTACTTTGGCCACCTGATGTGAAGAGTTGACTCACTGGAAAAGACTCTGATGCTGGGGGTGGGGATTGGGGGCAGGAGGAGAAGGGGACGACAGAGGATGAGATGGCTGGATGGCATCACTGACTCGATGGACGTGAGTCTGATTGAACTCCGGGAGATGGTGATGGACAGGGAGGCCTGGCGTGCTGGGATTCATGGGGTCACAAAGAGTCGGACACGACTGAGCGACTGAACTGAACTGCCTGAACATCATCTTGGAGTAGATTAATAATAATATATCCATTGTGCAGATGAGGAAGCTGAGGCTTTTAGAACTTATTCACTGGATTTGCATACAAGCAAAGTTGTAGATCCAAAATTTAAAACAAGTTCTGTCTAAACCCACAGCCTCAGTTCCGCCTGTGGCATCCGCTCTTTCTCTGTCTCTTCTCCCTACCCTCCTTTCCTCTTTTATCCCTCCCTCCCTTCTCTTTTTTCTTCCCGTTGACCTGGGTTGAAAAACGAATAGTAGCTTCTGTGGATAGAATCTCTATAAAAATGATCATACTTCTGATCCCTGTGCAACAAAATAAAATGGAGTCGAGGTACAGGAGCTTTTGTTCCAGGCTTTACAAAGAAAGAACGGCAAGTAGAGAAAAAAGGAAGGAAAACAGCCCTTGCCTGAATACGATTCTTGCCCAAGAGAAATTGCACGCATGTTTTGAAATTCCAACAGAAAGTCGCTACCAGTGAAAAATCCTCCTGTGCGATATGCTAGTAGAGGAGATTGATGGAGGTGGGCACCCACGATTCATCGCCCTAGTGATTCAGGGTCGTGCTTTGTATTCACAGAGACACCGCTCCAGCTGAGGATGTGCTGAGTCAGCTGACACCCATGCTCGCGGCACACGGAGTGCGATGCAGGAAAATAACCCTCTGGATGCCCCGTTCACAGTGCGGAGCAGGAGCCTGCCGGAAGAAGGAGGAGGCAGGAATCACCCCCTTGAGTCTGAGAGTACTGAGAAGGGAAAGGCCGTTGACTTAAACAGGAGGGTAGATTCGCAAACGGCAAACTCGGGGATCTGAAGACTCGAGCAGATTCCAGTGTCAGGGCGCGCCCATCCCGCCCCTACAAGGAGCACTGCGCATGCCTCACCACCACTCGGTGCAAGGAGTCAGACTCGCTCCATTTCACAGACGGCAAAACTAAGGCCAGAAGCACTGTGTTCCTCAGCCTGTAAGACACCGGTGTGCAGGGAAAAGGGCTCTTCTTTGAAAAAATAATATTAAAATCCTTTTGATTGTGTGTGTTTTGTGGTTATTTAGAGGCACTTTCCATCTGCTGGAATATGATAGGAAATCATGAGATAAAGGTTGGCGATAATATTCTGCCATCCTTGGGAAAATATGTAATGACAGAGTGAAAAAGGGTTACTTGGTGGCAAGGAGCTCTGTTGGAACCTAATCCTACACCTGTGTTCTAAAAGGTTAGAGTTCTGGTGAAATGCGGCTCTCGCTTTCATCAGCTGTATCGCCTGTGGTTTATCATTCTGTTAAGAGAACCGCTGTGAAAATGTAACCGTTTCATAGTTACTGTTTAGTCTTGCGTTTTGCCAGGAAAGGACAGGATTGGAAATCATTACTTTGTGTTTTGGGCTTAGGTCTCAGGTGACTCCAAAATAAAGATCCTGCCCGCCAATGCAGGAGACCCGGGTTCGATCCCTGGGTCGGGGAGACCCCCTGGAGGAGGAAATGGCAACCGGCTCCAGTATTCTGGCCTGGGAAACCCCATGCACGGAGGAGCCTGGGGGGCCGCAGTCCGTGGAGTCACAAAGAGCCGGACACAGCTTAGCAACTGAGCACGCACACATTGGTAATTTGAACAGAAGGTGTGTGTGTGTGTGCGTGTGTGTGCACATGTGTGTGCGCGCGTGTGCATGTGTGTGCATCCCTGTGTGCGAGTGCACACGTGTGTGTGTGCGCGCGTGTGCATCCGTGTGCGTGTGCACGTGTGTGCATCCCCGTGTGCGTGTGTGCATGTGTGTGCATCCCTGTGTGCGTGTGCACGTGTGTGTGCACGTGTGTGCATCAGTGTGCATGTGCACGTGTGTGCATCAGTGTGCGTGTGCACGTGTGTGCATGTGTGTGCATCCATGTGTGCGAGTGCACGTGTGTGTGCACGTGTGTGTGCATGTGTGTACATCCCTGTGTGCGAGTGCACGTGTGTGCACGTGTGTGCACGTGTGTGCATCCGTGTGTGCACACGTGTGTGCATGTGTGTGCATCCGTGTGCGTGTGCACGTGCGTGTGTGTGTGTATGTGTGCACATTTTGTTGTGTATGTACACACTCACATTCATACACTTATGTTTGTAAATTACATGCCAGACAAAAATGTCATGCAGCCACGCTCTTGTCATTTTCCCGTTGGGGCTCTTGTCTGAGGTCTAATGTTATTATTATTATATATCATTATTCTTAAATGATTCTAAATAAGACTTGTGTCTCCAAACTACAGCGTCATTATCAACATCACCAACATCATCGTCATTATTTTATTAATAGTAGCAAGACTTGGTCTAAAGCTTGTTAACAGTTAAGAACTGTGCAATTCATTTTATATTCATTTGATCATTTAATTAAATGCATTTCTTATATATTGCACACCAAATATTCTTACCTTAGTCATAAAGGAGAATATAAGTAAAGCCTGTCAATATGCAAGCTCTAAATACCTAATCACTATTTATAGCTTATTAAACCTTCCAAATTCAACCTGTAATAAACACAGTCATCCATTTTTCTGATAAATATCAGAATTTTTAAACATAGCATAAAGCAAGGACTTAATTCTCAGACAAGATTGAATATTAATTTATGGGCACCCTTAAATAACAGCAGTGGCCTATTCCAGCCTCTTCTATCTCCACAAAGGAGCTGTGCTTAAATTGCAAATCATTTTTACCAACCCATTAAAACATATGCTCCATTAGGCAACACTTGGCCTGATTTCATTCAGTTTGTCCAGGTACTCGGACATTAAAGGATCATAGAAATAAACCCATCTATATTACTTTAGAAGGTTTCTCAGTATAACAGGAGGAAAGAAATTATTTTTTAAGAGCTAGCTGAAGATTGAGTTGAAGGTTAGGGTAAAAGTAAACAAGAATCCACGTACTATAATGATCATTCCTTTTTCTTGGGGGAAGAAAATGAGCTTTTTTCCTCTAATATGGGAGAAATTTATACAAAAAAGCATGGGGTATTCATCGCTGTTTGCTCCCATAGAACCATCTCTCGTTCTTCTGACAGTATCCCTGATTCTTATTTGGGGTTCCCTAAACTGTTCGTTTCTGCCCTCCTTCTGTCGCCTCTGCAGGGCTGGAGCTCTGACCCCCACTTGAAGCATGGCTGGCCTGGCGGCTTGAGCCGGCCACAGTCAGAGCAGTTACAGGAACTTCAGGGTTCGTACCGGTCTTTCAAAAAAGGCACCCCTTCTTTCCCACCGTACCTGAAGGCTACAGGGACCAACCCTGCTGCCTACCGCATGGAGGCTGATTGTGGACCCAGCACAGGGGCACAGAGCCAGGCCCTGGGGAGAGGCGTCTTGTCCAGCCGCTGTGGAACCTTGCACTCAGTTCAGCTGGATCCGCTCTGTCCTGGAGCGACTGCTCATGCGGGCCCATCTGCTCCATTTCGCATTGATTTGGCTTGGGTGTTTTGTCACCTGCAGATGACAGCTCTGTTTATTACTGTGATGGGGGTTTGACTCTTCAGTGGATAGGGGAGATAGGAATTTGCAAAGTTGGAAGCTTGGGGGAGAGGAGAATGTAAAAGGAGAAGATCCTTGGTAGGAACAGAAGTGTCCAGTGACATGGTTTTGGGGGTAATTGGAGAAACGAAAGATTTCCTGCTGCGTAAGGAGAGTGTGGACAAGCACACCCTCTGTAATATGTCATCTGCTCTCCGCCTCATTGACGTGTTGGAGATGGTGTGACTTCCCATATGCTTAAGAGAAGGGTTCATGCCATTTTGTTGAAAATTAGACTGCATCAATATTGAAAAGAAAAGCTTTTAATTTCACTTTTTTAATTTAAATATGACCTTTAAAATTACTTGATTTCAGGGGTGGGAAATAAAAAAAATTACTTGATTTCATCTAGGAAGAAAAATGAGACGTTGAATAATGTTTTTAAAGTAAAAAAGTACTTAACTAGATTTGTCAACCGTTGCTGTAAAATTCTAAGTAATAGCATTTTAAAAATATATCAACTCATTTTCAATTGGGTAGGTTTAAGGGTTTTTGAGAGTTTCCCTGGTGGCTCAGTGGTAAAGAATTTGCCTGCCATTGCAGGAGACATGAGTTCAATCGCTGGGCCAGGAAGATCCCGTGGAGCAGGAACTGGCACCCCACTCCAGTGGTCTTGCCTGGAAAATCCCATGGACAGGGTAGCCTGGCGGGCTACAGTCCATGGGGTCGCAAAAGAGTCAGACACGACTTAGCAGCTGAACAACAGCAACAAAAGGGTGTTTGAGCCACCATCAATCTTTTACGTTCCTTGTATCTGAAGAGTGGGCCCAGGCCAGAAAACGTCCTGTTAGTGAAGACGCCCGTCTCAGGAGTCCTGAGGAACAGTTTGGAGGCCCGGCAGGTCAGTTAACCCACTGAAGCTCAGTTTTCCTTACTGGGGTGGCAGCAGAAGCTTGTGAAGGCGAGCAGAGACACGGGACGCGCGTTTAGAGCGGTGCCCACGCAGAGCACGCGGGCACGTCTCCGTGAGTGTGAGGTGGCTCTTTCTACTGTTACTGCCCTTTTCTTCCCATTAGATATGGGTTTTACAAGTTGGGGATCTTGAGGATCTGGATTCTAGGGCAATTTCAGTTATTGGCTTGCAGCGTGACCCTTGGTCTTTTGGACTTTAATCTTCTTGTCTCTAAAATGAGAGACTACAGCGTCTCCCCTGTGCCTTCCGGATCTGAAGTATCTGGGTATCTCACAGTGTCCGCATAGATCTGGGCTCATGTGTCGTCTCTCTGTTGACATGCAGCCTCTTAGTAAATAGAAAGAGTGAAGGCGAGTGTCCTGATGACTGCCTGGTGTCTGTTTCCTCAGTGTGTCCTTCCCAGGCAGCGAGCTGCACTCCACATGTTTCACACAAATATGGAGACACTAGCATCATCTCCAACCAGCACTGTGAAGGCAGCGTGCCTGGGCCCGAGGGCCTGGGCGCCCCAAAACCAGGACTCCTGCGGCCGTGTTCCCCTCACCTCTCTTCTGGGCCAGAGCTCCCACTTCCCAGGCATTGAACCCGTATCTCCTGTCAACAGCAATAACGTATCATTTCCATTCACTTGCAAACAGGAGAGGAGATCCCTCACAAATAAACAAATGGGCTTCCTCGGTGGCTCAACAGTAAAGAATCCACCTGCAAGTCAGGAGCTTCAGGACACTTGGGTTCGAACCCTGGGTTAGGAAGATCCCATGGAGAAGGAAATGGCAACCCACTCCATCATTCTAGCCAGGGAAATCTCATGGACAGAGGAGCCTAGCGGGCTACAGTCCACAGGGTCACAAAGAGTCAGACATTTCTTAGTGATTAAAAGCAGCAGCAACAACATATATGTATGTGTGCGTGCTAAGTCACTTCAGTCACATCACACTCTCTGTGACCCCAAAAGACTGAGGCCCACCGGGCTCCTCTGTCCATGGGATTCTCCAGGCAAGAACACTGGAGTGGGTTGTCGTTTCCTGCTCCGGGGAAACTTTCTGACCCAGGGATGGAACCCATGTCTCCTGACTTGCAGGAGAATTCTTTACCGAGGAGCTACTGGGGAAGCCCATATATATACATATTCTGATTGTTTTTACTTACCCTAAAGTAGCAGTTCTCAGGATTCTGGGAGACAAATTGCAGCAAGGCAGCAGGCTGCTCCATGGAGTAGGCCCTGCCTTCTGTCCGCAGAGCATAGAGCGGCCTGTCTTCATGGCCTCCACCAGACTCACAGGGCTGTTGTGTACCATCTACCTAAGCTCTGCAGACCCCGGATTTGCCCTCTGTTGATCTACTTGGTCATGCCCAGTGCAGACACTGTTATTTTAATCTACCTTGACAAGCTCCCTAATTCTGTAAAACAAGTCTGGTGGTGAAGGCCACATGTGGACGTGTAGAGCCTGGATGAAGTGTCAACAGGAATCCAATCAGAGGATGTCACTCTCTTTCTAAAAAGACTAGACTTACACACACACACACACACACACACACACGAGTGCCTGCCGGCAAGCATCAGAATACCAAACTGACGACAGAAAGTCTCGGTGACTCTGATAAACACGGTCTCCATGCATCATCCCCATGGTGATGCCTAGTGGGTAAGGAGGGTGCTTTATAAATTTACATACCTGAGAGGCAAAGAAAGCCAAGTATACTGACTAAAAGAAAGATTAAGAGGGCTTTGTTGGGTTTTGTTTTGCAACAGGTCCTACTCTTGGGCAATATTGCTCCCAACCTTTGTGTCTCCTTTCTAAGACACCAACAAAACCATTTCTTCAGCTTGCAACTTAACAATTACATTGCTTATCTCTAAGTGCCAGTGCCATTTAGATTTTCATCATAGTTTTGCTTTTCTTAAAAATGCCTGAGATTCCAGCAGAGCCTTGTTGGGAGCTTTTGACTGTTAGTATTCATCAGTTCATAAAATTACCTTTTTCCCTCTCGTTTTTGAATTGGAAGTCCAGCATGTAAATGGCATAGTCATGTTGGGAAGTACAGGATGAGTCCCTGCTTTTGAGGCGATATTTTTGAAGTTCCAGCCTGATAACAGTGCTTCCTGTTATTCCTAAACATACTTTATTTGAAGTTATTTTGGCACTGTGTTATCCTTCATGAAAATGGGACTGGTTTTTGAAAATTGCTTTCCAGTTACCTGTAAGTCAGGGGTTGTTATCTTTTCTTTCTCCAAGTAATCAACATTTAGTCTATTTTTTCCTTTTCCCCTGGTCTCATGATTTTTTTTTTTAACGACTCAACATTTGTGGGCTATTTGGAGCTGAGTTTCTCAGAACTGTGATCTATTTGGGTTGTCCAAAAAAGTTCGTTTGGGTCTTTCCATCAGATGTTACAGAAAAGCTCAAATGAATTTTTTGACCAGTGCAATGCATTACTCAGCACGTTCCCCAAAGAAGACTAAGGCCTAAAAGGCCCGTGCAGGGTTCCGTTATGGTGAAATTCCCAAAGTTCATGTTTTAAAAACTGTCCGTCTTGTTATCAAGTCCCAGCTCACCCTGCTTGCTGCAGGACAGGCCAGTGAATGCGAGGCACGAGGTGTCGAGGCAAGGACTTTACTCGGAAAGCAGCTGCCTGAGAAGATGGTGGGCTAGCGCCTCACAATAGCCATCTTAATGGTATCTGGATGCCAGGTTCTTTCACAGATTAGAGAGAAAGAAGCAGTAAGGAACTACAGTCAGAAGGCAGGCTGGAGAGGGAGAGGCGGTGGGTAGTAGAGGGCAGGGGCCTCTTGCAGAGCATCTCCAGGGGCGGCCCGCCTTGGAAGGGGAGTGTTCCTCTCTTTGGTCACAGGCGGCAGGGACAAGCTGTCCCTCCGGGAGCTGAACAGAGGCACTTAGTTCACAGTCGCACGGAGGGGCAGGGTCCTCCAGCCCAGCCACTGAGTCAACGAAAAGCAAGCCAAAGAAAGTTCCCCACGTGGAGTCAGAATTGGCTTCCTCCCTGCGACAGTGAGAAAGTTTTACACAAGCATATACCAGAAAAAACGAAATATGTAGGACAGTTACTCTTTTGTGTTGTTATTGTTCAGTCACTAAGTCTAACAGTGTCTGACTCTTTGCAACCATGGACTGCAGCACGCCAGGCTTCCCTGTCCTTCACTATCTCCTGGAGTTTGCTCAAACTCATGTCCTTTGAGTCAGTGATGCTATGAGAACAAATCATGTTTAAGTGTCCAAGCCTTTCACAGAATATTTCTGTTTGGAAAGCTACTCTTTCTTTGGATTGTAAAGCTCCATGGATTATCCCTTGCTCTCCAATGCCGTGTAGAAGTCTGTGACCGCAGGAGAGGTGAGAGTGTCCTTTGAGCAGGAGAGGCTTCTCTCCTGCACCTGAGTTTCCTGAAGCGCCAACACAGCGCCCCTCACAGTGCGAAGGTGATGAGCACTTAGGCCGTGAGCCTTGCAGTCTCCCCCCAGAGCCTCCAGAGACCGCGGCCCTGGTTTCCTGTGCCCTGCTCTGCTCACATTCTTATGCAGAATTCCTGTTAAAGGCATTGTCATGCATTTCCAAGGGACCTTAGAAATAATGCATCCAAACCATCTTGCTACTATTTTCAAGAATAAATGCCAGCATCTGACCTTATCTCTTGGCTCCGCCTGGCAGTAGCTTCTTTGCGCCTCTTCACTAGGGGTATTGTCAGAGGAAAAGACTGCAGGGTTTTATTGTTTAGGGAATCACTCCATCTCCCTCACACCTTTTCTAGGAGGAATAATTCTACATGGGGATAAACAGAGGCAGATAAAAATGGGTCACTCCATAATGTAATTTTATTTATTTTTTCCCCATGGAAAACCAGAAAACAAACTGGGACACTGTGAACCCTGATCCAGGCATAAGTCAGTAAGAGGCTGCTGTAGAAGGCAGGCCAAACTCGAGTTCATAACTGCCTGAAATAGCGCGAAAACGCTTCATGGCAGAAGCCGTCGCCCACAGCTTTTGGCATCTCTGTACTCTCTCCAAAGCGTGGATTTATAAAGTTCACTTGATTATTTCCTGCCTCTCTCAGTATAAGCATGTTGTTCGTACTGGTTAAAGTCCTCAAGTGTGTGAATGACTCAGGCACTAAGGGTAGTGAGTTAAGCCCTGTGCCCATCGTCAACACATTGTCCTGTGCGTCTGACGAGTGAATGAATGCGTTCATCAATCCCTGAGAACTCCTTCCTTAAGGGGCGCTGGGCGAGCCTGCACTTCTCTCTGGGTGTCTTTCTGTAAGCGCTGAAGACAGCGCCACCGACTCTTCCCCGCTGTTGGCCGCATCTCGCTCATCTGTGAAACACTGTCGTTATTACACGTAAGTCTTCAGTTCATACATCCCAACTGGTGCTCAGACGGTAAAGCGTCTGTCTGCAGTGCGGGAGACCTGGGTTCAATCCCTGGGTTGGGAAGATTCCCTGGAGAAGGAAATGGCAATCCACTCCAGTACTATTGCCTGGAAAATCCCATGGACAGAGGAGCCTGGTAGCTACAGTCCATGAGGTCGCAAAGAGTCGGACACGACTGAGCGACTTCACTTTCACCACAAATTTGGGCTTCCCTGGTGACTCAGATAGAAAAGAATTCGCCTGAAACGCAGGAGACCTGGGGTCAATCCCTGGATTGGGAAGATCCCCTGGAGGAGGGCATGGCACCCCACTCCAGTATGCTGGCCTGGAGAATCCCCATGGACAGAGGAGCCTGATGGGCTACAGTCCACGGGGTCGCCAGAGTCAGACACGGCTGAGCAACCAAGCACACACGCACCATGGATTTAAAAGGGGCAGAAATAAGGGCAGCTTAGTTCGTGTGAGCGCTAACTCCCTGTTCCTTTCTGTTTTCTCGGGCTTAGCCATGAATCAGGTTTTCTTAACCGGGTCATGTAGAAAGGCACCTTATTCTCCCCGTCTCTCGTTTCTGCCAGTTCTCTCCTTTCTTCGGGCTTCCCGGGTGGCACCAGTGGTCAAGAACCTGCCTGCCAGTTCAGGAGACATGAGAGACATAGGTTCCATCCCTGAGCTGGAAGATCCCCTGAAGGAGGGCACGGCAACCCACCCCAGTATCCCTGCCTGGAGAATCCCATGGGCAGAGGAGCCTGGCGGGTCTCGAGGAGTCAGACATGCACACGTCCTCTGTTTATGCAGACTCCTTCCTCACTCCATGCTGTCCTGGTGAAGCCCACAGAGGTGCATCAGCGACCTAGGTCTAGGCACCCGTAGGACTTCATATTTTTCGAGAAGTAATGCAGGCCAGGCTAATCTGTCTTTATCCAGAATGTTATAAACTGGAATTTGGGAGTTAAATCTCTGTAGCTCTTGCATAATGAGATATAAACGTGTGCTTGATATGATTATGACCATCTTTTCAGAAAGCCCCCTTTAGGAGGGAATAGAACAGATTGATCCAAGGAAGCATAGCTAAAAGAGAACTGGGGAAAAAATATATGAACACACACACACACACACACACACACACACACACACACACACACACACAGACTGAAGGCAGGAGGAGAGGATGTCGACAGAGGATGAGATGGTTGGATGGCATCACCGACTCGATGGACATGAGTTTGAGTAAGCTCCAGGAGTTGGTGATGGACAGGGAAGCCTGGCTTGCTGCAACCCATGTAGTTGCAAAGAGTTGGACACGACTGAGCAACTGAACTGAACAGACACACACATATATATTTGACTCTTGAACAACATAGGGGTTAGGAACAGTGACTCTCTGAACAGTAAGAAATCCACGTGTAATTTCTAATTGGCTCTCTTCATCTCTGGTTCCTCTGTATTCCTGGTTCGGCATCCGTGGATTCAGTCAACCTCAGATTGTGCAGTACTGTAGCGTTCACTGTTGAGAAAAGCACCCATGTATAGGTGGACCCACACACTTCAAACCTGAGTTGTTCAAGGTGTTTTCTCCTCCACCTAGTTAGTTATGAGTTAAGGATCATGGTGAGTTGAGAAATGTATAGAGATTCTGTTTTTCATCAGCAATTATTCCCATACGAAGAGACCCATGGGGGTGGGAGGTGAGTTGGGTTAGTCACAGAGGCAATTTGAGGTCACGCAATGTGTGGTGAGGTGCTGGGTCAGGAATTAGGGACTGGTTTAGCGCCATACAAGCCACGTGATACTGCTTAAGGCACTGAACACCTCTGAACTTCAATTTCCTGTCTGCAAAGCCCTGTGATGGTAAATAAGCCCTTCATAGCATTTTTACAGAGGCAAGAGTAAGGCATGAAAGGCAATGTGCTTTGAAAACTGCAAATAAGCTATATAAGTTCAAGCTCTCACTACTAAGAAGTAGCTGGTTATAAGGACTGCTTGATGTGAAAGAAGATTGAAGTGGAGACAGGGAACAGGCATCTCGCTGTTTGTTTAGAACAATATTGCTGTGAGGTGTTTACTTATCTGAGGTCACAGATCCCTGTGAGAATATGATTATAGACATCCTCTTTCTGAACATCACCCACGTGTATATAAAAAAAAAGGAACACTTTGAAGACAATTTCTGGTTAGTACAAATGAGGTTAAGAGACTCACCGTCTCTTTTAATTTGCTACTTTCTTGACCTTTCTCTGTCCATTGCTTGAACGGGAGCTTCATGAGTTCACGGACTTTGCCCTGCTCTCTGCTGCATCGGCACCAGCACCAGCTCACAGGGGGGCCCCAGTGCCGTGCGGACCCGAGCGGGTTCTGATGTGCGCGGCGCAGAGCCAGCCTCACGGTGCCAAGGAGACAAATAACGCCGGACCCCAGGCTGAGCTGTCTGGGGGAGGAAGGCCACGGGCAGATAAGCACACAACTGTTAAGGAAGTGTTGACAGGACACAGGCCAGAAGCAGAGCAGGCTGCACCTCAGGCATTTTGCAGAGGAAAGAACAGGAGGTCGCCTTTGAGCAGGGCCTGATGTGGATTTCAGTGGTAGAAGGAGTCAGAGAATGAGCTTAAGAACTATAGTGTAGCTCAGGAAAAGTGTGGAAACATAAGTAACAGGTCAGAAGTTGAAAAACAGCTGCTTTTAGCTACTAACTCATATATGCTTTGTTGAACTCTCCTGATGTTTTTAAAACTGGGAAGTTTCACTTAAAGACAACAACCTCTGCCTTCTCTTGCAGAGGACGGTGTGGCACGTCTGACTCCCAAGCTGGAGTGGAGCCAGCAGCCAGTCCCTCTTGATGAAGTGAGTCCTCCCCTCCCAACCCTTCTCCTTTCAAGCCATCCCCCCCACCAATGTCATTCATTTATGGAAAACTATTGTTGAGTCAGAAGAATCCTCGAGCACGTCTTGTGAAAGAGGCATTTACGGAAAGGCTCCTGAGGGGGAATCATTACCAGGAAGAATCACTGTATGTTGAATGCTTTCTACCGAACACAAATCGAGCTGCAGTAGATGAATGTAAAACAAATCAATTAACAGAAACACAATGGAAAAATATGTGTAATTAGCATGAATGACAGAAGCAGACATGATCATTGTCAGTAAACACCCAGTAAGGAAGTTGCTGAAAATTATGCAGAGGTGATTGCATGGATGAGGGTGTTTTGGGTGATACGAATTGTCAAATTGTGCTGTTGGAGAAGACTCTTGAGAGTCCTTCAGACAGTAGGGGATCAAACCAGTCAATCCTACAGGAAATCAGTCCTGAATATTGATTGGAAGGGCTGATGGTGAAGCTGAAGCTCCAATACTGTGGCCGCCTGCTGTGAAGAACTGACTCACTGGAAAAGACCCTGATGCTGGGAAAGATTGAAGGTGGGAGGAGAAGGGGACGACAGAGGATGAGATGGTTGGATGGCACCACCAACTCGATGGATGTGAGTTTGAGCGAGCTGTGGGTGATAGTGAAGAAGAGAGGAGCCTGGTGTCCAATACTTTGGCCACCGATGCGAAGAGCCCACTCATTGGAAAAGACCCGGATGCTGGGAAAGATTGAAGGCAGAAGGAGAAGGGGGAAGCTAAAGGAGAACACGGAAGTGTTCTAAGGGATTGGACATGCCTTAGCAACTGAACAACAATCATTTAATTCAATGATTGTATTAATTCCTCAAAAGTCACCGTTTCTAAGGTGTCAATTATCATGCTAATTGCCCCCTCCATCCAAAAAAAAAAAAAAAATCTTGGTGTTCCCATAGCCTGAAGCCAAGCACGAAAACTGACAAAGCAAGGGAGAAAGATTAAAAACCTCGGGAGCCAGGGCCAGAGGAAGAGAAAGTAATTTGCTTTGACCCAGGCAATAAATCTGCCAGGCAGTAATGACCGTCTCTCGACACCGGTGGTGACATTGATCAAGCGCAGTGTCCCGGGCTGTTGCCCCCCTTCCCCCGAACCGCAGAGCCTCTTCTGATTGCTGGCTTCACTATTTATGAACAGAGGTCAGAGAGCAGAGATGAAGGGCCGGTGCAAGCCCAGGGCCTCTTTACGTTACCACGAGCCCTGATGGAAATCACCACAGACGCCATTCTGGGGGCTGAGGAAGGCACCCTTCTCTGTCTCTGTCGTTTTTTCAGCTGTAGAAATGTTCCCAGGACTTGGTATTCAGGCAGTTCCAAAGGTCTCGCTGGAGCAAAGAGGCACAGAAGTAGGCCAGGAGCGCTCCACAGCTCAGTCGCGTTGGTGGCTCAGCCACGCGGCTGTGGGCGCAGAGCGGTGGTTTGTTTTCCACATTTGGAAATCTGAGCGCAACATGTCCAACATGCAGTGGAGCAGATGTTTTTCCCAGACTGATCTTAGTAAGTCTCTTTTACATGAATTGTTGGATGCGATGCCTCTGATTTTTGACCCAGTTGTGTTTTAGTTTCTGTCACTTAAAATTTGAATGATATCCATAAAGTGGCATTGATCTTCATCTTGTATTGTTATTATTTAATACATACAAAGTATATTTATATCACGTATGTGAGAAGAACTCTAAAGACCATATGTTCACCTTCTAGCTTAAGACATTTTTGCTAATGCCTGCCCCCCATCCCCCTGATCCCCATGGATCCCGTTTGTCATTCTCTCCACCAGCAAGCCATGATTGCTGTGAAACCTGGGACTCGTGGCCGTTTCCCTTTGCGCTTCTACCGCCCGGGTGCCGTCCTGAGCGTCACCCTATGGCTTAGCTCTGCAGGCTTTGGGAATGCCTCTAAGTGGCCTTATGCATCACGGGTGCTTCAGCTGCGTTCCCCCCCTGCTCCACGCTGACTGTTTCAGACTCCTTTATGTTGGTGTGATGGTCTGGGCGGGAGACCAGCAACCCACCGCCCAGAAGCCAAATAACTTCTCTTTCATTATTTTATTTTATGTCATTTATTTTTTTAATGACCAGTGAGTTACAGATGGCTTTTCTCCTCACACTTTTCGACGGTTATACTTTAAATAGTTACATAGATGTAGCATATATATTATCCATATATTGTCCATATATATTATCCTGAGTTTTGCTCCTTAGCGGGTGAAGTCTAACACATTTACTTTTTGGCTCTCGAAGAAAAAGTTTGCTGACCTGCCCCCTAGCCCTTTAGGTCATTAATTTCATTGTAAGGAAAAATGTCAGCTATTTGTTCATTTGGCCGCGTCAGATCTCAGCTGTGGTGCCCAGGCCCCGGGTGCCGTGGAGGCCTGGGTCCAGTGCAGGCTCTGCAGCTGTGGTCTGCTGGCGCCAGAGTCGCCGCGCGAGCACTCAGCAGCTCTGCGGCAAGAGGGATCTTAGTCCCCGGCCAGGGGCTGAGCCCCCGGCCCTTCCGTTGCGAGGTGGAGCCTTAGCCACTGGGCCCCCTGGAAGTCCCGAGGATTTGCTGTTTTGGAAAGTATCCAGGCTCGAGCTGAAGGCCACTTGCTTGTATCAGTGCTTGCTATTATAAGCTCTATGGTGTGACCACTCTTGGGCTGGGCCTTGGGTCTACAAGTCTACAGTCTGCAAGTCTGACTGTAAGCTGTGTGCCTCTTCAGTTGCATCAAACAACGCCGCGAGATTTTCCAGAACGGTCATGCAGGTGTGTGGTCCCAGGGGCAGAGGCAGGGAACAGTGCAAGGAGCTGTCTGTCTCTCCACTTTCCCCGCCCTGTTTTGCCTCAGGTAGCTCCCTGCTTGAGTGTGGGGTTTAAGGAATAAGAAAAGTCTCCTGTAGCTGCATCCTCAGGGATTATGGACAAATATAACTAAATCTCCTAGTAGCTATCATAGTACCTGATAGATGACATTTTACAAAACGGTTACAATATTCTATTAGTTCATTATAAATATAATTTTATTCAAAACTGTAAAAATACACTGAACTTTATATCCATGATATATATGTATATACATTCATGGAATTCAAATGTTGTTAATATCTTTGTTGGTGTATGCATTTTTAGAAAATTAAAGAAACATTTTCTAATTGTTTGCCAAGTTACACAAAACATAAAGTGACAAAAATGAACTTTCAGCAGAAATAGGAGTAATGTTAATAATAGCAGTCTGTGCTGGATGAGCTGTGGATTTTGTTCAAGGAGACCAGAGAGTCTGAGAATCAGGTCACCACCTGTAAACATTGCTCTCTTCTTTGAGTTGATTTCCAGACTGTATTCTCACTCTCGGAGAAACCGCACTTCCTCATGGAAATGAGAGCCAATCCATCATGGGGAATGGTGTTTATGTAGATGGCTCTGTTTAGAAATACTATTATAAAGCTAACCCAGGAAGTTCAATTTCTCTCCTCAACCAGTGTATCTCTGGAATTATTTCATTTGTGGATCAATAGAACAGAGAATAGAATTGGCTTCTCTTTGTGGGCATTCCCCCTCCAGGTACCCCCAAGTGCTTTGTGTAATGAAAAACAGCAATGTTGGAGCCTTTAATAAAACATTGACGGTAATGCTTTCTCTTTCCCTGGCATCACTGCAGAAATGGAGCTGATTCAGAGCCAAACAGCATGAGAGGAGGCGCGTTCTCTTCAGTTACCAGAGCTGAGAAGCCTGCGTGCTGTGGGTCCGTCGGAGTTCCGAAACTGTCAGTTTCCCACTATCCAGAGTGGTCAGAGTGGACCATCCTTGTTTATTCTCAGTTATGTGCCTGTCTTCACGCCATCCACTGAGTAGCTGAGGACACGGACCCTACTGCCTTCCTCTGTATGTGACTTGACATATAGATGCCCAATATTTTTATTGAAAAATATATGTGAATAAATACAGTAGATTAAATAAGTGCCCGCTATATAGCTGGCATGCTATCAGGCATAGAATGACTAGACAGGTTGGATTTCCCCTGTGTAGGGGAACTTAACAGTGGTCTATGGAAGTGTCATGGAGCTGAATACTGAGAAAATCTCTTCTCAACAACAATACGTATAGAAAGTTGAATTTACTAGTAAAAACGAGTTCAACTGTTCTCCATTCTCTGAGCAAACATAAAAAACCATTGGAGACAACTAATTGCTCTGGAAAAGCAGCATCTGTAGAGCCAAGCAAAGGGATTAAGGCTGTTGTGCCCACAGTCCGAGTCCCCAAAACTGAGAGAATAAGACGTCCACAGCAATGCAAAAGCATAAAGGGGTTTATTACCGGCTCGAGCCAGGGCCCAGGTTTCATCCAGCACAGCGGAATCCGACAAGGGCCCCGAGCTCTGAATCACATCTACTTTTATACAGACGGTTCTTTGTTTCTGTAACAGCATAGCTGATTGGTTAAACCGTACTCGCGTGTGCGCAGGACTTTTAAACCTTGCATCCCTATCTGGATTGGCTCGGGTCTGGTGCGGGAGGGGGGCTATGGGGATTTTTCTGATTGGTCAAGCTACACTGCCTGTGGGAGTTCCCAGTGCCTCAGCTTTTCCAGAGACTAAACCTCAGGCCTAGCCTGCCCCTTAGAGCCTGTCCTGGCTCCAGTTTGGTTCTAACAAGGTCACCTCTCTGGGCTGGCAATTATGGTGGCATTTCACAACATGTGTTGGAAGAAGCAAAACTTTTGGATATGAATTGATAAGCACTTACGCTAAAGTGAACTCTTGAGCAAGTGAAGTAACAGAGTCTGTGGAAAGCAGCATGTAATGATATTAATCTGTTTCTGAAAAATGGAATCTACCGGCTCCAGTGCAGGTCATGTGGAAGAAGGGTCAGGCACATGTGCAAAGCAGATTTTCAGAAGAGACTAGACTTAATCTGATCATATGAGAACAGAGAAATTTTTCTTATCCCAGATTCTTAGGAGAAGAGAATAAAAATTGACATCAAATATCCCTAAATAGTATTTACAAAGTACACGCAGTCTTTAAGCCATTTACAAAAATGTAACAGCTAAACAGATTTAAGTCTCGTTCCAGAGAGGAGGCCCATTCATTGTACACAATTGTGTTGCTTTCTTTTTTTCTCCCATTAAGTCAAGAGTTAATGAGCCACTCCAAGTATTGTTAATGATTTCACAGCCTCCGTGAGGGCAGGGGCCTTTCCTGGCTTTCCGCTCTGTCATCCGCATCCAGGATAGTTTATTTATTCAGCAAATGTTTATCGAGCATCTGCTTCATGCCAGGCACCAAGAACACCACCAAGGCGTTGAGCAGAAGACGCCGTCTTTTCTTTTACTGGAACTATGAGTCTAGTGGGGCTATTTCTTTATATATTCAACCAGTGAGCACTTGTTCACCAAGCCAACTCTTGTTCTGGACAGGAAGTTGAACACACTCTAAGGAAGGGATGGAAATTAACCAAGCTGATTGTTAGGGAGATAAACAGATGGGGGTTTCTGGAGTGGAAATGTGCCAGGAGATGGAACAGCGTGGTGTCTCAGAGCAGGACTGCATGGCTCTGTAGATGGCTGTGTAGGTGGGACTCAGGAGAGGCCCCAGAGAGAGAGAGATTTTAAGCTGAGAAATCTGCGTAACGAAAGTGAGTCTGCCACCGAAAGTGCTGGGCCTGGAGGACTGAGGACTGAATTATTCAATAGGGATTCAACGTCATTGTTTAATCTGAAGTGCCATGCTAATTTTTATAAGCGGCCTTCCTCCCTCTTTGAGTTCATATTATTTTCATCTATTCCTTCTAAACGTCTATGGTTCTGAAAACGCATAAGCAAAAAAAAAAAAAAAACAAACCACTTTACCGGTGTTCCCTTTAGACAGAAAATGCTTCCCATGTGGTTAGCGACTTTTGGTAGCTTTTCCCCCTCCTAATTCAGGGTAGCTGTTGACAGTGTTCTGAGGATAAGGTTTTTTTTTCTTTTTTTCTACTTCTGCCTTTGGGCAAGCAATACCACCTTTTGCAGTGTTAGTTTTAAAATTCTCTGGGTTCAAGATACCAAGAATAACTGGCATAACAGAGCAGAGAAACATTCAGCAATTGACAATCACCATTTCAAAAAAATTAAAGCTACGCTAAATGGATCACAACACACTCAAACCCATGAAAAATGTGCTTCAAAACACAGCTGGGGAAAGGCACTTGTTTTTGTTAAAAGTTGTTCAGAGGCATCATCATGGAGACAGAATCTTTAAACATCTACCAACACAAAGACCTGAAAAATAGCTCTTCATTGATTTTTTTCACCTGCTGTATTTTAGATGTTCCGAAAGCTATTGGTGCTCTTTTAGCAAGGGCCTATGCATATCTGCGATTTTATGAAGGATCGTTTTCTGCTGACTCAGTCTGGGAAAATCCCTTTTGCTGAGACAGCCCCTGACGGCCACCTTTATAGTCTTTCTCGCTCATTTTGTTCCTCAAGGGAACTTCCCGTTTCCCCAGTCTAAGCACAGAGGGTCTGAACAGCCGAAAATAGCTTCAGCTGGGTTTTCCTTCAGGCAGTCCTCTGCCAGGCAGTATGGATTTTTAGATCTCAGAGTTCAAAGAGATTTTCTGGTTCATATCACCAGAGGCCAGATCACGCAGACACAATGTCGGTAGATTGTTGCTTCATCCGGACTAAAACTCTGCCTTCTGCTCTTTCGCTTGCGTCTGCCACGGCTCCTTCCGAAACTCTCCACTGCCGACCTCAGAGCTTGGGCCCTCTATACTAAGATACGCCTGTGGTGGTGGACTGGAATGGTCACAGTGAAACTTTCATCGCCTTTTCTTCAGACCGTGTCTGAGACCGATTCTGATTAGCCACGGGGGTGCTCTCGGGAGGGACGCCTGTAAGGACACACAGGGGGCAGGATGGGGGCCGGGGAAAGCTGGGTGAAGACGCGGCTTAGGTGCTGACTCAACTCAGCCTCATCCCACAGGGAGTTCTGGGGCCGAAGGAACACCAGTTGTCCCAGGTTGAGAAGAGGATGGGTTTTTACACCGCGGGAACGGCCGGGCGTTAGCTGTGGGTCCTGCGGGGGACAGGGGCTGCTCTTCATCAGGCACCCCTGGGTGAGGCGGGTCCTGTCGGGACCCGGAAGTCCTCCCAAAGGGAGCAGCCAGGAGCTGCGAGGACCCAGCGGCCCTGGCGCCCT
This sequence comes from Capra hircus, assembly GCF_001704415.2. Taxonomy (NCBI): domain Eukaryota; kingdom Metazoa; phylum Chordata; class Mammalia; order Artiodactyla; family Bovidae; genus Capra; species Capra hircus. The sequence continues at coordinate 82,134,123 of NC_030820.1, forward strand.
GGAGATGGGCAGCCCCTCCGGAAAGGGGGTCCCAGCAGGGAGTCAGCAGGGTCTCCCACACAGGTCAGCACCGTGCCTTTGTTGTTGGCTTGAGTTTTCCTGCCATCAGCCATTCTGGGCCGTGAGGCCCACTGCACCGTCAGCTTTCCCTGCAGAGTGAACAGTTACCGATCTGAAACGGATCCTCTCTCATCCACTCTTCAAACGGCTCAGCTTGAGTTTGACACGTCAAGAAGCTCCAAACAAAAGGCATAATTACTGAGGCTGAGAATGTCACTGATGACTTATCTGCGGGATTGGCCCTGATGCCCTGAAATGGCATGTTGTGTTTGTCAGTGGAGGACATGTAAACAGCAGTGAAGAATTTCCCATTAAGGAACAAAATGTTGATTTAAAGTTTCATGCCTCAGGTGAATCCCTCCCTGCCAGCCTCTAGGGAAAATGCCCATGGTACTTAATAGCACTCAGAAAGCAAACTAATGGCAAGAGCTTGGAAGGGGTGTGCAATTAGATGTGAGGTGTAGACACACGCTTTCAATTCAGCTGTGAAAGGCTAATTTGAGGATGCCTCACTTGGCATCTAAGATAGAAAGCTACTCAATCTTCCAATCTTCTTGTTTTTTATTGTGGTCGAAGTCGCATAATCCGGGGCAGAGTATCTCAGCCACATTCCACTGTCCAGTTCAGGGGCCCTGCATCCACACAGCTGTGCGGCTCCCACCATCGTCCATCCCGGGAATCTTCCACCTTCATAAACTGAAACTGTGTCCTCATTAAGCTAAGCCTCAATCCCCTGCTACCCCAACCCCTCATCCCTGGCGTCTGCCAGTGTATTTTGTGAGGCTATGAATTTGACTATGCTAGGTACTTGGTTTAGGTGGAATCAAACAGTATTTGTCTGCACCCAATGCATATTTTTAAGGTTCACTTATATATGTCCTGCAAGGAGATCATGCCTTCCTGGTTCTTTCCCTGGGTCATGCAGTAGGTTCTCACCGATCTTCTTAGTCTAAGTGGAGCAGCCACTGATTATGAGCTGCAGGACTCTGGAGATCAAACCGACAGAAGACACGGCGACAGCAGCCATCACTCGAGAACTGTTTCTGTGTGATCCGGGCATTGTCCTAAGAAGCTGGTGTGTCTCATTCAATAGTTAAAGAAACCCTGCGAAGGACATCTTATTGTTTCTGTTTACAGGTGAGGCAGCTGAACCACAGGGAGTCCCTGCTGGGGTAAAATCGCCAAACATGCATTGGACACAGTCTCGGCCTCACAGCCAGTGAAGGGAGATTGCAAAGCATGAGCCCCAGCACAGAGAGGTGTGATTAAGTCAGGTGGTCTAAGAGGATTTCCGTAACGTAAGAAGGAGGACAAGACTTTCCTGGCCCTGGAGAGCAGCAGGTGCAAAATCCCTGTGCCTGGAAGAGCACTGTCCCGCGGCTGGTGCCTGGAAGAGCACTGTCCCGCGGCTGGTGTCTGGGAAGAGCACTGTCCCGCGGCTGGTGCCTGGAAGAGCACTGTCCCGCGGCTGGTGTCTGGGAACAGCACAGTCCCTGCGGCTGGTGGGAGAGGCAGGGCTGGCCTGGAGAGGCGCAGCTGGAAAGGGAGGCAGCGGCCGGAACACGCAAGACTCTGCTGCCTGTGTGACCAGGGTTTCCTCCAATGCAATTAGCAGTGGAAACCCACTGAAGCTCTGGAAAGCCATCTGTTGTTTAAGTGGTGTTAAGGATGAGAGCATGTGTTTGCCTGTTAGGATCAGTTTTTGTTTTCAAGGAGCCTCCTGGTTTTAGAATGAAGAGTAGATTGTAAGGAGGACAGATAAAGGCAAAAATTATGAGCTATTGCAGGTAGACTGGGATGAGTTCTGACAGTGCCTTTACTAGAGTGTTATTGATGAAGCTAAATAGAAGTTTCATCAGAACATTGATAGGAATTGGTAATGGATTGGATGAAGAGTTACCCAGAAAAATGCGAAAGTTTATTCCTGGTTTCTTACTTACATGATTGTAAGAAGAATGTAAGGAAAGAAATATGGGATAAAGACCAAGTTTTCTGGGACGATCATGAGTTTGGTTCTAAATCTATTTAATTTGAAGTACTTTTGAAAAAATAAAACAAGAGAGGACAAAAAGGTAGTAGAAAGGAAGTCTAAAGTAAAACTCTGAACTAGAGATGGCCACTGAAGCTCTGAGTGGGGATGGCACTGACCTAAAAGTATACAAAGTGCAATAAGAAGACGCAGAAGTAGCCTTGAGTCCTCTACTATTCGGGGCTTCCCTGGTGGCTCAGACAGTAAAGAATTCGCCTGTAATGCTGGAGATCTGAGTTCGATCCCTGAGCTGGGAAGATCCCCTGGAGGAGGGCATGGCAGCCCACTCCAGTATTCTTTGCTGGAGAATCCCCATGGACAGAGGAGCCTGGCGGGCTACAGTCCCTAGGGTCGCAAAGAGTTGGATATGGCAGAAGTGACTTAGCACGCATAAACGCACTCTCATATTTAGTGACTCGACAGATAAATCTAGCAGGTTACCACTTGTGGAATGAAGAATTCATCAGTGAGCTGAAGAAATGATGTTCTTAGTTTGTTGTCAGGCAGAATAAACATCTGGTAAAATTGACAATTATGGATTCCTTTCCTTTCCTTCTTGGTTGGAAAAGGAACTCTTCAAAGCGGAGAGGAGAGAATTTGTTTCATTCATGAGGTAAAGGGAACATTTTTAACAGAAAGCAAATGTATCTTCTTCTTGTTCCCTGTTAAAACTTCACGTTCTTGCTGAAACACAAATTTCTCACCAAGCACCTTGAGCAGCACACCAACCATGAGATCAGCCCCTCTTTGCCTAATGATGACCCATCTCGGACCAGTCATTTGCCGAGTCCCAGGCACCTCTGAAGAATGTAACGGAAAAGTTGAAATTCAGTATGACTCCTGTGCTACCAATTAGAGCCGAAGAACCCAAGAGCGAGCTTGCTACATCCTCTGATGGAGAGCAGGCAAGCCTCTGAACAAACATGCCATCTGAAATACACAGTAGCCTGAGGCTCCAACGGAGAAGAAATCCAAAAGCAACAAAAAAAGAGCATCTCTAGCTCACCTGGGTGATTGGGATTAATCTGTCACCTTTTCCAGGTGTAGGCTACGGCCGTCCTTGGGCAACCTTGCCTGGCAACCTCGCCTTTGTCTCACCCTATCAACAGGGACAGACCAGGTTCCTTTCTCACTGTTCACTGGGCTCACTGCAGACAAATAACGTGGGGAGGTTGCAATTCACTGAAAATAACACTCAGCAGATTAAATCTATTGCACATGTGCTGCCTTCCAGATAAGTTCAAGAATATGGTGCATTTTATTATTTTATTTTTAAGTAAATATGACAAAAACATGAAATTGTCTTCTTAACAGAGGTTTAAGCTTAAAAATTGAAATCCCAGGTCAACGGAGGAAAAGCAGCTTTGTCCAGCTGGCCAGTGCGGTCACAGGCTACCTTGCAGAGAGACTACAGGGTGTGTCCTCATGCCCACCTGCCCCTGTGGCTCTCCTTCAAGTTTCCTTTTTTAATCTCTTCTTTATTTTTAAATACATATTTGTTTGTTTCACTGAGTCGGGTCTTAGTGTCAGCCCCCGGCCTCTCTAGCTGTGGCGTGGGGGCTGAGTGTCCCTGCCTCGTGTGCGGTCTTAGTTCCCTGATGAGAGATCAAACCTACATCCCTTGCACCGCAAGGCAAATTCTTAACCACTGGAATTGTTAACCCCTGAAAAAGTCCCTAGCCTTTAAAAAAAATCTTTATCCCTCAGAGGCTCCTTGGTTTGGAAATTGTCAACAGGCTCCCTTAGAGTTGAAGTCAGTTGCCTCCTGACTTAGAGTTGAAGCAGCTGATGAGAAGTGCCTGCCCAGTCCCCAGTACAGAGAGGAGTGAAGCGGAGGCGTTCTGTGGTTCTGGTCTCCGGGTTCCTGAGGGTGACGTGCTCCCTTTGTCACAGATCAGCACCCCCCATGGCCCTCTCTGCCTCCTTTCGTGCCCAGTGAGGCCTGTGGACGGATGCTGTGACCCCCCGTGAAGCCTGTGGACTGACACTGTGACCCCCCCATGAAGCCTGTGGACTGACGCTGTGACCCCCTCGGTAACCAGCCCCTAGGCGCCCTACTAACCCTTATAGTTCCCCTACCCTCAGTCTACATCTTAGCGTGTAGCACCATTATGAAGCCACATTAGTTCTCTGGGGTCCCTGACCCACACTAGTAACACAGTTCAGTTCACTTCGGTTCAGTCAATCCGTCGTGTCAGACTCCACGGGACCCCATGGACTGCAGCACGCCAGGCCTCCCTGTCCATCACCAACTCCTGAAGTCCACCCAAACTCATGTCCATTGAGTCAGTGATGCCATCCAACCATCTCATTCTCTGTCATCCCCTTCTCCTCCTGCCCTCAACCTTTCCCAGCATCAGGGTCTTTTCCAATGAGTCAGCTCTTTGCATCAGGTGGCCAAAGTATTGGAGTTTCAGCTTCAACATCAGTCCTTCCAATGAACACCCAGGGCTGATCTCCTTTAGGATGGACTGGTAACACATATCACAGCCAAATCACTCTGGAACCTCAAATCAGGAATTAAAAACAAATAGAGACAAAGTAAAATGCCTTAGAATGATGCTGATGGACAGACGCTAACTCAAATTATAGTCATTGTTAAAGGATCTCTCAATTCACAGTGACCTTCCTTCTAGGGGCATCAGTTCCCTGGGGTGTGTTTTAGGCCAGTACGTCTACACGGCAACTTCTCCCGTATCCACATTTGGCTGGTCACATGACCTGATAAGGGCCAGTCAGGTCCTTTTCCTGGAAACTGCCAAAGGTCAGTCACTGAGCTGTGGGGTCAATGGCCTGAGCAGTGGGAGGAGGAAGTAAGGAAAGAAGGCAGAGATTGCAACACAAGAGAGGGCTTCCAAGTGGCAGCGCCTCCCCAGACTCAGCCTCGAGTCTCCCTTGGACAGAGTTATCACCACATCTTTAAATAAAACCCTCCATTTTTATCTGTTACCCAAAACTGGATTCTGTTACCTGCAACTTAAAGAGTCCTAACTGATCCATTAAAGCACAAACGATGCTTTTCAGCCGGCAGGAGTGTGATGGGCACCTGTGGCTCTATTCCAGCACCAGTCTAGTGGAACTTCCTGCAGGGATGGAAATCTTCTGTAAAACCTTCAGTGTCCGGTGCAGTACCCACCAGCCACATGTCGATATCAGACATGTGAAATGCAGGTGATGCAATTAAGGACGCTTTTGTTTTATCTTACTTTAATAGCCGTGTGTAGCTAGTAGCCATCATATTAGACAGCTCGGCTCCAGACTTTCGGGTTTTCCTTACTTTTGTGAAGTCAGTTTCCAGAGAAGCCTTGAGGTTGAGGGCTATCTGCTAGCAACACATGCCACAGCTGAAGAGGCAAAATCAGTCAGCCCGGCAGAGGGATCTATGCAGCTTATTAAAGCAACCAGGACACCATCCTCTCAGCCCTTTGGACGGAAAACCTTTGAGCTCTCCATCATTTCTCTACGATTCCATGCCAGCTCTGCCTTCAGAGTATGTCTAGAATACGACCTTATTTGCCACCTCTGCTGCTGCCGTCCTTATTCAGGCCGCTGTCCTCTCATTTAGAATGAGTAACATTCTTACTGGTTATTAGCTGTCCTGATTTTGCCTGCGTTCTGCTTCTAGTTCGTGCTGTGTGCCTGCTCAGTTGCCCACTCATGCCCCGCTCTCTGGGACCCTATGGACTGCAGCCCACCAGGCTCCTCTTTCTAGGGGATTTTCTAGGCAAGAGCACTAAAGTGACATTTTCCTCCTCCAGGGGATCTTCCTGACCCAGGGATCGAGCTTGTGTCTCCTGCGTTGGCAGGCAGATTCTTCACCACTGAGCCACCAGTTTATGCTGGAATATCTTAAAACATATGGTGGCTACGTCACTTCTCTGCTCCAAACTCCCAAGTTTTCCCACCTCATTTAGGGTAGAAGTCAGCATTTCTAGAGCTTTCTACAGGGGTCACGCCCTGTCCGTCCACAGCAATTCTGACACTGTTTCTTATGGATGCTCTGCATCAGGCCCTCTAGGCACCTCCTGACGAGGGACTTTGAGGGAGACTGTGTGCCCGTCCGAGAATACATACCGCCTCTCTTCCCGCCGGGCTTCGTCCCCATTCTACGAGGCCTCTGCTCATGCGTCACCTTCTCAGCAAGGCCTTCTCAAACAGCCTCGGAGTAAACAATGGTTCCCCTACCCTACCATTCCTCAGCACCTTCCTGGACTAAGCAGGGAGATGCTCTTCCTGGGGGAAGCAAACGGCAGTGAACCGAACCTCCACGGTCACCCTTAGCAGCTGGAATTCATGAAGCCACGCGAGGCTGGACTCGGACCACTAGCCTTCACCCCCGCCTCAGGTCAGCAAGACCCCAGTGGGGAGCTGAGCCTGCACCCAGCCTTGGCAGCAGTCAGGCAGAAAGAGGGAGGGCAGGCGGGTGAGGTAGTTGATAATCTGCTTTCTCCTTCCTGCAGAGGATCCCAGGGGAAGCTAAGACTCCACCTTTCCCAGCACCAGTGAGGCAGGGAGAGATGGTAGGTGCTGGACCACGTGGTGCTCCACTTGGCCCTTCTCCCGCCCTGATGTCAGCCGAGCCTAGTGGGAAGCTGCCCTTCCAGGTGCACCTGGAGGCAGTTAAGCACACGGGAGGGTGTCAGCCAGGCTGAGGGGGAGTTAAACCTCCACCTCCCCCTCTGCTGGGAGTCAGCGCCCCACTTTGCTGCAGAGGTTGATGAGGAGCAGCAAGAAGCTGAGCAGACACACCCACGTGCCCCTGGCACGCACCTCAGCAGGGGGACTGCCTGCTACAAACAGGAGGCTAAGCAGGACCCAGACTCTTACAGAATCAAGCATTTTACAGCACATTTGAAAGTCACTGAGACCCAGAAAATAATAGCATGAGAAAATCCGCTGGCACCAATACTGATAGGAAAAAGATACTGGATTATTTACCAGAAAACAAATGAATGTAAATAGTACAAATACCCAGTCAAAGATATCTCCAGGCTATGATGATTTGATTAGGGAACTCTACTGAGCATTTGAAGTCCTAACATGAATTCTACTCACTCTGTTTCAGAAAAGAGAAGAGGAGGAAACATGTCCTAATTCTTTTCACGAGGCTAGCGTTGCTCTGATATCGAAGACAACAAATACAGACAGACCAATAGGCAAAACGATAGACCAGCCTCTCATTAACTTAAACAATTTCTCAGTAAAATATTAGCAAATACAACGAAGCGAAATATGAACGAAGTTACAGACCGTGACAAAGCGGATTTACTCCAAGGGTGTAGGGCTGGTTCAAACTCGAAAGCCAATCACACTGGAGTTTTAAAATCATGAACTAAATTTTCATTGGTAATTATTGTGCTTAAATTGTCCATATCATATTGGGTATGGAGATCATAGTTTGTGCTTCTGATGGATTGATTCATTCCATCTGAATTATAAAATGTCCTCGTCATACTATTGAATGCCCTTACCGTCTCTTCAGGGGTTGTAGACTCTGTAGTGATTACCATTTGTTTCATTCTTGATATTGGTAATTCATATCTTTTTACTTTTCATCTCTGTCAGTTTTGCTAGTGAATTATCAGGTCTTTTTTTTTTTCTTTTCCTGAAGCACCAGCTTTATTTTACCATTGACTTTGTTTTCCTGTTTTTAATTAAATTCCTAACGCTCTATCCACATTGCCTAAATCCATCGTGCATGCAATAAGGAGACTGCCGTATTTCGATCACATCAAATGATGACAAATTTGAAATATGAAGTAGCAAGTAAAATAGAAAACTTAAAGGTTGTCTGTTGATCAACTAAAGTTCTAATTAAAACCTGAGCCTATACTCCTATTTATGACGTTCTCTAACATAAATTTAACACTCTTCTTTGCTTCATTTATTTCTAACTAGGCCTGAGTAGTGTTTAATAGGAAACGGCAGTTACATCAATTGACTGGCGCTAATATGTCTCAAGCATCTCAATTTGATCTCAGTTTCTTTTCATTTGTTGGGTTGTACTTAGGTAAATAATTTCCAAATAGTGCATATATTGAGAACAGTGCTTTTTAAAAAAAGACATCAGGGTTATATTTTTAATAAAAATAGAATCACTTTGAAATTTTGTTTCCTCAGGTAACACCTTAATCATCATGTTATTTAGGATTTTCCATTGTGATATAAACAAAAATTTTGATGGATAGCATTAGTTAATATAAAGAATTAGATGCAACTTCTAAAAGTAGTTTTTAGCAGTTTATATTCGTGGATTTTATACTGCAGACAAAAAAAAAAAAAAAAAAGAATAGCATTCAAATTTCTTCACTTACCATGGTGTTAAAATGCAAATAGAAGTGGGTTTAACACAAAGCTGTCTGCCCTTAAGATACAGTTTGATATGCGAGAAGAGTCTCTTACAATAACTCTAGTAAATTAAAACATTTGCAGACTTTAGGGCATTGTGTTGTAGCTTAGTTAAATTTTACTTCAAAAGACCATTAAGCGTACTATAGAAAGCTGATCTTTATGAGTTGTTTTATGAATGAGACATAAATAAATGAGTAAACATTGAAACTAAAAGTCTTAAGCTTTAAGTGGAATGTAGACATATTTAAACAAAAACAAGATAAATCTTATTGTGATTTGTTCTGTTGATCTCTTCTGTCTTCTGAACATAAGATTTCTTAGAGATATAACAAGTCATAAATTCAAAGGTATGGGATATTTTTTAATCACACAATGATGTTGCAAGCTTATAAAATAAAGCAAATTTGTGCATACAGCTTCGAAAATGAAAATCTACATTCAAATATTCTGTTTTAGTATATTATAAAGAAAATCATGCGAGTGGAAGCTGCTTCCTGTCTAGGAAATAGGATGCCGAAGTAATTACAATGCAGCTGAAATGCCCAAAGATATGGAATAGTAGAGAAAAAAGATGATAGCAGTAGAAACTTAGGAATAAATAGATCAGATTTTCAGAGCCCTCCTAGGAGAAGGCAAATTCAAAGTATAGCTATTTCCTGATTATTTGAGAGATGAGCATCCACTTTATACAGTAGGGCGGGAGTGTGAAGGGCTTCTAGTGAATTGCTTCAGGCAAAACCCAACTCATCAGTCTTTCTAAGCAGCAAAACCAGATTAACACTGAAATGAAAGAAACTAAAGAAAGAAAGAGGACGAAACAAAAGTCTACAGTCTTGGAGAAAAGAAGGGATGAGGTGGAGTGTAAAAATTAGCGTTTAGATGCTCAGGGCTTCCCTGGCGGCCCAGCGGCTAAGAATCTGCCTGCCAGCGGAGGAGACACAGGTTCAACCCCTGGTCCCAGAAGAGCCACACGCCACGTGGCAACAAGGCACTGTGCCGAAACTGCCGGGGCCCATGCAGCCCGGAGCCCCAGCCCTGCAGTGAGAAGCCACCGCAATGAGAAGCCCTGGGCTGCAACTGGGGAGATGGCTGCAGGCGGCGGTGAAGACCTGGCACAGCCAAAAATAAGTGAATAAATAGAACTGTTTTCTAAAAAAAAGGGTACATGCTTAGAGTTCAGTGTGGTTAGCAGGGACAAGATGAGGCTCTGTCCTAAGTGGAATGTATATAAGCCATTTGTCCATTTTATAACCATCACAAGTATGCATATGTTCTTTGCAAGACTTCACTTATAAACACTACAGACATAATTTTTCAAGCCAGATAATGATTTTTATCTCATATAAGATACACGTTTATTCATGAATTCAACACATATATATTAAGCATGTATTATGTGCCAGACCCTATTCTAGGCAGTATGGACTCAGCAATGAAGACGAAAAGCGGTGGCCTTGGGTGGTTGATAAGGGGAGAAAGATAATAAAACCGAAAAGCAAAATACATAGTATGTTAGAAAAATGGTGACCGCTCTGGAGAGAAACGAATCCAGAAAAGTAGCTCAGAAATTCTGGGGCGAGGAGAGCTGCACGCTTAACAGTGACCAGAGCTCGTCCAGTGAGAAGGCGACCTTTGCGTCAGGAGCTGGAGGGTGAGAAGGAGAGGGCGGCTTGGACTTCTGCTGCCGCGTTCGCTCGCTCGGCCGTGTCCGACCCTTTGCAACCCCATGGACTGCAGCCCGCCAGGCCCCCCTGTCCTTCACTGTCACCCAGAGCTCGCTCAAACTCATGCTCGCTGAGTCAGTGACGCCATCCAGCCGTCTCCTCTTCTGCCTTTCCCCTCTCCTCCTGCCCTCAGTCTTTCCCACCATCAGGGGCTTTTCCAATGAGTCTGCTCTTTGCATCAGGTGGCCAAAGTATTGGAGCTTCAGCTTCAGTCCTTCCAGTGAATATTCAGGACTGATTTCTTTTAGAATGGACTGCTTTGATCTCCTTGCCATCCAAGGGACTCTCGAGAGCCTTCTCTAGAGCCACGGTTTGAAAGCATCGGCTCTTCGGTGCTCAGGCCTCTTTATGTAGATTTCTGTGCGTGGGCCTAAAGCAGAGCGTACCTGGAATTTTCTGAACTAACCAGTGTTGGTGACTGGTGAGGACCTGTGAAGGAAATGAGATCATTTAGGATGCTGTGGGCCTTCCTCCAGGCTTGGCTTTTTTTTTTTTTTTTTTTTCTGAGTGATGTAGGAATCCCTCAGAAAGTTTAGGTTACAGGACTGTCTTGACAAGACTTAGGTGACAGCTGCTGTGCTGAGAATAGGGGCTTCCCTGATGGCTCAGTGGTAAAGAATCCACCTCCCAATGCAGGACACTCAGGTTCAATCCCTGGGTCCAGAAGATCCCCTGGAGGAGAAAATGGCAACCCATTCCAGTACTCTTGCCTGGGAAATCCCGTGGACAGGAGTCTGAGGGGGATGCAGTCCATGGGGTCACACAGGGTTGAGCGTGACTGAACAGGCAAGCACGTGCTGAGACTGGACCCTCGCGGTGGCACAGACCGTAGTGCAGCCGGGACCCCGGCTCTGCCATCTTCAAGCAGCTCACTTTCATGAAACGCTAAGCCCCTCAGTTCCCTCATCTGTAAAATACGGATGCAAGTGTGCTAAACTGCTTCAGTCGTGTCTGCCTTTGCGACCCCACTGACTGTAGCTCTCCCGGCTCCTCTGTCCGTGGGACTCTCCGGGCAAGAACACTGCACGTGGGTTGCCATGCCCTCCTCCAGGGGACCTTCTGGATCCAGGGATCGAACCTGAGTCTCTCTGTCTCCTGCTTTGGCAGGCGGGCAGGTTATTTACCACTAGCGCCACCTGGGAAGCTCACAAACAATGATAAAAGTACATATTTCATCAGGTTGGTATGAGGATGAATTGAAGTATTAGGTATAAAATATACCTGTTACATTAGCCTGTGGGCATGCTGAGTTGCTCAGTCACGTCTGAGTCTTTGAGACCCCATGGACTGTAGCCGCCAGGCTCCTCTGTTCATGGGATTTCCCAGCCAAGAATACTGGAGTGGGTTGCCATTTCCTTCTCCAGGGTGTCTTCCTAACCCAGAGATTGAACCCATGTCTGCTGCTTTCGTAGGCGAGTTCTTCACTACTGAACAACCCCGTGTCAGCTACACTTCAAAGAAGTGATGAGATTCTGGATACACATTTGAAAGTGAAACTGATGGAATTTGCCAATCAGCTGGATATGAGCATAAAAGAAAGAGGATGACATCAAAGCTGGTTCCAGCAACTGGGAGTATGTAGTTGGCGTCTAACAGGTCGGGGAGAGTACTTTAGAAGAGCTGGAACTCTGTCAGGAGCTCAGTTTGACTTGATTTTTGTGATGCCTTCTCCTAACCCCAAGGAGAGCTTGGGTGAGCAGCTGCATGTAGGTGGGGGCCCTCGCTGAAGCCTTAGCCCAGGCTGCTAGCCGTCCATAGGTTACCATGCCCACCATGCTTTCCATACTTAGCATTAGTTGATGTGGATTTCCACTCATATGTTTAACTGGCCAATGTGTTTACACTGAAATATCATTTGATATTAAAAACTGGCAGTACAAAAATGGTTTCTCAGTGCAGTATAAGAATCACCACTTCCAAACCAACTGCGCAAATCAATGAAGACAGCTAATGGTCCTTGCAGCTGCTACAGAATCCCAGCTGCTTGTGGAATTTTCTGTGTTATTAATGTAATAGCAGCAGTTAGCATTATCTGTGGCAGGCAATTATGAGCTCGTCTCATCAGTGTTAACCAGCTTCATACTTGAACTTATTTTCCATTACGGGAACCATTTCCATTTCTAAAGTCACCAGACAGGGAGCTAGTGGTGACTTAAGCGCATTTCCTTCCCCTGGCCGGAATGTGGGTGTTGCTGATGCCCATTTAGAGCTGGGTGAGGAAAGCCTCTTGGACCTGTCAGGCCCTCTGTCCTTTCTCCACCCATCTTTAGTGTAAGTAGAAACAGATGTTGCAAAAATAATAACAGGTAAAACCCATGGAGTCACTTGTGTCCTACTGGCTATGCTCAAGGCGTTCCATTTATAGGAAAGAACACTGAAAGCCTTTTTGACTTTCAAGCCTGCAGTCCTCACCCCCTGCCCTCGCCCCTCCCCCAGCACAGGACGCCAAGCCCCGCCCTCCTGTGCTCCGCACTTCACCCCCTAGAGTTTCCCTCTCCTCCTACTTCCTGCTTGGTTTGTTTAGTTGCTTCCCAGGTGGCGCTCATGGTGGAGAACCCGCCTGCCAGGGCAGGAGGCCTAAGAGACGAAGGTTGGATCCCTGGGTGGAAGACCCCCTGGAGGAGGGCGTGGCGATCCACTCCAGTATTCTTGCCTGGAGAATCCCGTGGACAGAGGAGCCTGGCGAGTCATGGTCCATAGGATGACAAAGAGTCGGACATAACTAAAGCGACTTAGCAGGAACAAAGTCGCCAAATTGTGTCTGACTCTTTGCAACCACACGGACTGTAGCCCGCCAGGCTCCTCTGTCCATGGGATTTCCCAGGCAAAAATATTAGAGTGGGTTTCCTTTTCCTCCTCCAGGAAATCTTCCTGCTTCCTAGTGGTCATTTTTAGATGGGATGAAAAGTGTGCAGAATAGTCGAAGCTTAAACCAGGAAAGCTTTCTCTATTTTAGGGACACTTTTAGATGGTCCAACAATGAACAGTTAGTGGATAAAGAGAACGGGGTGATTCAGAACAAAGTTAAAAGCAGATAGGTCTGTGTATTATCTATGGGTTTGAGCTTCTTGTCATTCCACTCAATAGAGTGTGTTCTTTCTAGTGGCCAGAAGTCAGGGGTTGCATAAAGCTCTTTAATTCCCTCTTAAACAACTGGTTTGTTTCGTGCGCTTCTAATCCTATCACATTTCACAGATACCAACCCCTAAAGATGAGGATGGAAAACATGGGAAGTGCTGACGCAAACCTGATCCACCGGGAAAGAGACTGCCCCTTTCCTGTGGATTAAGTTAATGGCGCATGCTTGCATCTGAAATGAGTCCTGTGACTGACTGGAGAGGGGAGGGGGCAGGACTTCAGGAGATCTAAAATATCTTCCGGAGAGGGGGAGGCTATTTTATTGGGGTCAGATTAAATTACTTAGTGAACGGCTTTACTTTTCTTTCTGAAAGGAAGAAACAAAAGATAATCCCTTTGGCTGTCCTCACTGATAACACGCACCGTGCCAGACCACACTATGCAGTTTGTTCATCCGCAGTGAAGAATGGGTCTCTTGCCTGGAATGTCAGGGTGACCTCCCAGGATTTGAATTAAATTAATGTTAAGAAAAATTCTAATGTTTGGAATTAGCTCTTTATTAGAAATAGACATGAGCGAGTGGTGTTGATTAGGTGCATATATTATTCTCTGTATGGATAGATAGATGCCACTTCTGATTATAGGCTTAAAGAATTGTTCTGGTTAGTTTTGTTTCCCAAGCATACAACCTAGCAAATATAGACGCATAAAAGGTGAAAATATTACCTAAAAAACAAGAGCTAGCCACCAAAGTGAGCCCAGTGGCTACGGCATCTCAGCCTCTCTGCAGCGATGAGGCTGCTCCCATCGCCCGGCCTCGGCCTTGGCCTGGGATGCGGCTGATGCTCCTGGGATGCGCCTTTCACGCCTGGCTCCCCAGACTTCTCATCACCTCTGTGACCGTAGCCAACCACACTGCTGCCGCTACACACCTCCTATTCCAGTAACCAAGAGTTGGTTCCTGCAGTTTTCAACTCAGGATCTGATCTATAGAGCCTTTGTAGATATTTACTTTAAATTTGCTTTTCTGATTATTAAAAGAACCTGTGCTAAATCATAGATTACAAGAAAATATATGAACGAAAGAGAAAAAAAAATAACTATAATCCCACCGTCCAGATCTAACAGATTTTAACACTTTATTGTATGTCCTTCTCATAGTATTTTTCATACTCAGGAGGAGATAGTCACTAGTCTTCTGCCTGATTTTTGCTTAAAAATATATAACAACTTTCTGTTTCAGAAACGTTCTCTGATAACTTTGCTCTTTTTAATGGGGCTGGGGGAAAGGATATGGGATTTATTATAAAATCCTGGTTTCAACCGAACATTACTTTGCTGACTAAGGTCCGTCTAGTCAAGGCTATGGTTTTTCCAGTGGTCGTGTATGGATGTGAGAGTTGGACTGTGAAGAAGGCTGAGTGCCGAAGAGTTGATGCTTTTGAACTGTGGTGTCGGAGAAGACTCTTGAGAGTCCCTTGGACTGCAAGGAGATCCAACCAGTCCATTCTGAAGGAGATCAGCCCTGGGATTTCTTTGGAAGGAATGATGCTAAAGCTGAAACTCCAGTACTTTGGCCACCTCATGTGAAGAGTTGACTCATTGGAAAAGACTCTGGTGCTGGGAGGGATTGGGGGCAGGAGGAGAAGGGGACAACAGAGGATGAGATGGCTGGATGGCATCACGGACTCAACGGACGTGAGTCTGGGTGAGCTCCGGGAGATGGTGATGGACAGGGAGGCCTGGGGTGCTGCGATTCATGGGGTCGCAAAGAGTCAGACACGACTGAGCGACTGAGCTGAACTGAACTGAACTGAAGAGATATACAATTAAATATAAAATTTTAATCACTGTATATGGGAAGATGTATATGTATCACTGATTCTCATCTGGGAGTGATTTTGCCATCGGGCGACATTTGGGGATCTCTGGAGTCATTCATGGTTGTCACCCCTGGAGGGTGTCCCTGCCGGTGGGTAGGGGTCAGGGGTCAGGGGTCAGGGGTGCTGCTGGACATTCTGCGTTGCACAGGAAAGCCCCAGAGCAGAGTCGTCTGGCTCAAGATGGCAGGAGCACAGAAACTGGTTGCTGTGTGTACACGCATGAATGTACTAACCGACTGCTTACTATTAGTTTGTTTCCAATTCTTCAATGTTATGATTAGGGCTGTTATAAATACCCTTTGCATGCACACACCTTTCCACACATTTCTAATTGTTCCCTCTAGGTAAATATCTAGAGTTAGAATTGCCAGAACAATCGAGATAATGATTTTTAGAGTTCTCTTTTTTTTTTTTTTAATAAACACAACGAGATTCCCATTTTAAAGAGTTGTACCACCTAATACTCTCCTCATCAGCCGGAAACCCTGTCATTTCCATATCTTTGTCATAACTGTGCATGGCTGTTTGTAAATTTATAATCAATTGAATATTTTCTGGGAAAATGTAATTAATTTTGTATGTATTTGTTTCATTACTGACAAGGTTGAAACAGTAGCATTAAAAATGGCTTTTCTCACTTTAATTATAATGCCATTTCCGTTCAGTTCAGTCGCTCAGTCGCGTCCGACTCTCTGCGACCCCATGAACCGCAGCACGCCAGGCCTCCCTGTCCATCACCATCTCCCGGAGTTCACTCAGACTCACATCCATTGAGTCCGTGATGCCATCCAGCCATCTCATCCTCTGTCGTCCCCTTCTCTTCCTGCCCCCAATCCCTCCCAGCATCAGGGTCTTTTCCAAAGAGTCAACTCTTTGCATGAAGTGGCCAAAGTATTGGAGTTTCAGCCTCAGCATCAGTCCTTCAATGAACCCAGGACCGAACTCTTTTAGGATGGACTGGTTGGATCTCCTTGCAGTCCAAGGGACTCTCAAGAGTCTTTTCCAACACCACAGTTCAAAAGCATCAATTCTTTGGCACTCAGCTTTCTTCACAGTCCAACTCTCACATCCGTACGTGACCACTGGAAAAACCATAGCCTTGACTAGATGGACCTTTGTTGGCAAAGTAATATCTCTGCTTTTTAATATTTAGTAAACTTGATGTTGGTTGTTGATTCTAGAACAGTTTAAGTTTAATAACTGTAAGTTGGTGTTGACCATTGGACAAATGATCTTGTGAGTGAAAGAATCTTTCATTCTGTGAATGAATGTCAAGGCCGTGTGACCTTTGAGTTACTCTCCCAAGGACTGTGTGGGTTCTACACAGATGAGATGAAGGAAAAGTGGAGATTGATTGGAGAGTTAATTTTCTCAGTTGGGGTACCTGGGAGAATTTGGAAGGAATTGAACAGCAGGCAGTCTGGAGACTTTTTAGTGAAGCATTATTCCTCGTAGCTGTAGCAGCAGTCTAAAAGCCCAGTATCTATGTGTATTTGTGACAGGTTGATGATGATGAGAGATACCATGTATTGAACACGTGTGTTCCAGTTAACTATTTCTGTGTGTCTGAAAAGCAAAAGTGGGATGGAAGATACAAGTGTGTGCGTCGGTTAGGAATTCGTACAGTCTTGAGTGAGACATGGCTGATGTCAGCAGGCTGGCTCATTCTTATGGGTGTGTCACAGTCAGTTTAAGGCAAGCCGACCGCAGGCAGAGTAAAGCCCTGGCTGGGGTCTGTCTGTCCCTCTTCTCTGGGGTCTGTCTGTCCCTCTTCTCTGGGGTCTGTCTGTCTCTCTTCTCTGGGGTCTGTCTGTCTCTCTTCTCTGGGGTCTGTCTGTCCCTCTTCTCTGGGGTCTGTCTGTCCCTCTTCTCTGGGGTCTGTCTGTCCCTCTTCTCTGGGGTCTGTCTGTCCCTCTCCTCTGTGGTCTCTAAGTATCTGCTGAGATAAAGTGGGTTTATTTTCATGGTGGAGACATGGTTCCAAGAGGAAACAAAAGCATTCACGAACCTCCTGAGCTGCGGGCTTGAAAGCCTTCTGCCTTTACTGTTGCCACATCTGCCAGGCAGAAGGCTGCCCCCGGGTGAGAACCAGCCTCCGCCTTTGATGGGAAGTCACAGCGCAAAGGGCACAGACACGGGAGAACGGTGAGCTGCAGCCACGTAAGCAACCGTCCTACCGTAACTTACCACGTGGCAGGCCGTATTTAAATGTATGCATGTGTGGGTATTTAATCCAAAAGTCTTGTCTGACTCTGTGACCCCGTGGACTATAGCCCACAGGCTCCTCTGGCCATGACCTTGTCCAGGCAAGGATACTGGAGTGGGTTGCCATTTCCTTCTCCAGGGGATCTTCCCAACTCCAGGGATTGAACCCAGGTCTCCTGCATTGGCAGGAGGATTCCTTGTGGACGGAACCACCAGGGGAGGTGTAATATAATTAAAGAACACTATCTATATTATATAATGTTATTATATTATATTAGGAGTTCCAGAAATACATCTATTTCTGCTTCATTGTCTATGCCAAAGCCCTTGACTGTGTGGATCACAATAAACTGTGGAAAATTCTGAAAGAGATGGGAATACCAGACCACCTGACCTGCCTCTTGAGAAACCTGTATCCAGGTCAGGAAGCAACAGTTAGAACTGGACATGGAACAACAGACTGGTTCCAAATAGGAAAAGGAGTACGTCAAGGCTGTATATTGTTACCCTGCTTATTTAGCTTATATGCAGAGTACATCATGAGAAACGCTGGGCTGGACGAAGCACAAGCTGGAATCAAGATTGCAGGGAGAAATATCAATAACCTCAGATATGCAGATGACACCACCCTTATGGCAGAAGGTGAAGAACTAAAGAGCTTCCTGATGAAAGTGAAAGAGGAGAGTGAAAAAGTTAAATCTCAACATTCAGAAAACTAAGATCATGGCATCTGGTCCTATCACTTCATGGCAAATAGATGAGGAAACAGTGGAAACAATGGCTGACTTTATTTTTCTGGGCTCTAGAATCACTACAGATGGTGGCTGCAGCCATGAAATCAAAAGACGGTTACTCCTTGGAAGGAAGGTTATGACCAACCTAGATAGCATATTCAAAAGCAGAGACATTACTTTATCAACAAAGGTCCATCTGGTCAAGGCTATGGTTTTTCCTGTGGTCATGTATGGCTATGAGAGTTGGACTATAAAGAAAGCTGAGCGCCGAAGAATTGATGCTTTTGAACGGTGGTGTTGGAGAAGACTCTTGAGAGTTCCTTGGACTGAAAGGAGATCCAACCAGTCCATCCTAAAGGAGATCAGTCCTGGGTGTTCATTGAAGGACTGATGCTGAGGCTGAAACTCCAATACTTTGGCCACCTGATGTGAAGAGCTGACTCATTGGAAAAGACCCTGATGCTGGGAAAGATTGAGGGCAGGAAGAGAAGGGGATGACAGAGGATGAGATGGTTGGATGGCATCACTGACTCAATGAACATGGGTTTGGGTGGACTCCGGGAGATGGTGATGGCCAGGGAGGCCTGGTGTGCTACGGTTCATGGGGTTGCATAGAGTCAGACACAACTGAGTGACTGAACTGAACTGAGCCTACATATTAATTTAACTGCCACAAAATATAAAACTAATATAATATCAGAATACCTATCTGATGGTAATTTAATTACCAGAATATATAAAACTATGACAAACCTAGACGGTGCATTAAAAAGCAGAGACATTACTTTGCAGACCAAGGTCCATATAAAGCTGTGGTTTTTCCAGTAGTCATGTGTGGCTGTGAGTTGGACCATAAAGAAAGCTGAGCACCAAATAATTGATGCTCTTGAACTGTGGTGCTGGAGAAGACGAGAGTCCTTTGGACTGCAAGGAGGTCCAACCAGTCCATCCTAAAGGAGATCAGTCCTGGGTGTTCATTGGAAGGACTGATGCTGAAGCTGAAGCTCCAATACTTTGGCCACCTGATGCGAAGAGCTGACTCCTTGGAAAAGACCCTGATGCTGGGAAAGATTGAGGGCAGGAGGAGGAGGGGATGACAGAGAATGAGATGTTTGGATGGCATCACCGACTCGATGCACATGGGTTTGAGCAAACTCTGAGAGATGGTGAAGGACAGGGAAGCCTGGTGAGCTGCAGTTCATGGGGTTGCAAAGAGTCAGACAAAACTTAGCGAGTGAACAACAGCAGCACCATGCCCACACAATGTCAGGATTCCTATCTGGTGATAAAACATGTGTAAGTCTGGGTGGGGAGGAAATGGAGTGGTACCCTGGCATGGGAAGAAACCATATCTTTGTAGAAGATAGAGAAGGGGCTATTATTTTCTATGCTCTGTATTTCTAAATGAGAGAAAAGATAGCAGCTTTCATCAAGTTTCTTTATCAAATGGGTAAGTATGTTAGAAACATCATTCAGTAAATTTCTGTTCCAAATATTTCATTTATCAAAAATCCTATGTAGTGGCTCTGGTCAAATTTTAACTTCAGTTGGAGTTGCAAGCTTATATTTACAAATTTTGATCAGTAATTAGATATAATTTTGGAACAGGCTGATATGAGAACTACTTGTCAGATTCTATCTATTTAAAATCAGAGACTCTTTGATACAGAACTTAGCGTTGACGAGCCCTCCACTCTGGAACACTGCACTGAGCGGAGCTGCCGCCTGACGAGACTCGTGGCGCGTTCTTCCTTCTGCGGCAGCACAATCTGCCCTAACCCTCCCATGGGTCGCAGCCGTGATCGGAACGTTTCCCTATCCTTGTCTGTTCCCTCACTTTGCTCTAGCTTTTTTTAATATAATGTTTCTCTTATCCTTTTCATTGTATCCATTTTGGTTTATTTGTGAACTATCATTTTCCCCATTAGAATGTGGACTCCACAAGGTCAGGGACGTGATTTTGTTCACTGCTGTGTGTCCAGTGCCTGGAATGGTGCCCAGCACATAGCAGGCATTCAGGAAACATTGCTGAATAAGTAACTGCTCCTTCTCCACACGTTAGTCCTTGCTGCATAAGATTTCATATTGCTATTCACTGAGTGTGTCATCCACAGTTGTGACAACATTGCCTTCCATATGTTTACCAAAATTGCTGGAAGAATGTTGAACGAAATGGAGGGGTGTTAATAATATAAAGAATAGTATGGAAGGTATGGAAGCTCCTGTCACTGAGATACTGGAAAAAAGCAATATAGCAGTTGTTATTCAAAGTTACTAATGCCCTACCCCCACTTTGGGGCTTCCCAGGCAGCTTGGCGGTAAAGAGTCCACCTGCCAAGCAGGAGACATGGTTCGATCCCTGATTGGGGAGGAGCCCCTGGAGGAAGCAGCAGCAACCCACTTCAGTATCTGTGTGTGCCTAGAGGATGCCAGGAACAGGGGAGCCTGGTGGGCTACAGTCCATGTGGTGGCTTAGAGTCAGACCTGACTTAGCAGCTGAGCAAGCATGCACCTTTAATCCAAGCTATTTTCCTCATAATTAAAAATAAAATGGAATCTAGATCGAATAAAACATGACTAAAACTAATAATATGTATGAAGAAGGGATCAATGAAAATTAATGGACATGAGATCAACCAAAGAAAGACATTCACAGAGTAAAATGTCAGATGTCCATCCCAGGGCAGAGATCGGAGGGTCCTTCTAAGAGAAGCTCTGTCTCTGTTGCAGAGGTACGTGGGTCATCAGACTAAGCGAGCCATTAAACATGCAAGCAGGTATTATCACCTACCCTAATTCCGATGCTACAAAGCCAAACAACCCTCTGATCATTTTGCTTTAGTCAGAGCTTGCCTACAGGGAAAGAATATGCAGTCAAGCTAGCGTCCTGTTTACCTGATAATTTTATTCTCATTGGAATTCAGTAGTTGTCATTCTGGCAAAGCCCATCACTCTCTTTGAGCTTTACTAGTGTGGTTCGGTATCCCCGAGTCAGATCAGCTCCAGAACAATGACAAGAGCCTGTCTCTGGGTTTGGAAGGCTGAATTCGTCATTCTGGACAGCCAACTAGCCCTCCCCCATCAGAGGTACTAACCGTGCTTCTGGGTGTGAAGTGCTTTGAATATATTATTCAAATCAGGAATCACTTTACAGATGTTCCCAAAGCAAACCTCTGGGGTATTTTCATCAAGAAATCTAAGGGTTTTTTTGTTTTTCCTCCCAAAACAAACACATGTCAGAAAGTGATTGAAAGAGAGCGCAGAATGTGTACCTCGGTCCCAGGATAACCCCCAAATTTATTTCCAAAAAATAGCTGATGTATTCATAGAAAAGGTCATGAATCTTTCTCTCTGATTTTTGTGTTTTTGCTTACTATGGATTATTTGTTGGAATTTTGAAGCACTATTTTCCAATTAGCGAAATTATTGCATTCCTATTATATTTCCCTGCATGCTGCTGTGAAATCTAACGGCTGAACCCTTTGTGTGCAGGTTCTCATTGCAAACACCGTTTTGTTTCTTCCCTTCTTTTACTCTTTTTTTCCCCTTGTATTAAGTGACACAAAGGAGTTGTGATCCGCTCCGGGGAAATGAACGTGTTACTTGCTTGATGCAAGGCACAAGCTTAAACTTTAATGGATTCTTTAAGAAAGACCAGTTCACAGCCAGAATTCTTTTATCCCACAATGGTGACAAGGAAAGAGGAACTGAAGATTTTCAACAGTGAAGAATAAGAAATATGGGAACTTTTTCAAAGGCTAAGATGATGTACAGGTTCTAAAAATATTTCATTTGCATTTAAAATATGCCCTTCTAGTCTAGAAAGGAATACACATTTTTGTTAGATTTTAGATAATTATACTGACATATTGGTGCTTTTAAAAGTCACTGGCCATTTATTATTTAGAAGAAAATAGAGTGGATTTAGGTGTAAAACCGTGCATGAATGTGTTCAGCATAGTGAGAAATATTAGTCATTTTTTTCCTTAGGCTTTCAGTTGAATAACAGCAGCACACTAGGTTATTTTTATAGCTTGTTTATTTAAAAATTAGTATTTCTAAGGCTGAAGTCAAAAGTTTTCACTGGTTTAGGTCAAGCCTAACTAATTCCAGTACAGTCAACTCACACTTTCTTCCATTTATATACTCATCAATGCAAATTGAGCCAATAAATAAGTAAATAAACCTGTTTCGTGTGCTTAGTATGGCTAGAAGGTGCTAGTGAAGACATAGAGACGCTAAAATTTGATCATCAGCTTTGAGAAGCTTTTATGTCAATTGTTCTGGCAAAGCCTGGGCTTTGGGTCCAATAGGAGGGGTGTCGTGAGGCTGACACCTGGACTTACCATTCACTGGCGGGTCCTTGACTTTGGACTTTCCTCCTCTATGAAGTGAATGTTTAGACTTGTTAAGATGAAATAAAATAATATGTTTTAAAAAATCTGGCTCAGTTCCTGGCATAGATAAGCTTTCAAAGGTATGAGCTATGACCTATATAAGCATTGATCACTCTGTCCACTTTTTGATCCAACTTTTTTCAGTTGTTAAGTTGTGTCTGACTCTTTATCACAACACGGACTGCAGCACACCAGGCCTCCCTGTCCTTCACTGTCTCTCAGACTTTGTTCAAACTCATGTCCATTGAGTCAGAGATGCCATCCAACCATCTCAGCTTCTGTTACTCCCCTCTCCTCCTGCCCTCAATCTTTTCCAGCATCAGGGTCCTTTCCAATGAATCATCTCTTCACATCAGGTGGCCAGAGTATTGGAGCATCAGCTTCAGCATCAGTCCTTCCAATGAACATTCAGGACTCATTTCCTTTAGGATGGACTGGTTTGATCTCCTTGATGTCCTAGGAACTCTCAAGAGTCTTCTCCAACACCACAGTTCAGAAGCATCAATTCTTTGGTGCTCAGCTTTTTTTATTGTCCAGCTCTCACATCAATACATGACTCCTGGAAAAACCATAGCTTTGACTATATGGATCTTTGTCAACAAAGTCATGTCTCTGCTTTTTAATACTCTGCCTAGGTTTGTCGCAGCTTTTCTTTCAAAGAGCAAGCGTCTTTCAATTTTATGGCCACAGTCGCAGTGGTTTGGGGCCCAAGAAAATATCTGTCACTGTTTCCACTTTCCCCCCATGTATTTATCATGAAGGGATAGGACTGGATGCCAGGAACTTAGTTTTTTGAATGATGAATTTTAAGCCAGCTTTCTGCCATTGAAGTGGTATCATCTGCATATCTGAGATTGTTGATATTTCTGTCAGCGATATTGATTCCAGCTTGTGAGTCATCCAGCCCGGCATTTCACACGATGTATTCTGCATATAAGTTAAACAAGCAGGGTGACAATAAACAGCCTTGACGTACTCCTTTCCCAATTTTGAACCAGTCCGCTGTTCTGTGTCTGGTTCTAGCTGTTACTTCTTATCCTGTATACAGGCTTCTCAGGACAGGTAAGGTAGTCTGGTAGTCCATCTCTTTAAGAATTTTCCACAGTGTTTTTGTGATCAACACAGTCAAAGGCTTCAGTGTACTGAGTAAAGCAGAGAAGATGCTTCACAATGTGCAGTATTTCGTGCGTTAGTAACATAAAGGCGCCCCTTCATGGGTCACTCATTGTGGCAAAGAGCCTCGCGTAACTCAGTGAAGCTATGAGCAATTCCGTGCAGGGCCAACCACGATGGACGGGTTCTAGCAGAAAGTTCCAACAGAACATGACCCACTGGAGGAGGGAATGGCAAACCACCCCTGTGTACTTGCCTTGAGAACCTCATGAACTGTACAAAAGGCCAAAAAGATAAGTGACCCAAAAAGACGAGTCCTCCAGCTCTGAAGGGGTCCAGTATGCTACTGGGTAGAGTGGAGGAGAGTTACCAGTAGCCCCAGAACGAACGAAGCGGCTGGGCCGAAGAGTAAATGACACTCAGCTGCGGGTGTGTCTGGCGATGAAAGTAAGATCAATGCTGTGAAGAACAGTATTATACAGGAACCTGGTGTGTTAGGTCCATGGATCAAAGAGAATTGAACGTGGGCAAGCGGGAGATGGTAAGAATAAACACCAGTTGAATGCAGAGTTCCAAAGAATAGCTAGGAGAGACAAGAAGGCCTTCTTCAGGGATCAGTGCATAGTAACAGACAAACACAACAGAAGGGGAAAGGCTAGAGGTCTTAACTGGAAACGTGAATGGCGCATTCTGCCCAAAGATGGGCCCAAAACGGATGAAAGTGGTAGAGACCAGTAGATGCTGAAGAGGTCAATGAGAGATGGAAAGAGCACACAGAAGAACTGTGTAAAAACTATCTTCATGAACCGGGTCACTACAACGGTGAGGTGAATCACCCAGAGCCAGACATTCTGGAGGGCAGTCAAGTGGGCCTTAAGAAGCACTGCTGTTCGTAAAGCTATGGATGTGATCGAATCCCAGAAGAGCTATTCAGATCCCTAAAGGGCGATGCCATCAAGGTTTTGCATTTATTATGTCAGCAAATCTGGAAGACACAGCAGCGGCCCCAAGACTGGAAAATGTCAGTCCTCATCCCGATTCCCAAGAAGCGTAGTACCAAAGAATGAGCTAACCATAAGACAGTCACACTCGTCTCCCCTGCTGTGACGGTCACGCTTAAAATCTTGCATGCTAGGGCTTCAGCATTATGTGAACCGAGAACTTCCAGGTGTCCAACCTGGGTTTAGAAAAGGAAGAGGAACCAGAGATCAAAGTGCCAACATTCACTGGATTATAGAGCAAGCAGGGAATTTCAGAAAACAAAAAACAAAAAACAAAAAAAACACCTATCTCTGTTTCATTGACTACGCTAAAGCCTTTGACTGTGTGGATCATGACAAACTGTGAAAAGCTCTTAGATGGGAATACCAGACCATCTTACCTGTGTCCTGAGAAACTTGTATGCGGGTCAAGAAGCAACAGTTAGAATCCTGTATGGAACAGCTGATTGGTTCAAGATCGAGAAAGGAGCACGGCAGGGCTGTCTGCTGCCACCCTGTTTGTTTAATCTGTACTCTGGGCACATCATGAGAAATGCCGGGCTGGATGATTTATAAGCTGGAATTATAGGTGGGAGAAACATCAACAACCTCAGATATGTGGATGACACCACTCTAATGGCAGAAAGTGAAGAGGAGCTAAAGAGCCTCTTGATGAGGGTGAAGGAGGATAGTGAAAGAGCCCGCTAGGACTAAAAATTAAAAAAACGAAGATCATAGCATTCAGCCCCATTGCAGCGTAAAAAAATAGAGGAGGAAAGGTGGAAGTAATGACAGGTTTCTTTTTCTTGGGCGCCAAAGTCACTATGAATGGTGACTGCAGTCATGAAATCAGATGATTGCTTCTTTGCAGGAAAGCGATAACAAGCCTAGACAATATGCTGAAAAGCAGAGGCATTACTCTGCTGACTAAGGTCCGTATAGTCAAGGGTGTGGTCTTCCCAGTAATCACATATGGTTGTGAGAGCTGGACCCTTAAGAAGGTAGAACAGCAAAGAACTGATGCCTTTGAACTGCGGTGCTGGAGAAGACTCCCGAAAGTGACCGGAGAGCAAGGAGATCAAACCAGTCAATCTGGAAAGACTGCTGGTGGAGCAGACACTTCAGATTTTTGTCATCTGATGAGAAGAACTGATTCGTTGGGAAAAGACCCTGATGATTTCCCTGGGAAAGACTGAGGGCAGGAGAAGAGGGCAACAAAGGATGAGATGGTTGGATGGCTTCACGGGTGCAATGAATATGAACTTGGGCAAACTCCAGGAGATGGTGAGGGACATGAGGCCTGGCGTGCTGCAGTCCATGGGGTCACAGAGTCGACACGACTGAACAACAACAACGAAATATAACGGCCAATCATCCCCTTCTCTCTATGGGTCTAATGAGGGGACCCAAGACGTTGCTGATAGGATAAAATTTCCATTATTCAACTAAATGCACATTTATAGAAAATTTTACTCTAGCTCTTCCGTATGACATATGTCCGTGTCATGGGATAATTAGATAAAACAATAAAATAAAAAAAAACAGACTCTAATAATTACCGATTTCATGCTATATGGCAAATACTTGCAATATCTGATCTCCAATATTGTCCTAAACAATAATGGAAAACAGATCACCATGAGGTGTATGTAAAGCTCCTGCTTTATACACTGGGAGATGAGGTTAATCAATCACAAAAATGTCTGTATCTGGAGCATGAACTTAGTTGTGTTTACAGCAATACTATAAAATTTATAATCGCGTGGCCGTCGTTAAGTCCACGAGTCAGTGATGCCATCTGGGTATGGAATATAGATGGAAAACTTTTTTAAAAAAGCAAAGCACAGTTGGTAGGAAAAAATTAGGGGAAATGAATGCTGGAGGTATATATGTTTATATGTATATATGTCTTTATATATTATCTGTATGTATTTATAATTGTACAACCTTGTTTGTATATATGACAAGATACAAAATCAGATTCAATCCAGATCGGACTGGTTTTGGTCCTGTGTTTTAAAAGTCACAGAATCCTGCTGATTAATTTAACCTTGAATGAATGAATGAAGTTGCTGTTGTGTCCGACTCTTTGCGACCCCATGGACTGTAGCCTACGAGGCTCCTCTGCCCATGGGATTTTCCAGGCAATGGTACTAGAGTGGATTGCCATTTCCTTCTCCAGCGGATCTTCCCAACCCAAGGATCGAACCTGGGTCGCCTGCATTGTAGACAGACGCTTTACCGTCTGAGCCACAAAGGCATTTATTGGAAAGTTATCAAACAGTTCGCAAAATGGAGTGCTGACAAGCCAGGCCTTATGAGAGAGCAGAGTAAGCACAATCGGGACCTTAGGCGTGGGGTCGCACAGTCAGCCTCTTTTCGGCTCTGCCGCCGCCTGCCGTCCCTTTCCTGAAGTGCGCGGGTGCATCTTGGGCTTTTTCTGCATGCTGTGTCTGCCCTTATCAGGGGGTGTCGCTCCAAACGCCTGCAGCAGTTTGGATCCACAGGAAATAAAGCAAGGCGTGTTGACCAAAGGAAGAAATACCAAGCAGCTTCTCCAGGGTGCTCAGTCCCCGGGAGAGCCCTATCTTCCCTGCACAGTTCCTGCCCTTTTGAGCCTTAGAACAGCTATTTTTGTGAGAAAAATCAGGCAAGTCAACAACGGAGCTGAAGTTATTTGCAGTTTTCATACTGTTTGGCCACCTGATAGGAAGAGCCAACTCACTGGAAAAGACCCTGATGCTGGGAAAGATTGAAGGCGGGAGGAGAAGGGGCGACAGAGGGTGAGATGGTTGGATGGCATCACCGACTCGATGCACATGAGTCTGAGCAAAATGGGGTCGCAGAGTCAGACATGACTTAGCAACTAAATAGCAACAATAACACCGAAATGCTGCTTGTTTCACTTAGACAGTCCTCAGAACTTCCTCGGAACTCTTATGCGGAACACATTTGTGTATTTCAGTTTCCCTTGGGTGGAAGAAGTACTAATTCATGTGAGAAACTGCCCTTCAGACTCTTTGGATAAAGATTCCTGGATGCAGCCAGTGAGGAATAGCCGCCATTCCCAGTTCCCCACTGTTGCTCGCACTGATGCCGGGGATGACATTATATAAAAATCACCTTGACAGATCAAAACAAACAAAGCTAGTTCAGGGTGCGGAGAGCTGAAAATATTCTCTAACAGTCACATCCTGAAACTGCAGGGCTTAGAGAAGCAAAGGCACGTCCAAATTAAATAAAATAAATCATTTAAAAAGTCTGATCTTACCACTGCATTTTCAATCCCCAAACCAGACAGTCTTTAAATAAAAAGAACTAGTTGGTGAGATTTTGCTGCTTTCAGAATGCTAAGATTCAAAACTGAAAATAATTGCTATATTTTGGTGACCTTAAATGCATACTTGAAATCATTGTATATATCAGTTTGGTATCTCAAAAGATCTATGTAAATCAGAGTGTATTTAAAGTATCCTAGAGTTACTGTTAGTAAAATAAAATAAAAGTATTCATATAGTTTCAATGATGAGCCTCTAATTGAATTAGTTTTTAAAGACTTGTTTGAGCTTTGATGGTCCATCATTTTGAATGTTTCATATGTTACGCTTCCTTTCTGATCCTTCTCTCTCCGTTGTCTTTTATTTATTTATTTAGCAAATATTAATGATGATACTATCCTGGGTGTTGGTAGCAACCTATCAAAAATCTTTCTCCCCATGAACTGACAGTCTAGTTGGCAAGAGAAAGACATTAATCAAATAATCAAATGCACACATATATACATACATAATTATAACAAAAAAAATGCAGTTTGTCCTGAGAATATAATTTGGGCTGCCTCATTGAGACTGGGGCACCAGAAAGACTGCAGGACGAAACGGCATTTTCGAGGGACGTGAGGCAGGGAGGGAGCTAAGGATGCAGGTGGGATGCTCACACGTGTGGAGGACATGGAAGAGCATTCCAGACAGAGGGAACAGCATGTGTAAAGATGTGAACGCCAAGAGTAGCTTCCTCTGAGAGCCTGAGGGAAGGCCGTGTGACCAGCTGTCAGGGCGTGAAGGAAGAGGGGACTAAGATGAGCTTGGGGTGAGAGGTCAGGGGAGAGATCACGGGAGCGCGAGGAAGCCTGGAAGGCGTCTAAATGGGGAAGGAAACCAGGTCTCTTCTTTCTAGAAGATTTCCCCAGCTTCCTGGTAAAGAAAGC
This sequence comes from Capra hircus, assembly GCF_001704415.2. Taxonomy (NCBI): domain Eukaryota; kingdom Metazoa; phylum Chordata; class Mammalia; order Artiodactyla; family Bovidae; genus Capra; species Capra hircus. The sequence continues at coordinate 82,162,884 of NC_030820.1, forward strand.
ATTGGAAGGAGGCAGGAGTAGGTGAAGGCAAAGCAGCTTGGCGTCTACAGCGGCAGGTCAGGCACAGGAACAGACGTGGGTCTCGGTGTGTCTCTGTGCTAAATCCTGTGCTCAGGTTGCTTAGCCGGCTAGAGCTTTACTAGTCTTACCTGGAAAATGGATATAAAGATAAATATTTCCCCAACATGCTGTCTGTGAAGACTGAGATGTAAGATGTAGAAAGTGATCGCACGACACATGGGGAGTCTTCTGTCGCTAAGAAACACTAACTGTTAACCAGCTAGCAAAGTGATGCTCAAAATCCTCCAAGCCTGGCTTCAGCAATACGTGAACCATGAACTCCCTGATGTTCAAGCTGGTTTTAGAAAAGGCAGAGGAACCAGAGATCAAATTGCCAACATCTGCTGGATCATGGACAAAGCAAGAGAGTTCCAGAAAAACATCTATTTCTGCATTATTGACTATGCCAAAGCCTTTGACTGTGTGGATCACAATAAACTGTGGAAAATTCTGAAACAGATGGGAATACCAGACCACCTAACCTGCCTCTTGAGAAATCTGTATGCAGGTCAGGAAGCCAGTTAGAACTGGACATGGAACAACAGACTGGTTCCAAATAGGAAAAGGAGTACGTCAAGGCTGTATATTGTCACCCTGCTTATTTAACTTCTATGCAGAGTACATCATGAGATACGCTGGACTGGAAGAAACACAAGCTGGAATCAAGATTGCTGGGAGAAATATCAATAACCTCAGATATGCAGATGACACCACCCTTATGGCAGAAAGTGAAGAGGAACTAAAAAGCCTCTTGATGAAAGGGAAAGAGGAGAGTGAAAAAGTTGGCTTCAAGCTCAACATTCAGAAAATGAAGATCATGGCATCTGGTCGCATCACTTCATGGGAAATAGATGGGGAAACAGTGGAAACAGTGTCAGACTTTATTTTCTTGGGCTCCAAAATCACTGCAAATGGTGATTGCAGACATGAAATCAAAAGACGCTTACTCCTTGGAAGGAAAGTCATGACCAACCTAGACAGTGTATTCAAAAGCAGAGACATTACTTTGCCGACTAAGGTCCGTCTAGTTAAGGCTATGGTTTTTCCTGTGGTCATGTATGGATGTGAGAGTTGGACTGTGAAGAAGGCTGAGTGCTGAAGAATTGATGCTTTTGAACTGTGGTGTTGGAGAAGACTCTTGAGAGTCCCTTGGACTGCAAGGAGATCCAACCAGTCCATTCTGAAGGGGATCAGCCCTGGGGTTTCTTTGGAAGGAATGATGCTAAAGCTGAAACTCCAGTACTTTGGCCACCTCGTGAGAAGAGTTGACTCATTGGAAAAGACTCTGATGCTGGGAGGGATTGGGGGCAGGAGGAGAAGGGGACGACAGAGGATGAGATGGCTGGATGGCATCACGGACTCGATGGACGCAAGTCTGAGTGAACTCCAGGAGTTGGTGATGGACAGGGAGGCCTGGCGTGCTGCGATTCATGGGGTCGCAAAGAGTCGGACACGACTGAGCGACTGAACTGAACTGAACTGAACTGAACTGAACTGAAGGATCCTTCCTCTGAGATCTACTTCGATGTTGGTATAGCTGTTTCTTTCCTTTTACTGTTGTTTAATTGCTCAGTCACGTCCAGTTCTTTGTGGCCCCGTGGACTGCAGTATGCCAGGCTTCGCTGTTCTTCATCATCTCCCGGAGCTTGCTCAAATCATGGCCGTTGAGTCGGTGATGCTATCCAACCATCTCATCCTCTGCCGTCCCTTCTCCTCCCACTTTCAATCTTTCCCAGCATCACGATTCCTTTCCAATGAGTCGGCTCTTTGCATCAGATGGCCAAGGTATTGGAGCTTCGGCATCAGTCATTCCAATAAATATTTAGGGTGGATTTCCTTCAGGATTCCCTGATTTGATCTCCTTGCTATGCAAGGAACTCTCAAGCGTCTTCTCCAACACCACGGTTCAAACGCAGCAATTCTTCGGTGCTCAGCCTTTTTTACTGTCCAGCTCTCATATCCATACATGGCTACTGGAAAGCCACGGCTTTGACTATATGGACCTTTGTCAGCAAAGTGATGCAGTGACGACTCTATTTCTTAATATGCTGTCTATGTTGTCATAGCTTTTCTTCCAAGGAGCAAGTGTGTCTCGATTTCATGGCTGCGTCACCACCCACAGTGATTTTGGAGCCTAAGGAAATAAAGTCTCGCTGTTTCATTGTTTCCCCGTCTATTTTCCATGAAGTGATGGCACCAGAGGCCATGACCTTCGTTTTTTGAACGTTGAATTTTAAGCCAGCCTTTCACTCTCCTCCTCCCCCTTCATCCTTCAGTTCCTCTTCACTTTTGCTGTGAGGGTGGTGCCGTCTGCATATATGAGGTTATTGATATTTCTCCCAGCAATCTTGATCCCCACTTGTGATTCATCCAGCGTGGCATTTCACATGATGCACGCTGCTGCTGCTGCCAAGTCGCTTCAGTCGTGTCTGACTCTGTGCGACCCCATAGACGGCAGCCCACCAAGCTCCCCCGTCCCTGGGATTCTCCAGGCAAGAACACTGGAGTGGGTTGCCATTTCCTTCTCCAATGCAGGAAAGTGAAAAGTGAAAGTGAAGCCGCTCAGTCGTGTCTGACTCTTAGCGACCCCATGGACTGCAGCCCACCAGGCTCCTCCGTCCATGGGATTTTCCAGGCAAGAGCACTGGAGAGGGTGCCACTGCCTTCTCCGATGATGTCCTCTATGTAAGGTAAATGGGCAGGGTGACAGTGTACAGCCTTGAAGCACTCCGTTCCCAGTTTTGAACAAGACTGTTCGTGGTTCCACATTGTTTCAAGTCCAGCTCTGTTACTTCTTCACCAAAACACAGGTTTCTCAGGAGGCAGGTGAGGTGGTCTGGTATTCCCGTCTCTTTAGGAATTTTCCAGTTTGTTGTGATTTCAGTCGAAGGCTTTAGCATAGTCAATAAAGCAGAAGTAGACGTTTTTCTGGAATTATCTAGCTTTTCCTATGATCCAATGGATGTTACAATTCAATTTCTGGTTCCACTGCTTTTTTAAAATCTAGCTTGTAGATCTAAAAGTTCTCAGTTCATGTACTGTTGAAGAAGACTAGCTTGGAGAATTTTGAGCATTACTTTGGTAGTATGTGAAATGAGTGCAATTGTGTGGTCGTTTGAGCATTCTTTGGCTTTGCCTTTCTTTGGGATTGGAATGAAAACTGACCTTTTCCACTGCTGTGGCCACTGCTGAGTTGTCCAAATTTTCTGGCATATTAAGTGCAGCACTTTCACAGTATCATCTTTTAGGACTTGAAGTAGCTCAGCTGGAATTCCATCATCTCCACTGGCTTCGTTAGTAGTGATGCTTCCTGAGGCCCACTTGACTTCATCCCTCAGGATGTCTGGCTTCAGGTGGGTGATCACACCACCGTTATTATCCAGGTCATTAAGACCTTTTCTATGTAGTTCTTCTGTGTGTTCTTGCCACCTCTTCTTAATCTCTTCTGCTTCTGTCAGGTCCACGCTGTTTCTGTCCTTTACTGTGCCCATCCTTGCATGAAACGTTCCCTTGGTATCTCTAATATTCTTGAAGAGGTCTCTAGTTTTGCCCACTGTACTGTTTTCCTCTATTTCTTTGCATTGATCATTTAGGAAGGCTTTTGTATCTCCTTCCATCTTGGACCGCATTCTTTGGGATTTCTATCTCTCCTTGCCATTCTTTGGGATTTCCCTGCATTGCTCATTTAGGAAGGCTTTCTTATCTCTCCTTGCCATTCTTTGGGATTTCCCTGCATTGCTCATTCAGGAAGGCTTTCTTATCTCTCCTTGCCATTCTTTGGGATTTCCCTGCATTGCTCATTTAGGAAGGCTTTCTTATCTCTCCTTGCCATTCTTTGGGATTTCCCTGCATTGCTCATTTAGGAAGGCTTTCGTATCTCTCCTTGCCATTCTTTGGGATTTCCCTGCATTGATCATTTAGGAAGGCTTTCTTATCTCTCCTTGCCATTCTTTGGGATTTCCCTGCATTGCTCATTTAGGAAGGCTTTCGTATCTCTCCTTGCCATTCTTTGGGATTTCCCTGCATTGCTCATTTAGGAAGGCTTTCTTATCTCTCCTTGCCATTCTTTGGGATTTCCCTGCATTGCTCATTCAGGAAGGCTTTCGTATCTCTCCTTGCCATTCTTTGGGATTTCCCTGCATTGCTCATTCAGGAAGGCTTTCGTATCTCTCCTTGCCATTCTTTGGGATTTCCCTGCATTGCTCATTCAGGAAGGCTTTCGTATCTCTCCTTGCCATTCTTTGGAACTCCGCATTCCTTTTCTCCTTTGCCTTTTGCTTCTCTTTTCTCAGCTAAGACCTGAGGAAAGAGAAGGCCTCCTCAGACAACCGTTCTGCCTTTTTGCATTTCTTTTTTGGGGATGGTTTTGATCACTGCCTCCTGAATAATGTAACAAACGTCTGTCCATAGTTTTTCAGTCACTCTGTCTATCAGATCCAATCTCTTAAATCTATTTCTCACTTCCACTGTATAGTCATAAGGAATTTGATTTAGGTCATACCTGAGTGGTCTAGTGGTTTTCCCTACTTTCTTCATTTTAAGTCTCAATTTTGTGATAAGGAGTTCCTGATCTGAGGCACAGTCAACTCCTGGTCTTGTTTTTGCTGACTGTATACAGCTTTCCCACCTTTGGTTGCAAAGAATATAATCAGTCTGATTTTAATATTGACTATCTGGCGATGCCCATGTTTAGAGTCATCTCTCGTGCTGTATGAAGAGGGTGTTTGCTGTGACCAGCACATTCTCTTGGCAAAACTCTGTTAGCCTTTGTCCTGATTCATTTTTGACTCCAAGACCAACCTTGCCCGTTACTCCAGGTTTCTCTTGGCTTCCTGCTTTGCCTTCCAGGCCCCTGCAGTGAAAACGACATCTCTTTGCGGTGTGAGTTCTAGGTCTTATAGCTCTTCATAGAGCCCTTCAGCTTTTTTGGCCTTACTGGTCACGGCGTAGACTTGGATCACTGTGATACTGAATGGTTTGCATTGGAAACGAACAGAGATCACTCTGTTATTTTTGAGATTGTTCCCAAGTACTGCATTTTGAACTCTTTTTTTTTTTTTTTTTGACTATGAGGTCTACTCCAGTTCTTCTAAGGGGTTCTTTTCCACAGTAGTAGATATAATGGTCCTCTGAGTTAAATATGCCCATTCCTGTCCATTTCTTTCCTTTAGATTAGTGTATATATATATATATATATATATATATATATATATATATATGTTATAGCTTGTTTTTATCCTTTTGCTTATATCCCACTGGTGTGTTCATATTTAAAATAGATTTCTTGCCAATTTACGTTTGGTTTTCCTCCATTCCATATGTCTGGTCAGAAAGTTTCCTTCTGATAGAAAATCTGGACAATCACGGAGCTTGCTTCCTTTGTTTCCTTTCTCTCGTGGATCATGCTTTTGTGTGATCCAATGTCCTGTGCTTTGTCCAGTGTCCTGAGACAATAGTTTTCTGTATTCTGTCCAGTTTTCTAGCAGGAGGTTACATTCTGGTTCTTCACATGCATAAGGAAATGAAAGTGATGTGATATTTGACCAGCGACTTGAATGATGATGCATTTTATATTTTAACTTAGTTATAACCAGTATTTTTTAATTTGGAATTTCTTTAATTTCTCAAGCACTTACTAACAGCTAACAAAAGAATCAAAGTTATTTTTAAATTTAAGTTTCTAGTACCATCCATCTGATATTGATATTGACATGACATTCTCACAATGGCTTCAGGATTCTGTAACTTCTAAACATCATAAAACAAAATGGTTATTCTGGTGCAAAGAAAACAAAAATCCCATAAAAATCTTACAGTAGGATCTTATTGAGTGCTTAAAATGTTAATGTGTGGGCCCCAAATATATGAAGTTGATATTGGGGGAATGATCAAAATCTCCTTAGAAGACTTTCAGACATTCACAAAGCACTTTATCAATGACAGCACTTCCCACTTGATGCTTAGTCACCCAGGCCCTCAAATTACACGTGTGTGTGTCTCACTAGGATTAGTGTCAGTGAAAACAGTGCCTGGTATGCTGTCTTTTCCTGTGTTTACTATTCCATTTCCTTAACCCCTGAGATGGGCTCAAATCCTTGGTTGCAGCAAGGCCAGAGAGAGCAGTGTAAGCAATATTCTTGTAAAATATCTACTAATCCCAGCTAATCCACACTGGCTGCCTGAGAAGGAAACTGGCCTGCCCGTGTGGGTCCGCAGGCAAAGCGGGGGTGTCATTGTGATGGTGAAACACATGTCACCTCTTCGAAGCTAGATGAGCCACGGAAGGCTCTCAGGAGCCTCTTGTGCAGACAGGCCCAGGGAAATCTCTCTCCCAACTTTCTCCTTCAGTTGCAACCCCATTGCTATTGCATCACTGGCCTGTGGAGTAAATTCTCACCAAACTCATTTCAGTCCTTCCGCCAAAATGGAGCCTGACCAGCTCACATGTTGTTTTGGTCCAGATCTGTGTCTATTCCACAGTTATGTGGTTTTCCTCGGTTTGGTGTCTTTAACCTCAGGAGAGGCCTCCGTGACCAGAACAGATAGCAGCAGGAGCTGGTGGAAACTGATTCCTTCACAAAACTCCCCCTGAGCCTTAAGAGAGCTTGCTCTTGTTTTACAGATGTACCAAGGTATCAGGCCTTCTTCCTTCTTAATACATTACTATCATATGAATATGAAAATTCTTCAGGTTTGTCTTGATGATCAGAGAAATTTAACAGAGCGTATGATATTAGCTTCCTGCAGCTGCTGTAGTAAATTCCACAAACTGGGTGGCTTAAGACAATATACGTCTTTTTTCTCATAGTCCTGGAGGACAGAAGTATGAAACCAAGGTGTCATTGGCAGGAGTCTTGGGTTCAATCTCTGGTTCGGGAAGATCCCCTGGAGAAGGGAATGGCAAGCTACTTCAGGACTCCCACCTGGAGAATCCCATGGATGGGAGACCCTGAAAGGCGACAATTCATGAGGTCTCAAAGAGCTGGACACGACTGAGCGAGTAACACTTTCACTTTCAAACCTATGTTACACACAGAATCTTTCACACTCCAATATCTCTCATATCATTATTTTTCTCATTTTTCCCCAAATACCAATGTTGCTTTTCATACTATATACATAAGTATGTATTCACCAAAAAACTGCCATTATTCTCGTGCTAATGTGCTCAGTTTCACGTGTTCCTTACTGGTTCCATGTGGACTGCTAGGCTGACAATCGCTAGGATTATCTTTTCAAAGAACTACATCTTCATTCGTGACTGGCCAGAGCTCTTAACTTCCGCATCTTTTCTCTCTGCTATCATCTCTCAAATCCCTCCTTAGGAGGTCAGGTTTTCTTCCTGTCATTTTTCTCTGCTGTTTTCTTATATCCCCGCGATAATCTCTGCTGTTCTCTTCTATCCCCGCGATAATCTCTGCTGTTCTCTTCTATCCCCGCGATAATCTCGGCTGTTCTCTTCTATCCCCGCGATAATCTCGGCTGTTCTCTTCTATCCCCGCGATAATCTCGGCTGTTCTCTTCTATCCCCGCGATAATCTCGGCTGTTCTCTTCTATCCCCGCGATAATCTCGGCTGTTCTCTTATATCCCCGCGATAATCTCTGCTGTTCTCTTATATCCCCGTGATAATCTCTGCTGTTCTCTTATATCCCCGTGATAATCTCTTATATCCCCGTGCTAATCTCGGCTGTTCTCTTCTATCCCCGTGATAATCTCGGCTGTTCTCTTCTATCCCCGTGATAATCTTGGCTGTTCTCTTCTATCCCCGTGATAATCTCTGCTGTTCTCTTATATCCCCGTGATAATCTCTGCTGTTCTCTTATATCCCCGTGATAATCTCGGCTGTTCTCTTATATCCCCGTGATAATCTCGGCTGTTCTCTTCTATCCCCGCGATAATCTCGGCTGTTCTCTTCTATCCCCGCGATAATCTCGGCTGTTCTCTTCTATCCCCATGATAATCTCGGCTGTTCTCTTCTATCCCCGTGATAATCTCGGCTGTTCTCTTATATCCCCGTGATAATCTCGGTATCCCCGCGATAATCTCGGCTGTTCTCTTCTATCCCCGCGATAATCTCGGCTGTTCTCTTCTATCCCCGCGATAATCTCGGCTGTTCTCTTCTATCCCCGCGATAATCTCGGCTGTTCTCTTCTATCCCCGCGATAATCTCGGCTGTTCTCTTCTATCCCCGCGATAATCTCGGCTGTTCTCTTATATCCCCGTGATAATCTCGGCTGTTCTCTTATATCCCCGTGATAATCTCGGTATCCCCGTGATAATCTCGGCTGTTCTCTTCTATCCCCGCGATAATCTCGGCTGTTCTCTTTTATATCCCCGTGATAATCTCGGCTGTTCTCTTCTATCCCCGTGCTAATCTCGGCTGTTCTCTTCTATCCCCGTGATAATCTCGGCTGTTCTCTTCTATCCCCGTGATAATCTCGGCTGTTCTCTTATATCCCCATGATAATCTCTGCTGTTCTCTTATATCCCCGTGATAATCTCGGCTGTTCTCTTCTATCCCCGTGATAATCTCGGCTGTTCTCTTATATCCCCATGATAATCTCTGCTGTTCTCTTATATCCCCGTGATAATCTCGGCTGTTCTCTTCTATCCCCGTGATAATCCTCCTGTGAAGACGCGCCTCTTCAGCGTGTGCCTATGTGCGTTCAGCTCAGCTCGGGCGCTCGGTCGTGTCCGACTCTGCAACCCCATGAACCGCAGCACGCCAGGCCTCCCTGTCCATCATCAACTCCTGGAGTTCACCCAAACCCATGTCCATTGAGTTGGTGATGCCTTCCAACCATCTCATCCTCTGTCGTCCCCTTCTCCTCCTGCCTTCAATCTTTCCCAGCATCGGGGTCTTTTCAAATGAGTCAGCTCTTCACATCAGGTGGCCAAAGTATTGGAGTTTCAGCTTCAGCATCAGTCCTTCCAATGAACACCCAGGACTGATCTCCTTTAGGATGGACTGGTTGGATCTCTTTGCAGTCCAAGGGACTCTTAAAGGTCTTCTCCAACACCACAATTCAAAAGCATTCATTCTTTGGTGCTCAGCTTTCTTCACAGTCCAACTCTCACATCCATACATGACCACTGGAAAAACCATAACCTTGACTAGACGGACCTTTGTCAGCAAAGTAATGTCTCTGCTTTGGGGTCAGATAATGTAGAATTGGATGTGATCGTGTGATGCTGTCATGTATAATATGAGATATATATTTGCTCTCCAGCCCATTTCTGATGTAGGGCTCCTAAAACTCTGTATAGCTCTCCTTCTGGCTGTTTCTGAATTATACTCTTTCGAAACACTTCTTTGAGTTCTCGGAGTCATTTTAACAGGTTAGTAGAACCCAAGGTGTGGTCTTGGGGACCATCTGCATTACAGCCAGTTGGTCAGAAGTTTAGGTAACAACCTGGGCTTGTGACCGGCACTCTGAGTTAGAGAACCTCGAATCTGTAGATTGAGGAGAAGCACAGGTCTGCCACTGGCCTCTGAAGTGTGAGCAAGGGAGGCTGCGATCCTGTAGGACTGAACCTTTAACCTGTACAATCAGATGCTATCTCTGGGTAGACAATGTCACAGTTGAGTTGAATTCTTAGACATCCTGCTGGTGTTGAAAGTTGTTGGCATGAGGGGAAGACACAAACCTCCACGTTGAGTCTCAGACAACCGAACAGATCATGATAAAAATAATATCTTTCCTAAGCCTCTTTTGCAACATCTGTCTGGGAAAGAAACCATAAGTTATCTAGCCTGGGATCGTGATTCACCTTTTAGTGAAAGTGAAAGAAAGTGAAGTTGCTCAGTCGGGTCTGACTCTTTGTGACCCCATGGACTGTAGCCTACCAGGCTCCTCCTTCCACGGGATTCTCCAGGCAAGAGTACTGGAGTGGGTTGCCATTCCCTTCTACAGGGATCCTTCTTCCCTACCCAAGGATCGAACTTGGGTCTCCTGGATTCCAGGCAGAGGCTTTAACCTCTGAGCCACCTTAACCCTAAATCCTCTCTCCTCTAGTACTTACCATCTTATTTCTTCTCTCCTAAAACTCAAACTGATGTCTGCAAAAGCCGTTGCGATGACAGTCTGCAGTGGAATAGGGACGACAATGTGTACATACAGACATTTCTTTTCTTTTCTTTGTATGGAGTCTCAGTATGGACATTTTGTTTGTGCTTTTGTGGGATTTGGGGGGGTTCTTGTCAATGAACGCTGCATGGCCATGGGAAATTGAGTCCTAAAGTTAGATAGGATAAGCCAGAATTGAAGCTTTTATGATGAGGAAATTTCTCTTGGAGGTGACATACCTAACGACTTCAGACCCCACCTTAAAGACAACATGGGGCAGAGCTGGAGCAGCGTTTGTGATGGGAGCGGAAGTAACTAATGGCGCTTTCTTCCTCTACTGTTTTTCGACTCACCTTTTCCCTCTTACTCACTCTGTAGAGCCTGCTGCTGCTGCTAAGTCACTACAGTTTTCATTTTGAGTAAAACCGAAAACTGTGTGAATGATCGCTTTCTCAGGTCCCTCTGTCTAATATCAGTGCACGCCCTGCCCCCTGCTGACTTGCTGCTACCTGGAAACGTTCTTTCTTAAAATCTCTGCGTTTCCCCCTTCTCACTGCCTTTACTCCTACTTTTATTTGAGAGCCTAAGCCCCTCTTTTTTTGAGAATTTTATGACACAGTCAAATACTGTCTCCCACCCCAACTGTCAAGCCCATCACTCTAAACCATATCAGCCTTTTAAATGTCACTTTAAATGTTCACTTATCTTCTTCATTAGAATATAAGCTACATGAGGGGCAAGATCTCCGGTGACTAATTTGTTGCTATCTGCCCTCAGTTCTGAGGTGAATGTGCTGGATGTAATGGGTTCTCCAGGAGAGTGTTTTTGGAAAATTAAGTGCGCACCCCCTTCTCATCCTTATACTAATGAGGAGCCGAGTAATGTGCACCCATGTGTAGACAGTGGGGTTCAGTTCAGAGGTTTCCAGTAAGAACTGCACTAAGGCCACTCCACTCATCTTCTCCTCAGTCTTTGAGTATGAAGCAGACAATGGAAAAAGGATCACACACCTGCGTCCAGACCTGGGCTAGATTGAAGCAAGGCCGACTAGGATGCTAAATACTAGAACTTACTCTCAGAGCTGTGCAAATGGTGACTCTGTGATTGAGCGGCCCTGGGAGTGAGTGTCTCCTTAAATTTTGAGCCATAGGTCTCTTGATTGCTTCTTCATAGCCCTAACCCTGATTGTATTTTACTGAGGTCAATTTGGGAACTTAAAACAGGCTCCTACAATACTGGATGACGGTTTGTAACATTGTACAGGAGATGGTGATCAAAACCATCCCCAAGAAAAAGAAATGTAAAAAGGTAAAATGGTTGTCTGAGGAGGCCTTACAAATAGCTGTGAAAAAAAGACAAATGAAAGGCAAAGGAGACCAGGAAAGATATACCAATTTGAATGCAGAGTTCGAGAGAATAGCAAGGAGAGATAAGAAAGCCTTCTTCAGTCATCAGTGCAGAGAAACAGGAAAACAATACGATGGGAAAGACCAGAGATCTCTGCAACAACATTAGAGATACCAAGGGAACATTTCATGCCAAGATGGGCTCGATAAAGGACAGAAACAGTATGGGCCTAACAGAAGCAGACAGGGTCAAGAAAAGGTGGCAGGAATACACAGAAGAGCTGTACAAAAAAAGATACGAATGACCCAGGTAACCACGCTGTTGTGATCACTCACCTAGAGCCAGACATCCTGGAATGTGAAGTCAAGTGTGCCTTAGGAAGCATCACTAAGAACAAAGCTAGTGGAGGTGATGAAATTCCGGCTGAGCTATTTCAAATCGTAAAAGATGATGCTGTGAAAGCACTTCAGTCAATATGCCAGCAAATGTGGAAAACTCAGCAGTGGCCACAGGACTGGAAAAGGTCAGTTTTCATTCCAATCCCAAAGAAAGGCAATGCCAAAGAATGCTCAGACTACTGCACAATTGCACTCATCTCACATGCTAGCAAAGTAATGCTCAAAACTCACTAAGCCAGGCTTCAACAGTATGTGATACGAGAACTTCCAGAGGTTTGAGCTGGATTTAGAAAAAGAGGAACCACAGGTCAAATTGTCAACATCTGTTGGATCATAGAAAAAGCAAGAGAGTTCCAGAAAAACATCCACTTCTGCTTTATTGACTATGCCAAAGCATTTGACTGTGCGGATTTCAACAGACTGTGGAAAATTCTGAAAGAAATGAAAATACCAGACCACCTTACCTGCCTCCTGAGAAATCTGTATGCAAGTCAAGAAGCAACAGTTAGAACTGGACATGGAACAACAGACTGGTTCCAAATAGGAAAAGGAGTATGTCAAGGCTGTATATTGTCACCCTGCTTATTTAACTTCTATGCAGAGTACATCATGAGAAATGCTGGGCTGGATGAAGCACAAGCTGGAATCAAGATTGCCGGGAGAACTCTCAATAACCTCAGATAAGCAGATGACACCACCCTTATGGTAGAAAGTGAGGAGGAGCTGAGGAGCTTCTTGATGAAAGTGAAAGAGGAGAGTGAAAAAACTGGCTTAAAACTAAACTTTGACAAAGTGAAGATTATGACATCCAGTCCCATTGCTTCATAGGAAATAGATGGGGAAACAGTGGAAACAGTGGCTGACTTTGTTTTGGGGGCTCCAAAATCACTGCAGATGGTGACTGCAACCATGAAATTCAAAGACGCTTACTCCTTGGAAGGAAAGTTATGACCAACCTAGACAGCATATTCAAAAGCAGAGTCATTACTTTGTCAACAAAGGTCCATCTAGTCAAGGCTATGGTTTTTCCTGTGGTCATGTATGGATGTGAGAGTTGGACTGTGAAGAAAGCTGAACGCTGAAGAATGGATGCTTTTGAACTGTGGTGTTGGAAAAGACTCTTGAGAGTCCCTTGGACAGAAAGGAGATCAAACCAGTCAATCCAGGAAATCAGTCCTGAATATTCGTTCGAAGGACCGATGTTGAAGCTGAAACTCCAATCCTTTGGCCACCTGATGTGAAGAACTGACTTGTTGGAAAAGACCCTGATGCTGGGAAAGATTAAAGGCAGGGAGGAAAAGGGGGCAACAGAGGATGAGATGGTTGGATGGCATCACCAACTCGATGCACATGAGTTTGAGCAAGCTCCAGGAGTTAGTGAAGGACAGGGAGGCCTGGTGTGCCGCAGTCCTTGGTGTCGCAGAGTCCACCACGCCTGAGTGACTGAACTGAACCGAACTGATGTTCCAAATATCTCACAGGGTGTGGTTATACTAAAAAATTCATTTGATGTTTAGCTGAAATTCAGATGTAAGCATGCATCCTGCATTGTTATTTGCTGAACCTGACCACACCTATCTGGAGGTTTTTTGGGGGTAATGATCTCATGATGGTTATGTTGTGACCAACTTCACCTCTACAATGGTCTCGTAGAAGGATGGTTTGATCTGTCCTGTGAATAGTGGAAAGCCAAGTTAGGGGTCTCAATCATCATTGCTGTGCTGTTCATGTCTCTCCAACCTTGTCAGTTTGCTCTGCAATGAAAGTATATCAGATGAAGCAAACATTACCACCTGAAACTTTTATAAAAGACTGAATACTTAGAGTTTCTCAAAGCAGATACACCTGCTTTAACTGTTTGAAAATTTGTTGAATTCACTAATAAAAGATCCCCAGAGATTTGTGCTCTCTGACCTAGAGTGGACTGAGCAAACCCCTTTGTTCCACTACATTCTTTCCAAGAGGCTTAAAAATAGGCCAGATATGCAGCTTATTAACAAAACCACCTTTAACACAGATTGTGTTATGGTTCCTGGAAAGATAGCAATACCCTTTGGGCTTGGGGGAAAGGATTTCAGTTAGAGTAAGATACTTGCTTCTCTTCTTTGAGTATCAACTTGCTGAGCCTTTCTCAGAGCAAGAAATGAGTATATGAAGGTGGAGGAATTCAATTCAGCCACATCAGATAGGAAGATGCATCCAGGGTAATTGAATATCCACAAGATGAATTCTCTATGATAGGTAAAGAGTAGTCATTTATCAAAAGGCAGTATGTTAACAAAATCTAAAAAGCAGAGCCAACAAGCTAGCATCTTGTAGTAAGAAGTAAAGGCAATGGTTATCTTAAAATGAACGAAGTAGCAAACAGCTGTAAGGAAGACAGAAGCGTCTTAGATACATCAGCATCAGTATGGTCCCTTATCTGGATACTCCGAATACAGTGGGAGTGTCAGGAGGGCATTACCCTATTTCAGTGGTTTCAAACCTTGCTGAAATATCAGATCCAATAGGTATATTGAGGTGGGCTCTCCTGGCCTTCAGATCTGAGAGTCTGTATTTTAAGTCTCCTTAAGGAACTCTGACATGACACATCTGGGGATATAGTCGCATTTATTTATTTACCCACTGACATAATAAATTTCAGGAAGCTCGCATGAATACAAGCTAAATCGCTTCAGTCGTGTCCAACTCTCTGTGACACCCTGGACTGTGGCCCGCCAGGCTCCTCTATCCACGGGATCCTCCAGGCAAGAATACTGGAGTGGGCTGCCATTTCCTTCTCCAGGGGATCTTCCCAACCCAGGGATCGAACCCGGGTCTCCTGCATTGTAGACAGACGCTTTACCGTCTGAGCCACTAGGGAAGCCTTATTATTCTTGGTTTTTTGTTTTTTTTCCCCTCATTTCCAGATTTCATAAATATCCATTCTAATGGAGAGAGAAAATTCAAACAAAACTGAATAAAGAAAATGAAAACAGATAATATGGTAGGGCTTCTCTGGCGGGCCAGCGGTTAGGACTTCTCCTTCCAGGGCAGAGGGTGCAGGTTCGGTCCCTGGCTGGGGACTAAGATCCCATATTCCTCGTGGCCAAGACAGGAAAGCAGGAAACGGAAGGAGCAGTGTAATAGCCTCCATAAAGACTAAAAATGGTCCATGTCGTTGAAAAGCAAGATGAGTAAATAGCGTGACAGAGTGGTGCATGGGGCAAGCGAAGGGAGCCGGAGGGGCCTGTCTGTGTGGGGGAGAGTGGATGCTACGGTGAGCACGGGGCAATGGGAGCCTCTGAGGTGAGCCAGGATAAAAGGGGCAGTCCAGACCCAGAGGCCCGCACCCTGAGGCAGGAGCGGATTTCGGAAGGTGCCTGGAGGAACAGGGAGGTCGGTGTGGCTGGGGAGGTGCTGAACACGCATCCGGGATCCCACAGACTGATAACAAGGCTGGATTTCACTCTGTGGATGATGGTTCGTCACTGTGGATTTAGGACAGGGAAGTGACCTGAGCAGATTTTATTTTAAAGTCTCACTCTGGTTGTAGAAATTAGGGATGCCGAGTACACAGCTACGCAGTTATCCAAATGTGTGGCGATGGTGGCTTGTGCCTAGTGGATAGGAGTGAGAAGGGGTTGGGTTCAGGACATGTTTTTAAAAGTCAAGCGTCAGTAGAACTAGCTGATTAATTGGTTGGTTAAAGCGTCTGCCTCCAATGAGGGAGACCCGGGTTCGATCCCTGGGTTGGGAAGATCCCCTGGAGAAGGAAATGGCAGTCCACTCCAGTATTCTTGCCTGGAGAATCCCATGGACGGAGAAGCCTAGTAGGTTACAGTCCACGGGGTCGCAAAGAGTCGGACACAACTGAGCGACTTCACCTTCACCTTCACCTTATGAGGGAAAGGCAAGATTCCAAAGTGCTGTAAATGTTTGCTATGACCGCTTGGTCAATGGGGATAGCAGTGTTAGGGCGGTGGGCTCACTGAAGGTAGCAGGCGTGCCCAGGGCTTTGGGGCTGGTTTCAGATGTATTGCGTTTGGAATGCTTCTGAGACACCCAAGGAGCAATGTCAAATCAGGCAGTTGAATGACAGTCAGGTTTAAAGGAAGATTTCAAGACTGGAAATAGGAAATTTGGGAATCATCAACACACAGAGTATTTAAGCCACGAGATTAGGAAATTCATGTAAATGGAGAAGAAAAGGGATACAAGGTCAAGGCTTGTGGCTAAAAAACAAAATTTAAAGATAAGTTAGATGACATAAAGGTGTTACTGGCATTTTGGGTCGAATGGTACTTTGCTATTCAGGACAAGTGTGAGGATTGTAGGGTGTTTAGCATCCCTGGATCCAGAATTATTAGACACCAGTGTCACCTGCTAATTATCGCCATGGCAGATACAGCTCCATATACATGCACACCACTCCAGAGATGCGTCCTGGTGGAAAACCCTCGACTATATCATTATTGAAATCAATAACTGGCTTCAGAGATTTTAGTTTAAAAGATGATGTTTCAATTATACTTGCATTAGTAAAGTATATATTATGAAGGGTTATGGAATTATGGAATAAAAGAAAATTTGTTTGCTAACATTCTCCCAGGGCCAAGAAAATAAAGCAAGCTCAGAAAAGCATTAAATCCACTCTTACCATTTTTACTACTTAACCAGGATTAACTGATTAATTGATTCTTGTAATATCCTTTGTAAAACATTCAAAACATAATAAGTGCTGGATTAATGAACTAATTTCGGTAATCTAGCACACTTGGCAGCAGCCGTCCCCACCTTAGAATTATAGGCGCAGGCGTTTTTGTTCTCAAATCTATTCTGTAAATTGTCCATAATGTCATAAATACACTTTTTAAATTTGATATTATATATGTATAAAATAGGGCTTCCCTGGTGGCTCAGCTGGTAAAGAATTTGCCTGCAATGCTGAGGACCTGGGTTCAATCCCTGGGTCAGGAAAATCCCCTGGAGAAGGAAATGGCTCCCCACTCCAGTATTCTTGCCTGGAGGATTCCATGGACAGAGGAGCCTGGTGGGCTGCAGTCCACGGGGGCGCAAGGAGCTGGACTCGACTGAGCAACAAACACACACACACACAGTAAATGCTATTTAGTGCATTGTTTCAAGATCAGTATCTGTCGAGCATTAGCTCCATGAGATGGCACCCATTTATTTCTGGGGTGATGGTAGCGTTCTCTATGTGTGCCTTATATTTCTGGGGTGATGGTAGCATTCTCTATGTGTGCCTTATATTTCTGGGGTGATGGTAGCATTCTCTATGTGTGCCTTATATTTCTGGGGTGATGGTAGCATTCTCTATGTGTGCCTTATATTTCTGGAGTGATGGTAGCATTCTCTATGTGTGCCTTATATTTCTGGGGTGATGGTAGCATTCTCTATGTGTGCCTTATATTTCTGGGGTGATGGTAGCATTCTCTATGTGTGCCTTATATTTCTGGGGTGATGGTAGCATTCTCTATGTGTGCCTTATATTTCTGGGGTGATGGTAGCATTCTCTATGTGTGCCTTAACAGGGATTTGTGACCAGATGTGTGTTCCTGCGTGCTGAGTCAGTCAGTCATGTCTGACTCTTTTGCGACCTCATGGACTGTAGCCCACCAGGCTCCTCCATTCATGGGGTTTTTCAGGCAAGAATTCTGGAGTAGGTTGCATTTTCTCCTCCAGCGGATCTTCCTAAGGCAGGGATTGAACCTATATCTCCTCCGTCCCCAGCATTGCCCGTGTCTCTACCTCTGAGCCATCAGAGAAGACCAGATGTATGCATTTGTCAAAACCACACCTCTGGAACTAGGTCCTTTTGTTTTTCCTGACCTTAGGTTATTTTCAGCTGCTCTATGTGTGTGTGTGGAGGGGGCATTCAGTCCTGTCTGACTTTGCGACCCCGTGGACTGTAGCCCCCCGGGCTCCTCTGTCTCTGGCTCACCTGTTCTATAATTTTGTATAAATTGAATTTCACACGAGTCGCATCCTGTAGTGTGTACCCTTCTGTGGAAGGTGTCTTTCACTCAACATGTTTTAAGATTCACAGGTGACATTTTAAGATTCATTCAGTTTATCAGTAGTTTATTACTTTCTATTGCCAGACAGTGTTTCATTGTGTAAATAAGCTACAATTTCGTTCTGCACATACCTCTTTGTGAGCATATTTTTTCATTTCTCTTGGGAAACTACCCAGTTGAATTGGTCCGTTAAATGGATATATATATAGTTTTAGAAGAAACTGCCAGAATTTTCTCCAAAGTGATGGTATTATTTTAAATACGCATTTGCATTACATAAAACATGGGAAAGTTCTGATTGCTCCATATCCTTACCACTACCTGATGTTATCAGGCTCATCAGTTTTAGCCATTCTAATGGGGGGTGTAAAGGCACTTCTTTGTGGTTTTTATTTGCATTTCTTCAATAACTGTTGATACTGAGTACTTTTTCACGTATTTATTGGCCATTTATATATCTTTTTTTATGAAGTGACTATTCAAGATGAGTTGCTATAATAAATTTGCCTCAGAAGAGTTACTATCAGTCAATATTGGGGGAAGTTTGTTTATGTAATACCCACTAGTCAAGAAGGAAGTTATCTAGATATATGCTTAAAAATAATTATAGGAGATCACAAATACTTTTTTTCTGCTGGTTTCCATTGAAAGTTAATTAATGCACCATACTTCTGGAGAATAATATTGATATTAGTCAATACATATAATTTATTAATTTTAATTGTAAAAAAAGTAGAAACCCTAAGACACTTACTAACTTGGGTAACTTTTCTGCTACTTTTCAGTTATGTAAAGACATAACTGAACTTTGTTGAAGAAGCAGTATCCACATATTGTTCTGATAAAATACCTTACGTCTGACATGCTTTACTCATTTTATGTGAAAACCAGTTCATAATAAGCACACAGCTGGGTATGTTCCTGAATGGGTACATTACACTTTTCATTATACAGCAAAGAGACTAAAAGTCGAGAAACCCAGCCTGTTGGATCACTAAGGAGCCATCCACTCTGAAGAAGGTGAGGTTGTGATCAGACGCCCATTCCGGTGGTAAGAATCCAGGGTGTAGTTTGTTCATCTGTATGAACACAGACATCTAGTCTCTGAATCGGGATAGTTAGCGGCCATCGGAGATTTTTATTTGCATAAGTATACTTTTAACCTCACAAATAAGATAATGTTTACATAATTCAAAGGAATAAAAAACAAAAGAAGGCATTCAGCTCAAACTTTGGTCAGCAACCGTTTAGCCACAGGCCTTTCCAGAGGACAAAATAGTGTCGCTCAGTTGTGTCCGACTCTTTGCCACCCCAGGGACTACACAGTCCATGGAATTCTCCAGGCCAGAATGCTGGAGTGGCAAGCCTTTCCCTTCTCCAGGGAACCTTCCCAACCCAGGGATGGAACCCAGATCTACTGCATTGCAGGGAATTCTTTACCAGCTGAACCACAAGGGAAGCCCGTGATTTGTAAAATAATGTATTTAAGTATCAGGTGCATATTTACAAAACAAAAAACATTATCACAGTTTTCCTGAATAGTCTCTTTTTCTCATATTAAGCTTACCGTCAACCTGGTTTGGGCTGCTGTTGGAACAAAATCACCTACTACAACTCTAAACAGCTCCCCACTCTGCATGATAATACTACTTTGCAACTGGTCCTTGCTCAGGTAAACCTACCTTGAAACAGCTGACTTGTCAGTCAGTGCTGAGGGAAGGTCAGCCCTGCAAGGAGGCTCCTTGCAATCTAACACCTGAAGTCTTTATGCATGCGTGCAAGCTGTGCCTCAGTCATATCCGACTACTTGCGACCCCATAGACTTCAGTCCACCAGGCTCCTCTGTCCATGGGATTCTCCAGGCAAGAATACTGGAGTAGATTGCCATGCCTTCCTCAAAGTCTTCTATGAGACTTACAAATTAATAATAACATAATGTGTGAAAGAAGCTTAAGCTAAAGAAAAGCAGATTGTTGTGTTTTGCTGAGTTTTCATTTGTTGTTCTGCTGGTATGTGTAGCTGACACTTCTCAAGTTCGCACTTACTTACAATACTGTGTGATGCCTTTTGGCAGAGAGCAGACCACTGTATTAAGTCACGATAAACATATTCAAGTGTAGACTCTGTGGTACTCAAAATCTGTCCTTGAGTCAAATTCACTTCTTGAGCTTATTTTCTAGTTACTGGGGATAACATTTGCCCTGCTGAGTCCCACAGTGCTCTGAGGTCATGAGGGGGACAGTAGACATGAGAACATGCTTTCAGAAAAAGTGCCATCGAACCATCCTTGAGGATGTCCTTTAGCCGCCCATTTCCAGCAGCTCTCGCTGCGCCTCCCATGACCCCGGGGTGCTGGAAGTCTTGCTCATGAAAACGCCGTCCTTCGTGACTTCACGGTCACTGCCAACGTCTTATTCAGATGGGCTCCGGCTTGTGTAAACAGCCCAATAAATAGTTTATTTGTTCTGAATCTTTCCTCTGGGAATTCTCTTTAGAAGTACAGCCTAACGTCTCATTTCAAAGAGGGCAAGGAAAACATCAGCCGCTGAATGACTGCATTTTCTAAACATACAGCTTAAAAACACCGCATCTGGTGTGCCTAGAGACGCATCTGTCTGTGCAGCTGTAAAGCTGGGTCACGCTCTTCACGTGCCCAAGCAGCTACATTCATGTAGCGTCCGTGTGGCTCCTGCAGGGTGTTCCTGGGGTTTGCGAATGGTAGCCACAAGTGCTCTTTCTTTTATAATATCTACGTTTTGATGCTAAAGATTCTGTATTAGAATAAAGCGAAAGTAGTTTGTCTATCTGAATTTCCAAGTCGATTACTGCTGCTCAAGTCTGATAAACCACAGTTACAAAGCCAGGCCAGGCAGGTAAATAATCAAAGCAACAAGCGCACTTGCCCTCTCTCTTCTGCTGCCACATCAGAGCGGCTCAGCAGAGGCCGTTCTGAGTGTCGGGTTTCAGCGTTAGAGGCAGCAGCTTTCTCAGCCCCGTTAGAAGACAGAGATGAGAAGATGTCATCTGATCCAGAAACTCGAGTTACAGCCACATTTTTTTGATCAAGAATGAATAGGGAGGCCTCTCATGTGGGGTTCAGGAGCTCAGAAAACAGTCTTTATCCGCGCTAAACGCCCTGCAGCTGCAGTCTGCAGCGCCTCGGGCAAGGAGAAGCATCTGGCGTTCTGCTTCTTGGGCTGCTCCGGGCACCTCGCTGGCAGCCCCTGATCCTCCCTTCCTGACCTGGGCAAGTCACAGACTCACCCAGCGTCACAGAAGACGCATTACAGCTTTCCATCCAGTTCTTCAGTTACGCACCCTACCATCTATCTTTTATTGTTCTCAAGTATGATCTGTGAAGGTAGATTTAAATTTATACTAGTCATTGTCATGAGTAGTCTAACTGCTATTCTCAATTCGGTCATTCATTTATTCAAGGAATATTCATCAAAAGCCAGTTTTCCTACATTTATTGATGGAGATGTGTGGATGCAGAGGGTGTGAAGATGAAGCAGGCAGGACGCCCTCCCAGGGGATTGGCGCTCTCATACACGCATCCCCACGGGGACTCAGACATGCCTCCCCCCGCTCTCGGGGCAGGTTGACCACTGCTTTTATCTGAGCAATTCCAGCTGTGGCCCAGTGTATATCTTATCTCTCAAATGAACCTGTGGGCTCATTCAAGCCTTTGTGCATATTTTTAAAGATGTTTTCAACCCTTTCTCTGATATAGAGGAACTCTGGGGACCCTGAAGTGCAGAAGTGCTTGCAAGCCTCTGGGGGCCTTTAGAACAAGAGGGCCAGTTCTAGACCAAGTCTGTCTCCATCATCTACTCCACTCTCTGCGGGAGACACTGGTAAGAGTTTAGCTCACACTTCCTCACTGACATTTAGCCCTGCCTTTGGCCTGCTAATATATTCCTGGGGGCTCAGTGGGCTTCCAGGGTGGCTCAGCTAGTAAAAAACCCATCTGTGGTGCAGCGGACCCCAGTCTGATTCCCGGGTCGGGAGGGTCCCCTGGAGAAGGGAGGGGCTGCCCACTCCAGTATTCTTGGGCTTCCCTGGTGGCTCAGCTGGTAAAGAGTCTGCCTGCAATGTGGGAGACTTGGGCTTAATCCCTGGGTTGGGAAGATCTCCTGAAGGAGGGCATGGCAACCCATCCCGGTATTCTTGCCTGGAGAATCACATGGACAGAGGAGCCCGGCAGGCTGCAGTCCAAGGGGTCACAAAAGAGTCAGACACAACTTAGTGGCTAAATAGCAGCTGACCTTTTTTTTTTAACATACTACTGCTCCTGGCAACCAAATAAACCAGTTAATACTGACCCCGGATAGGCCCTTATCCTTATTCATCAAGGGCAGACAGAATGAAAACCACAATCACAGAAAACAAACCAAACTGATCACATGGACCACACCCTTGTCTAACTCAGTGAAACTATGACCCATGCCGTGTAGGGCCACCCAAGACGGATGGGTCATAGTGGAGAGTTCTGACAAAATGTGGTCCACTGGAGAAGGGAATGGCAAGCCACTTCAGCATTCTTGCCTTGAGAACCCCATGAACAGTATGAAAAGGAAAAAAGATGGGTCACTGAAAGATGAACTCCCCAGGTTGGTAGGTGCCCATTATGCAACTGGAGATCAATGGAGAAATAACTCCAGAAAGAATGAAGAGATGGAGCCAAAGCAAAAACAATGCCCAGCTGTGGATGTGACTGGTGATGGAAGTACAGTCCGATGCTGTAAAGAGCAATATTGCAGAGGAACCTGGAATGTCAGGTCCATGAATCAAGGCAAACTGGAAGTGGTCAAACAGGAGATGGCAAGAGTGAACATCGACTTTTTAGGAATCAGTGAACTAAGATGGACTGGAATGTGTGAATTTAACTCAGATGACCATCATATCTACTACTGTGGGCAAGAATCCCTTGGAAGAAATAGAATAGCCCTCATAGTCAACAAGAGAGTCTGAAATGCAGGATGTGAGTACAATCTCAAAAATGACAGAATGAAGTCTGTTCGTTTCCAAGGCAAACCATTCAGTATCAAAGTAATCCAGGTCTATGTCCCAACCACTAACGCCAAAGAAGCTGAAGTTGAATGCCTCTATGAAGATCTATGAGACCTTCTATAACTAAAACCAAAAAAGCTGTCCTTTTCATCAGAGGGGACTGGAAGGCAGAAGCAGAAGTAAAGACGTACCTGGAGTAACAGGCAAGCTTGGCCTTGGAGCACTGAATGAAGCCGGGCAACGGCTAACAGAGTTTTGCCAAGAGAATGCACTGGTCATAGCAAACACCCTCTTCTGACAACACAAGAGATGACTCTACACATGGACATCACCAGGTGGTCAACACTGAAATCAGACTGATCATATTCTTTGCAGCCAGCAATGGAGAAGCTCTATACAGTCAGCAAAAACAAGACTGGGAGCTGACTGTGGCTCAGATCATGAACTCCTTCTTGCCCAATTCAGACTCAAATTGAAGAAAATAGGGAAAACCACTAGACCACTCAGGTATGACCTAGATCAAATCCCTTACGACTATACAGTGGAAGGTGAAAGCTGCTCAGTCGTGTCTGACTGTTTGCGGCCCCGCGGACTGTGCAGTCCATGGAATTCTCTAGGCCAGAATCCTGGTGTAGGTAGCTGTTCCCTTCTCCAGGGGATCTTCCCAACCCAGGGAATGAACCCAGGTCTCCCACATTGCAGGTGGATTCTTTGCCAACTGAGCCACCAGGGAATCTGAAGAATATTGGAGTGGGTAGCCAATCCCTTCTCCAGGACATCTTCCCAACATAGAAATCAAACTGGGGTCTCCTGCATGGCAGGTGAATTCTTTACCAGCTGAATTCCTAGGGAAGCCCCTTGATTATACACTGCAAGTGACAAATAGATTCAGGGGATTAGATCTGATAGACCAAGTGCCTGAAGATCTATGGACAGAGGTTCAGGACACTGTACAGGAGGCAGTGATCAGAACCACTCCCCAGAAGAAGAAATGCAGTGAGGGAAAATGGCTGCGAGAGGAGGCCTCACACACAGCTGAGAAAGGGAGAGAAACGAGAGACAAAGCAGAAAAGGGGAGATCCATCCCTCTGAACCAGAGTCCCAAGACTAGCAAGGAGACACAATAAAGCCTTCCTAAGTGATCGGGGCATAGAAATAGAGGAAAGCAATTGGATGGGAAAGACTACAGATCTCTTCAAGAGCATTAGAGATATCAAGGGAACATTTCATGCAAAGATGAGCACAATAAGCGACAGAAACAGTATGGACCTGACAGAAGCAGATGTTAAGAAGAGGTGGCAAGAATACACAGAAGAACTGTACAAAAGATCTTCATGACCCAGATAATCACGATGGTGTGATCAGTCACCTGGAGCCAGACGTCCTGCAATGTGAAGTCAAGTGGGCCTTAGGAAGCATCACTACGAACAAAGCTAGTGGAGGTGATGGCATTCCAGCTGAGCTATTTCAAATCTTGAAAGAAGATGTTGTGAAAGTGCTGCACTCAGTATGCCAGCAAATTCGGAAAACTCGCAGCGGCCACAGCACTGGAAATGGTCAGCTTTCATTCTGATTCCAAAGAAAGGCAAGGCCACAATGCTCACAGCACCGCACAATCACACTCATCTCACACACTAGCAAAGTGATGCTCAAAACTCTCCAAACTAGACTTCAATGCTACGTGAACTGAGAACTTCTAGATGTTGAAACTAAATTTT
The DNA here is from genome assembly GCF_001704415.2 of Capra hircus. Lineage (NCBI taxonomy): Eukaryota > Metazoa > Chordata > Mammalia > Artiodactyla > Bovidae > Capra > Capra hircus. The sequence goes on from NC_030820.1 coordinate 82,187,509, forward strand.
GAAAAGGCAGAGGAACCAGAAATAAATTTGCCAACATCTGTTGGATCATCCAAAAAGCAAGAGAATTCCAGAAAAAAAATCTACTTCTGCTTCACTGACTATGTTAAAGCCTTTGATTGTGTGGATCACAACAAACTGTGGAAAATTCTTCAAGAGATGGGAATACCAGACCACCTTACCTGCCTCCTGAGAAATCTGTATGCAGGTCAGGAAGCAACAGTTAGAACTGGACATGGAACAACAGACTAGTTCCAAATTGGAAAAGGAGTACGTCAAGGCTGTATATTGTCACCCTGCTTATTTAACTTCTGTGCAGAGTACATCATGAGAAACGCTGGACTGGAAGAAACACAAGCTGGAATCAAGATTGCCGGGAGAAATATCAATAACCTCAGATATGCAGATGACACCACCCTTATAGCAGAAAGTGAAGAGGAACTAAAAAGCCTCTTGATGAAAGAGAAAAGGAGAGTAAAGAGTTGGCTTAAAACTCAACATTCAGAAAACGAAGATCATGGCATCCGGTCCCATCACTTCATGGCAAATAGATAAAGAAACAATGGCAACAGTGACAGACTTCATTTTCTTGGGCTCCAAAATCACTGCAGATGGTGACTGCAGCCATGAAATTGAAAGACACTTGCTCTTTGGAAGTAAGGAGCTATGACAAACCTAGACAGCATATTAAAAAGCAGAGACGTTACTGACAAAGGCCCACCTATGGATATGTTGGAAGATCTTAAAGAAAGCTGAGGTCTTAAAAATTGATGCCTTTGAGCTGTGGTGTTGGAGAAGACTCTTGAGAGTCTCTTGGACTGCAAGGAGATCAAACTAGTAAATCCTAAAGGAAATCAGTCCTGAATATTCATTGGAAGGACTGATGTGAAGCTGAAGCTCCAATACTTTGGCCACCTGATGTGAAGAATGACTCATTGGAAAAGAGCCTGATGCTGGGAAAGATTGAAGGCAGGAGGAGAAGGGGACGACAGAGGATGAGATAGTTGGATGGCATCGCCGACTTGGTAGATGTGAGTTTGAGCATGCTTTGGGAGCTGGTGATGGACAGGGAACTCTGGAGTGCTACAGTCCGTGGGGTTGCAAAGAGTCAGACACGACTGAGTGACTGAACTGAACTGAGCTCACCCAGGAGATGAAATCTATGTGTTATCCTTGCTTGGAATTCACTAGTCTTCTTTTACTTCATTGGGACCGTTGATCCTCATCCATAACTAAGTATTCACAGAGCCCACAGTTGTAGAGCTGCATGAGGTCATTCAGGTTTCACTCATTTGGATCCCAGGAGGCACGATTGTCATCAGTATTGACCTCTGACTTCATTTTAGGAGAAATCTAGTCTCTAAATTTCATCTGTAGCCACAACTTCCACAGCTTCAAGTCCTTTTAAACTTTCGTCTTAAACTCACATTCAATCTCCAGCCTTTATCCCTTATTGTGCATTAGCAAGCTAAACAATAACACCAAATTAGTTTAATTATTGTTCAGCATTCAGTTTAATATAGATTGTTGGGGTGTGTTGGAGGGGAGGGTCTCTATTTCTTAAACTCATTCAGAGACCCAAGACCTTTCCCCTAGAGTACTGTAATCTTCCAGGGGCTTGGGGTCATCTACCGGATCCACTCCACTGAGCCAGTGAGCAAAGAATGTGGGGGTCGTGTGTGTGTGTGTTAGGCACTCAGTCATGTCCAGCTCTTTGCAACCCCATGAGCTCTAGGCCACCAGGCTCCTCTGTCCTTGGGATTCTCCAGGCAAGAATACTGGAGTGGGTAGTGATTTCCTCCTCCAGGGGATCTTCCCAACCCAGGGATAGAACCCTCGTCTCCTGTATAGCGGGCAGATTCTTTACCATCTGAACCACCAGGGAAGAATCATACACACCGCTTTTAAAATTTGAGGCCCTGGAAGTCAATATGCATCATTTCTGCCACATTCCACTCACTTAACTGCAAGGGACGCTATGAAGTCCTGCCTAACAATTTGACTAAACTAGATAAGCTATGTTTGATGACAAATAAATTCACAGATTTTTTTTAACGTAAGAAAGCTTATTTTACTTTTGCAGAAATTCTAATGCAATGGGAACAGCCTATAAACCGTTTGAGCAATACCCTGGGACATTTTGTCCCAGGATTCAGGATGCTCTTCTCTCACGGGTCTGCTTCATGGTCTCCATGGTTACTCCCAAAGGGAAAGGAAAAATGCAAAGGTGAAGGTGAAAGAGGAGCGTGAGAAAGCCGGCCTAAAGCTCAACATTCAGAGAATCAAGATCATGGCATCTGGTCCCATCACTTCATGGGAAATAGATGGGGAAGCAATGTCAGACTTTATTTTGGGGGGCTCCAAAATCACTGCAGATGGTGACTGCAGCCATGAAATTAAAAGACGCTTACTCCTTGGAAGAAAAGTTATGACCAACCTAGATAGCATATTGAAAAGCAGAGACATTACGTTGCCGACTAAGGTCCGTCTAGTCAAGGCTTTGGTTTTTCCAGTGGTCATGAATAGATGTGAGAGTTGGACTGTGAAGAAAGCTGAGCGCCGAAGAATTGATGCTTTTGAACTGTGGTGTTGGAGAAGACTCTTGAGAGTCCCTTGGACCGCAAGGAGATCAAACCAGTCCATTCTGAAGGAGATCAGCCCTGGAATTTTTTTGGAGGGAATGATGCTGAAGCTGAAACTCCAGTATTTTGGCCACCTCATGCAAAGAGTTGACTCTTTGGAAAAGACTCTGCTGCTGGGAGGGATTGGGGGCAGGAGGAGAAGGGGACGACAGAGGATGAGATGGCTGGATGGCGTCACGGACTTGATGGACGTGAGTCTGAGTGAGCTCCAGGAGTTGGTGATGGACAGGGAGGCCTAGCGTGCTGCGATTCATGGGGTCGCAAAAAGTCGGACACGACTGAGCGACTGAACTGAACTGAACTGAACTGATACATTGGGTTTAAATGCTTCAGCCTGAGAAGCGGACATCTCACTCTGCCCACATTTTTTTGGCCTAGAAATAGTCACATGACCTTACCTTGCACAGGGACTGGGAAGGAAGTCTTCAAATGCCCAGGAAGGACAGAAGACCAGGGTGATCACTCGCTACCCTGCCACATGGGGACAAAAACATTCTCTTAGAAGGAGATGGAAGTAGATCGTGGGAAACACACGGCATCACAACAGCCAGGAGGCACCTCCTTCCCTCTTCTCTCGTAACGTTCTACAAGATCTCGAGTGTACTCAGACTCCAGATGATTTTAATGAAGACCAGCTGCTAACTGGAATGTAATTGGAATGTAATGTTTAAAGAAAGAAGCTGGTAATACTGTGATTTTTCATAAAGTGACTCTATTTCCAAGCATATCCCGGTTTCATAGTTGGAGTTTGAAGGTATGCACAAGAGAGGAATTTCTTGATCAAAAATGAGGGAAATCTAATTTGAATAGTCATGAACCAACGAACGGATTTCATTGGCTCATGTAGTTGAAAGATCTTGGCATGGCTATATCCAGGTGCCTAAATGATATTGTCATGAATTTGCAGGATTCATTCTCAAACAGGCTGCTCTTAAGTTGTGGCAAAATACCTACCAGGAGCTCTAGGTAGCCCCAGGAAGAGAGAATGTGTTTAGCTCAGTGATTACAGCAAAGGTTGGAGAGAGGATGCTCCCTGGACTGTGCTGGGGTAGCTGTCCACTCATCTAACTGATAATAGAAGAAGCAGATAATAGAACTGCCTGGGTTTGAAATCAGCTGTTACATCATCCCCATCTAAGCCACAAAATAAAGATGGGAAGTGAGTAGGTTCCCAAAGGAAGCTACTGATTGTTGTTACAAGAAAACAGAACCAGAATACCCGCCCCGCCCCTACCCCCACCCGTTTCTCACTGCGAGACCCAAAGAGGAGGCGATCGCCCTGCTGTCTAATTAGGTCCTCGTGGTGAGTTTGCCCTTAAAAAAAAGAAAGAACAAGTGACCGTGGCCCAGAGTCTGCTCATTAGATTTGCAGGTCTAAAAACCTCATTTGTTATTGCCGTAGGTTCCCCTTGGTCTCTGGGATAATGACTTGTGCTAACCCACCTCATAGAGACTGAGGCATAGACTAGAACTCTGGCTTGTTCATTGTCCATAAAGAATGTAACTTCTTACTGGACCAGCAGATTTGAGCTACACTGAACAGCGCCTTGTACACATGAGAAAGTAAACTAAAGCCAGTAGGGAATTAGCAGATCATGAAATCAGACTCAGGGCATTCGTTACATCAGGACATGCCGTGACAAATAACTGTTACTGCTCAGTAAACGCACCTGGGAGGCATAACATACCTGCTTAGGAGACTCGTTCAGACAGGCCATCTTCACACTCTTCTCCACACCCCCAGCACATTCTGGGTGACTTTTGCCCTTCTGATGCTTAATTCCTATCATTGTATTTTCCCAGGGACCATTTCCTTTCACTGATACCTTATTTAACTGAATTGTCTTCATTTGCTTCTTGATTAGTTAACAATCCATTAATAATTACTGTATCTTTATCTAATTAGGCAAAGTGTCAGAAATCTCAGCTTATGTACCAATCACAAGTGTTCAAATAGGCTCTTCTGAGAACTCTCTGTGAAATTACCAAGCATCTTAATGGGTTAAGCTCTTTAAAATCAATATAGTGAGGAGAAAATATTTCCTGGATTTTTAGATTATCAGAGTCTTGCCTATCTTCCTGGAATTGTGCAAACCACATTGGTAAAGTTTGTCAATGGAGAATATTTTCTTTTTATATTGAAACAAGTTCAAATTAAGCATGTAAAACATGGCCATTATTTTGAAATCATTTGACACTCGCATCAGACCCCAAGAGTAGGGCCAGCAGCTTCCCTCTGTCTTTTTCCTACATCAGTCCAGCTGCCCATGTCTTGCTCCACTGGCTCTGGCCATCTCTCTTTATGGGGCAAGTTGAAAACCTACTGTCCTTTTCCCTGGATTCTATGGAGTGCGTATCCTAAAAGCAAGGATTTTTTTTTACATAGCTATATTACGATGATCAAATTAGAACATTTAGCATTGGAACAATGCTATTATGTAATCAACAGCTTGCTTAATGTTTCTGAAATTACTCCAGGGATGTTAGTTTTAAAAAGTTGCTTTCTCGCTGGTTCAGGTTACATCCACTCTTATGCACTGGCTTGAGTTTTCTCCTCCTTTTGGAGTTCATCATCACTGAACGGTTGCATTGCCTTCCTCTGTTGCTTCCGATGCGGACATTTTTAAAGAACTTTTGCTTACTCGTTTGCCCTTGGCGGTGCTGTGCCTGATGGCTGCGCCCGGGCTTCCTCTGGCCGCGGTGAGGCGGGGCGCCTCCCCGGCGGTGTGCGGGCGTCTCTTTGCGGCGGCTTCTCCGGTTGCGGAGCACGGGCTCTGCGGAGCGGGGGCTTCAGCAGTCGCGGGGTCAGTGGCTGTGGCTCCCGGGCTCTCGAAGGCGGGCATAATAGCTGTGGCACGCGGGAGTCGCTGCTCCAGGGCGTGGGGGTCTTCCTGGACCAGGGATGGAGCCCCTGTCTTCTGCCTTGACAGTGGATTCTTCACCACGGAGCCACCAGGAAAGCCCTGACCCGGACATTTTTGAAAGGCATGAAGCTAGTCTTTTGTAGAATGTCCCTAAACTGGGGGATTTTCTGATTTTGTACGTGATCGGACTCAAGTTATATCCTTTCCGTGCATCTTGGTCTTTGTTACGGCAGCACGTCCAGGTGCCCGTGGCCATGTGCCAGTTTCCATGTGCTACCGATCCCTGCTTTAACATTGGCTTATACAGTGGCAGTGTTACGATGGTGTCCATCAGGTCTCTCCATTGTAAAGTCAGTTCTTCCTTCTGTTTGCAGTTAAGTAATTTAGGGCGAGGTTTTTTGAGGTTATGTGTGTATCCTGTTTCTAATATCTGCACCCTCTTTTACTCCTCCTGGGTGTGCTTGCGTGCATGCTAAGTCACTTCGGTCACGTCTGACTCTTTTGTGACCCCGTGGGCTATAGCCCACCAGGCACCTCTGTCCATGGGATTCTCCAGGCAAGAACACTAGAGTGGGTTGCCATGCCTACTTCCTGGGGATCTACCCAACTCAGGGATTGAACCCATGTCTCTTAGGTCTCCTGAAATTGGCAGGCAGATTCTTTACCATCTGGGAAGCCCTTACTCCTCCTAATAAATTGTGTCAAATAAACACACATATTCTTAGTCCATTAGACATGTGAATGGATGGAAGCCAATGAGTTAAAAGAACTGCCTTCACCTGTACTAGATATTTGGAGAAGGCAATGGCACCCCACTCCAGTCCTCTTGCCTGGAAAATCCCATGGACGGAGGAGCCTGGTGGGCTGCAGTGCATGGGGTCGCTGAGGGTCGGACACGACTGAGCGACTTCACTTTCACTTTCCACTTTGATGCATTGGAGAAGGACATGGCAACCCACTCCAGTGTTCTTGCCTGGAGAATCCCAGGGATGGGGGAGCCTGGTGGGCTGCCGTCTATGGGGTCACACAGAGTCGGACACGACTGAAGCGACTCAGCAGCAGCAGTACTAGACATCGGATCAGAACCCGGGTTTTACAGTTCTCTGTGTGACGCTTCTCCCACTTACTTTTTGTACAAACTCTTGGTCGCGGGCTCCGCTGCTTCGGTGCGTACTGTTGTATATTTGGAACAGCTTTGGAGGGTCCATTACACCCAGGACAGAACTGGACTGTCCCTTGTGGGCTATGTATTCTTCGTAAAGTTTTATAAAATTTCTGAATCTCAACTTACTCTCCATAAAAAGAGATAATGTTACTCAACTTTCAACGTTGCTTTGGGATTAGGTGAGACAATGCGTTTTTCTCAGGCGCTGTGCAGTCATCTGCAGTGCAGTCAGTGGTTGATAAATGTGGGTTCTCTTTCCTCGATCCCTCCAGTTTTTGCTGCTGTTGTCTGTCTGTTTCTTGTTTTTTGAATGACCGGCATTTGCTAGGGCCGCTCTGTATTCTGGGGACTTAGCCATGAGGAAACTCAGTTTTTGCTGAAATGGAAAGAAAACGTTCATCAACAAAGTGGATTTGTGTGTCTGGTAGGCATGTGGAAGAAGAGAGTTCCAGGCAGAAGAAGCAAAAGGATCAGAGGATCTGACTGGCCATATTCTTGACATCCTTGAGGAAGAATAAGGAAGTCAGTATGGCTGGGGTAGAAAAAGTGAGCCAAGAGTGAGAAGGATGGGATCAAACAGGTGGTCAGGGGCCAGATCGTGTAGGTCAACATCAGCACTGGAGATTTATTCTTACGGAGATGAAAGACACTGTAGGATTTGAGGCAGAAAAGTGATGTGTTTCTTTTCCTGTTTTAAATGAGTCACAGCTGTGTGTTGAACTGTGTCACCCAATAAGATATTTTCAAGACCAAATCCCCAGTGTCTGGAAATAAGGTCTTTGCAGATGTAACCAAGATAAGGTCATTCGAGATTAAAGTAGGCCTTGATCTAACATAATTGGTATCCCTGTAAGAAAAGGGAATCTGAAAGCAGAGATGAAGACCCTGTGAAGAACAAGGCGGCAATGAGGTGATGCAGCTGCAGGCCTAGGGACCCCAGCGCTTGCTGGCAGCCACTAGAAGCTGAAGCAGCGAGGAGGGTCCTCCCTGGAAGCTGTAGCGGGGCTGCAGCCCTGCCGGCACCTGCATTTGGGCTTGCAGGCTCCGTAAGTGTGAGGGAACACGTCTCCTCTGCTTTAAGCCACCTAGTTTGTGGCAGTTGTTGCGGCAGCCCGTGTTGCAGAAGATTGTAGAGGATGGACGTGGGAGCAGAGGGCTATGAAAGACCACGGTGACCTGAACCACAGTGGTGGGGATGGAGACGCGAGATGCGGCCAGACTCTGGCGGCCGGGCTCTACTTGACACTGGGCTGGGGGCCCAAACAGGGAACGCTTTCCAGTAGAAGGATATGTTGCTAATAGAAACACAGGGACACCAGCCAGCATCTAGGGTGTGTGCTTGAACATGAGTCAGCAATGACTCTAAGATTGTGATCTAAAGTCTGGGATGAATAGACTCAACCGTTTATGAGATGAGGAAGACCATAGAAAGAGGGGTGTGGAGGAGAAAATCATAAATTCAGTTTGAGATCTGTTAAAATTTTAAATATCTCTTAGGTACACAAGTGGAAATTTGAGTAGGCAAGTTGGATGAAGGAGCCCAATGTTCAAAGGGGAAAGTTTGGTGTACATGTATATATTGAGTTGTTATTTAATAATGATTTATTTTTATTTTTATTTTTACTCTATTTTACTTTACAATACTGTTATTGGTTTTGCCATATATTAACATGAATCCACCACGGGTGTACATGTGTTTAACACCACGACTGCATGGGATCTAAAACCTAGAGGGTGAATGACAGAGAAGGTAATGAGTCCTCCATATTCTCCTAATGATTATTAGATCTGCAAACAGTAGTAGGTGCCTGTGTTTATATTTGCTGGTTGTTTGAAGATGAGATGTTTGAACGTGTACAGTTCAGTCACTCAGTTGTGTCCGACTCTTTGTGACCCCATAGACTGCAGCATGCCAGGCTTCCTTGTCCATCACCAATTCCCAGAGCTGCTCAAACTCATGCCTATCGAGTCGGTGATGCCATCCAACCGTCTCATCCTCTGTCGTCCCTTCTCCTCCTGCCTTCAATCTTTCCCAGCATCAGGGTCTCTTCTAATGTCAGCTCTCTGCATCAGGTGGCCAAAGTATTGGAGTTTCAGCTTTAGCGTCAGTCCTTCCAGTGAATGTTCAGGACTGATTTCCTTTAGGATGGACTGGGTGGATCTCTTTGCAATCCAAGGGACCCTCAAGAGTCTTCTCCAACACCACAGTTCAAATCTTCAGCGCTCAGCTTTCTTTATAGTCTACTTCTCACATCCATACATGACTACTGGAAAAAACATGGCTATAACTAGATGGACCTTTGTTGGCAAAGTAATGTCTCTGCTTTTTAATATGCTGTCTAGGTTGGTCATAACTTTTCTTCCAAGGAGAAAGTGTCTTTTAATTTCATGGCTGCAGTCACCACCTGCAGTGATTTTGGAGCCCAAGGAAATAAAGTCTCTCACTGTTTCCATTGTCTCCCCATCTGTTTGCCGTGAAGTGATGGGACTGAATGCCATCATCTTAGTATTTTGAATGTTGAGTTTTAAACCAGCTTTTTCACTCTCCTCTTTCACTTTCATCGAGAGGCTCTTTAGTTCCCCTTTGCTTTCTGCCATAAGGGTGGTATCATCCACATATCTGAGGTTATTGATATTTCTCCCTGAAATCTTGATTCCAGCTTGTGCTTCGTTCAGGCTGGCATTTCACGTGATGTCCTCTATATGTAAGTTAAATGAGCAGAGTGACAGTATACAGCCTTGACGTACTCCTTCCCCAGTTTGGAGCCAGTCCGTTGTTCCATGTCCAGTTCTAACTGTTGTGTCTTGACCTGCATACAGATTTCTCAGGAGGCAGGTCAGGTGGTCTGGTGTTCCCATCTCTAAGAATACTCCACAGTTTGTTGTGATCCACAGTCAAAGGCTTTGGCATAGTCAAAAAAGCAGAAGTAGATGTTTTTCTGGAATTCTCTTGCTTTTTCAATGATCCAGTGAATGTTGGCAATTTGATCTCTGGTTCCTCTGCCTTTTCTAAATACAGAAGCAAAAGACATTAAGAAGAGGTGCCAAGGATACACAGAAAAGATCTTAATGACCCAGATAACCATGATTGTGTGATCACTCACCTCGAGCCAGACATCCTGGAATGTGAAGTCTAGTGGGCCTTAGGAAGCATTACTATGAACAAAGCTAGTAGAGGTGTGAACATGAGAACATAATACATTTTGATAAATTGAATCATACCTTTGAAACAACAAGAGTTTAGCTCTTTATGTTGGTAATGCTTATTGTTAGGGTACTGGGGAATTAAATATTAAATTGCTGCCCCTCAATCTCTTACATTTTCTTTCCATAGCTCTAAGGCAAGGTCCAGAATTCTTACTTTGTGAAAAGTAAAGTAAGAAATTGTAATTCAGGGAATCACAGGCTACATTTTTAGAGACACTTCTTTGACGAATGTCTCTAGTTAAACTTTCTTTTGTAGTATTCACACCAAATTTTTATGTTGTGGATGTTAAGAGCTTTTGTGCATTTGATTTCCTGAAATCGTACCATTACCATAACAGCTGCCTGAATCATGTAAACAATCTCAGGGTGACAAGTGTGTATAAAAATGACGCCAGCATTTCTGAGTTTGTGAATCTGTCTTGAACAGAGACGCTACAGTGGGACAGGTGAGTGATGCGTGGTTGGAGCTTCCCAGGTGGCGCTGGTGTGAAGAGCCCGCCTGCCAGTGAAGGAGACATAAGGGGTGCGGGTTCCTTCCCTGCGTCGGGAAGATCCCCTGGAGGAGGCACGGCAGCCCACTCCCGTATTCTTGCCTGGAGAATCCTAGGGACAGAAGAGCCTGGTGGGCTATGGTCTACAGGGTCGCAGAGTCAGACACGACGGAAGCGACTTAGCACACACACGTGCAGTGACGTCCGGTTGGTGGGAAAGAGTCCGAAGGATGAGGGCCATCTCCTGGCTGGCCATCCTCAGCCTCAGAAAGCCTTCCCATCCGTCCTGCGCTCTTAGAAGCCCAGCCTGGAAGCGTAAGGGCCCCATCTCTCCTTTCGATAGCTTTTCCATCTGCCTCTTGTGTCCCTTTGAAATGTGTTGGCTCTATTTTACCTATAGCTCTAGTCATTCCAAATTGATTCCTAATCAGAAAGGCAGCATGACTCCCCCTCCAGCTCTGTCTGTGGGTAATTGGCTCTTTTTATATTAATATCATTCCCCATGAAAATATATCAGAAACGTGGTACAATGACAACAGAGTTTCTACAGCTGCAATTACTTTAAAGTGTTCTTAATGCTCTCGATTAGCTAATTACACCCTGTGCATGATTAGAGGAATGTTATAGGTTAAAGTTTGTAATCACTATGGGGGTGAGAGAAGATGTGAGCATTTCTGATTAGAGTTTAGAAATGTGTCCTCCTTGCAATGATAATTGTAGAACTAGCATTTTTAAGAAGAATGACAATTAAGGAGAAAGTAAAACAAAAATGAAAGTGAGAAAAAAATTGAGAAAAAAATTCTGTCAGCTGAAAGATACATTCTTTAAAAATGTCAGAATTATCTTTATGTCATTTAAATATTTTATCCAAAACTCTACTAGGATAGTAGAAAGAGACTATGCTTCCTGTGTTGAGTCACTTCTGCACCTGGGTCAAGAATCATACTTTATGTGGGGTTACTTCCAAACTCTCGATTCTGTGCCACTGATCTGCGCATCTGTTCGCTCGCAAACACCATGTTGTCTTGATTGCATGGCCATACAGCAAGTCTTAAAAATCACTTAGTGTGACCCTCCAACTTTATTCTTTACAAAGTAATCTTGATATTCTAATTCCCTTGCCTTTCTATATAAATTTTAGAATCAATTTATCTGTTACCATAGCTGCAAGGAATCCTCCTGGGATTTTTGACCATAATTGCCTTAAAGCTGTGGGTCAGTGTGTGGAGAGCTGACATCTTTACTATGTTGACGCTTCCATTCCGTGAACACAGAAGGTCTCCATCTATTTCAGGCTTCATTGATCTCTTTCATTAGCATTTTCTAGTGTCCAGCTTACAGGCCCTGCGCACTTTAGGTTCCTGTCTAACATCTTTTATGCTTTGGAGGGTGATTGCAAATGGTAGCAAAGGTATTTCAGCAGCAAGTATCAGACATCTGTGTGGCCCTTTGAAAACATGGGAATTGGTTCTTATATTTCCCATTTTGCAGAGAAAATATCATATAAGGACAAGTGTTCAGAATCCACTGTTCTAAATGCAAAGCCCACCAAATATGTAGGATTGTGTATCTTTCACTGACCCAGAATAGAGTCTAATACGTACCAGGTACTATAACTGTGCTGAAGGAATGAATAGATGAATTGAAAACCTTTCCAGATGCTTGAGTTAGTTTTCAGCTGATGTGAATGTGACGGTAAATCGCCGACACAAAAAGATGCACAAATTCCCGGCCATACAACTTCTCAACAGTTCTCCACAGCCCGGACGTGCCCCAAGGAAATCTTAGCGGAACATCTGAGAGAATAAATGTGGGCTGAGGTTGCTCTACAATTTTAAGCTCTGTGCGAGTCTAAAGTGTGAGTTCCTTGTTCATTAGTGATGGTTGCCCGTGTTTAGCGCACTCTGTGGGACAAAGCCGCGGCTCGACAGACATTTGTTGAATAATTAAATGTATGACTGAGGGAAAGAATAATTAAGATAATAAAAAATATATGACCTCTAACTGTTCAACATGGTTTATATCATAGAATTCTCTGCACCCAGAGATATGGTTTTAATTTTCAAGTTTGGATCATAATATATTATTTTTTAAAATTAAACTGAAGAGTATATATAAGCATCTCCTAAGTCATTAAAAATTCTTTCTGTTATATATGATGTTAATGGGTAGGCTATATCCATTAATATCTCTGTAACATATTATGCTATGAAGAGTCTACCATTTAAAATAACAACATCCCTGGTGGCTCAGAGGTAAAGACTCTGCCTGCCAACGCAGGAGAGGCAGTTTCCCCCCCTGGGTCAGAAAGATCCCCTAAAGAAGGAAATGACAACTCACTCCAGTATCCTTGCCTGGGACGTCCCATGAGCAGAAGAGCCTGGCAGCTTACAGCCCACGGCCTTGCCAAACAGTCAGACTCATCTTAGCAGCTAGACAACAACAATGCGGACGCTACCCTCTGATTTTTCACACTTGTTATTATCATTATGTACATAAAATACATATATATTTATGCTGCTTACTTCCTCGGTATACCTTGGTGGGAGAATATTTATTGACTTAATAGGCACACATATTTTAAGATAAATGATGCGTACGCAACATGGCTCTCCCGAAAGGATTTTCCAGTTAATCTTTGCCAAGCAGCGTTAGGGCGCTCTGCGTCTTAGACCTCAGCCAGTACCGGGAGACACTGGCGTTTCCTATTCGAAAGTTGAAAATGAAGCCTCATTCTTCCCACCCTTACTTCTCTAGAAACTGAGAAAGACAAGCGTCGCTGCGAGCTCGCCAACACGAACGTGGAGCTGCGTTTGGAGCCTGCCGCTGTCACCCTGCCTCCTCGTGCTTGCCCCTGAGACGAGCGCTCGCAAATTGGCAGTTGCAGGGATTCGCCTTGTTTCCCTCCTTGATGTACGTGTAATTCGCACTAGAATCCTTCTTCCGAATCTGAAGATGAGGGCTGTGGTTCGCATACCCCTTAAAACATTTCTGAAGTCACATGCATTGAAATATCATTGCGAGTTGGCTGAACTGTTGGTTGGGGGTGGAGAGTCGACGGGACAGGAGTGTGGTGTGTGCAGAAGCGGGCTCGTGTGAGCGAGCGCACAGAGGGCGGCGGCCGTTCCGTGTGTGTTTCCTTGGCGTGTCCTAGCGAGCAGGGAGAGAGAACTAGAGGCGATGTCTCCTTTTGCTTTAAAAAAATATGTCGGATGTAACAATTTTTATGGTTTAAAGATGCAAATACAGAGACTCATCTTATTTCCTGTGGATAGATTTAGGACCAGCTTGACAATGTTTATTCATTTCATAAAGTAAATAATTTAACTTCCTTTTATTAGTTTTGGAGTTTCTACATAAATATCTACTCTCACTTTTGAATACCCTCAAGACTGATGAGAGAATACTAGGACCTTCCCTTTAAAATGAAGAGAATATGTTAATTTAGGAAGCTTTGGGGTTTGTTTCCAATAAATAAAATTTGGAAATCTTAAAAGCCAAATAACCTTTTGGATGCATTTTCTACAGAAGATACCTGTTTACCTAGAGATACAAACACGTGTGGAAGGGAGAATTGTTTATTTATTCAGAAGTGAACCTTTCGACAACCGGAATAGCCTTTGCATTGAAGGAGCAATTTCAGGAGCAACCGTATTCTGGAAATAGGAGCAAAACAATGGTCTGGAAACGAAAGTGGGATGAAGACACCGCCTTCATCCTGATGACACCAAAACCCTTTTTCCGGAAGACCTAGGTGCTCAGACGCCGCTGTGGGCCTCTGCTGCCTGTCAGCGGCTGGGGGACTCGCCACGCCCGCGCCCAGACACTGCCCTTGCTTCTGGGCACTTTCGGCTTCCCACTCACGCATTTCAGTTCTGTCTCTAGTCCTTGGATCTCTGCACTTCCATCCTTACAGGCGGGTCTCAGCTGTTCTGCCTGGTGACACCGATAGCATTTGGAGACTCTGCACCTGCCTCTGCATTGTCCTGCGAGTTTAAAACTTCTCTACAAACATAGTCTTAGAATACAAAAAAATAAAAAAATACTGTCTATTTTTTCATCCTAATGGAAACCCTTACAAAGATTTGATAATATGACTGAGCCTGGTCTTGAAGCTAAGGGGTTATTTATGATGTTCAACCTGGGCTAGAATAGTTTCATCAAAACCCTCGTGGGGCGCTATGTCCACGAGCAGATGGTGGAACTTCAGACACAGGGCTGAGGGCAATGAGGCCCAGCTGCCCCCCCACAATGCCATACTCTTTTTCTTGTCAACTAACACACTTCTGAGCAACATTTAATTTTGAAACCTTTCTTTATTAAACCATCCATTCAACCCATCTCATATTCAGCAAACACGTGTTGAGTAAGTCTAATGCGCTAGGTACTAATACATTAGGCTAGTATCATCAATCATCCTTGTGTTTCAGATACAACAGTGACCACTACTATCTTCCTCCCCTTGAGGTGCATTTAGTCTAATATCGTTACTTCCAAATGAAAAATCTAAGTGAATGCCACACTGAGTGAGACATGTGAGCGCGGTGAGCAAAGGGATGCGGGAGTTCACGGCCGGATGGTGTTTCCGTGATTGTGGACGCCCACACGGGATTGAGCAAAGAGGGTATATTCTATGAATACCCAGATTAGGTATGGGGGGAACAGAGAGTATTTTAGTGAGGGGAAATGATAATAAATTGTACAGAAACCAGAGGGCAGAAGCATGCTGGGAATAGGTACGCAGTCCCATTTGACTAGAAAAGAATGTTGAAGAGATGAAAAAAGTAAGATCAAGATAGAAAAAGGCCAACTTATAGAAGGACTATGAATCTTAAGAAAACAATGGAAAACATTAATAGTGGAGACCAGAATGAAGGTTAAAATGTTCCCGATGGAATCTCTGCTGGATCCCCGAAGGCTAAAAGGGTAAGTGAAAAGAGACATTAGCATTATCACAAAAGATCATTTCTGAAATTGAGACTATTAAGTAAAGAGGAGATAATCCCCACTTACATGGAAGTGGCGAGAAAATAGGTACAACTGGCCCGAGTTAGGGATATTTATTTCCATACTTATATTTCACATTAACAGTCTTGAAATGTGATACATAAAGAGATGAATAGAATCTGATTAAAATATAAAATCGACTTGGACTGGCAATGCAGAAGGAAGAATGGATTTTATTGTAAATAATGTAATTTCAAAGTTTTAAGGAACCTATTTATGCATCTTCCATCACTCCACTACCGACCCCACTACTTGGGATTTTTTTTTTCTTTTTCAACAAAAAGATAACTTGGGAGAGTAACTGAGTTACTATCAAAGGGAAATGATTCAGGCTGTTAAGAAGGGCGCTCTGCAGTGCCAGCCTCTCATTACTAATGGCTGCAATGCTAACGACAAAGAGCTGCATGGTTGGAAGTCTGCACCTGTCTTTGAGGAGGAGGAGGAAAGAAAGAGCCTGCCTGTGGCCCGGCGGGGGATGGGGGCAGAGGCCGGGAGGGGGCAGCTTTTCCCAGCGGCTGAAACTCCCCTCTTGCACCTTTAGACACAGAGGCTCATCAGGTAACAGCTACAGAGTCGGAGGAGGCGCCCAGATGCCCCATACATGTCAGAGTCTCAGCGCCGTGCGGGCACAGCCGTCAGGACTGGACCCTGCTGCCCTGACACGGGGCCGCACTGGGGAAGCACCTGCGCCACCCGCCTGTGGGCAGCTGGCAGGACAGAAGCAAGACAGCGGCAGGCTTCCTGCCTGGTCAGAGAAGGAGCAGTGTGCCGTTCCAGGGAGGAGTCAACGTGCGCTGTAGGGCAATTGCTCCAGCAGCAAGTGACCAGGCAGGGAGCCCCGAGCGCTCCTGGAGACCACCGGCGGCTCAGAGCCAGGAGAGGGAGGGGCTGCTGAAAACGAAGGTAGCCGGCGAATTCATGAGTTTGAAGAATTCTGCGGTGAGACTTGCTTCCTGCCAGGGGTGGAAAAACAAAAGGAACTAAGAGGCTTCTCTGAACACAGTTTTGGTTTCTTAATAAAGTGGAAAATGGCGCAAAGATGCCTGGCTCCTCAGTTCTGTTTGTGTGGTTACTGAGACAGAGCTCAGACCCAGACCCTGAAAAATGGCATCACCAGGTCTGATGAAAGTCTGACTTCCTTCCAGTAACTACTTGATCAGCCACTATAGATGCCTATTCCTGTGTTTCTTTCTGCTCATTAGCCTGTGACCTCATTGAAAGCAGAGGGTATATTCATCTCAGGGTTTATGATTTCCCACAGAGTGTCCAGCATGGAGAATATAAAGCAAATATTTAAGGAAAGAACATCAAGAGGGCGTAAAGGTTTGCACGTAGTGCGGGTCTATGATCAGGTCCTGGTGTCCAGTCACCTGAGATGACACTGTGAGTGATCAGTGCTTTGGGGACCCTCTGCAAAAGTCTCATGGCTCCCAGAGAAGAAACACTGTAGCAATCACAGAAGTGTATGTGCTTCCAGGGGGAGAGGGGCAGCGAGAGGCTTACCGACCACACAGAAAGAAGTCACCCCTGAGCACAAGGAAGGGTCCAGATTTGACCATGCAGATTTCCCTCCTGAAACCCTGGCGTGGTTTCTCGTTACACACACCGCACACCCCAGGCCCCTCATCATGACCTGTAACGCCCGTGCGACCCAGCTCCCTCCTCACACTCAGCCTTGCCCAGATCGCTTCCTCTCCAGGTTGTTCTGCTCTGACCATACTGGGAGCCTTGCTCTTCTTAGAGTTTTCAAGCTCGTGACAATCTTATAAACTTTGAATTTGCTGTGGTTTTCTTAGATTGTAAATATTATCCTGTAGGCCACTACATGGCTGCCTTTTTACCGTTTAGAGCTCAGCTTTGCCGAGAGAAACCTTCACTGACTGCGCCGCCTGACATCCCGTCTCTGCACTGGTCACTGCTGCCCACCCTGACTGGCCTTCTCCCTGGGAAGCACAGGGGTCATTCGCATGCTTCTCGTCTGCCCTTGCTGGCTGCAGCTGTCCTTGGAGGTGAGGTCCTGCTCACCTCATTCCTGCCTATAGTCCTCAGGGTCTAGAAGGCCCGCAACAGAGTAGGTGCTCAATAAACTTGTGGAGGGCTTTGTAAAAGAAGTCAGCAATTGAAGAGCAATAACTTGGGATAGATGGGCGTGCCCAGAGCCCTAACCCTGGGAAGTCTCTCCCCACCAGTTGTTGGCTAAAGAAACAAGAACAAGCAGTGAAGCCAGACACAGTAGCAACTGAAAGCCTGTCGGCCGACCACCCGAACAGTTAAACCCACGCAGGAAGTCAGCGGCTCCTGCTCCAGGAGCACATCCACGTTTATTTAATGCATCGCTTGGAGAAGGCAACGGCGCCCACTCCAGCACTCTTGCCTGGGAAGTCCCATGGACGGAGGAGCCTGGTGGGCCGCAGTCCATGGGGTCACAAAGAGTCAGACACGACTGAGCGGCTTCACTTTCACTTTTCACTTTCATGCATTGGAGAAGGAAATGGCAACCCACTCCAGTGTTCTTGCCTGGAGAATCCCAGGGACGGGGGAGCCTGGTGGGCTGCCATCTATGGGGTCACACAGAGTCGGACACGACTGAAGCTACTTAGCAGCAATGTATTGCTGTTCACTCTTCCTGTTGAAGACTCAAGCCTTGCCTGGACTGAGAGCCATCTCCAGCTCTCTCAGCCGCCACTGGCTTCTCCCGGGTTTCTTCTGCGCGTGCTAAGTCGCTTCAGGCCCGTCTACCTCTGTGCAACCCTATGGACCACAGCCCGCCAGGCTCCTGTGTCCAGCTCCCTGCAAGAACACTGCAGTGAATTGCCATGCCCTCCTGCAGGGATTTTCCAGACCCAGGGAGGGAATGCTCATCTCTTGCGCCTCCTGCATTGGCAGGTGGGCTCTTTACAACTGGCACCTGAGAAGCCCAGTTTGTTCCACCCAGAGTAATGCTTTCTCCATAGTTCCACCCCCGCAGAACTTCTGTAGATATTACAGCCGTTTTCCTCCCAACAGGGAGAAGAACAGCTGTCTTCTCACAAGGGGCCCCCAACACTTCCAAGGTGGCATCTTTTTTTTCCTTTCCAGCAATGTGAATCCAATCTGAGGCACACAGGAGAAGCAGTGCCAACAAAGTCTGTTCTTGTCAGCCTCACAAACAGCCTCATTATTAGCTGACTGCAAACATGGTTTGTAGCTGCTGCTCCTGCCAAGCTGAAGTCTTCAGGTGTCGGGGTCGAGTGATTGAAAATTCCGGATTACAGGCAGAGGAGGATGAAGAGTTGTTCTGAGTTCTTGCTCATCGGCTAAAAGCCTCTGGCCACAAACAGCTCTCTGTGTGAAGGAAAGTAAATTTCTTCCAGAGCTGAAAATTAATGTGTTTTGAGGGGAATCTAAGCAGGATGTGTGGCAGGGAACATGGCTTAAGGGCCCGAGGAAGGCGTGAGGAGTGACGACAAGGAGTCATTTCTTAAACCAGAGAGCTCTCGGTCTGACAGCAACCGAGGCTGGGAGCATTGACTTAACTGCTTCTCCCAACGTGGGCTGGGGTCAGTTTGCCCTTGCAGAAAACGCCTCTCTAGGTTGGTCACAGCTGTAACTTCGACCATATCACATCTGATGGGAGGGCGCTGTCTCACCTGACACTTTGAAAGCCTGGACCATACTTCACTGGATCTGGAGGTGCCAGGATTCTGGTTGAAAATTAAAAAAGGTAAGGACCTTAGCTGGGTTACTGAAATCTCTTTATCTTGAATTGTGTTCAACACCAAATGATTCTTCAATGACAGCTTCACGCAGGAAGAAGAAACAGGAGCACATTCCCTGTTCCTCAACATTCAGCAGACGCACACGCGTCCATTCAGCCGGTTATTAGAGATTATGGACTGAGCTCTTTCTGACACGTGTTAGGTGGTGGTTATGCGAAGTATCTGGAGCGGTTCAGTAACATGGTCCCTGGTGTCAGCCGCCTTGCATTCCCCCTGGGGAAACAGAGCAGATGCTTAGACAGACACTCCTGGTGGAATGTGATGAGCCCTGTAGTGCAGGGAAGCGCCAGGTTCTGGAGAGCTCAGATGTTGGAGTGATTTGTTGTGCTCACTCTTGGAGAGGACTTGATGAAATTACAGAAGTTAAGTAGGACGAGACCTCGAGATCTAAATTGGGGCTGGAGGGATTGAATAAGTGATTTTCTAAATAAATAAACACCAGAAAGCAAACATGTTTAGAGATTATTGGTTCTGGGGATAAAGTTGTGGACAGTACCTTTGAAGAATATGATGAAGTGTTACCTTTCTCACTCAAAAAATAATGCCCGTAAACATATAGCTTTTAAAAACTGTAATTCCAGGGAGATCACAGAAGGTCCCATAACAGGTACAGGTTAATAATATCAGAAAATGTTACTCTAAATTCCCTCAGTTCACTTTCACCTTTAAAGCAGTGTTTCTCAAGTAAAGGCTTGGGACAGCTGCCTTAGAAACACCTGGAATGTTTGCTTAAAATGCAGATTCCCTAAGCCCCATCCCAGATCTGTTAAAAAAAGTCTCTAGTGCGGTGTTCAGGACTCTGCATTTTAACCACCACAGTTGTCTGATTCTGCCCAGAGAAAACTTTAAAAGCTCCTGGAAGTTTCTGGGCAGACGCTCTAACCCTGGAGCATTCCGCTGTATTTGGGTGCAATGTCACTCCTCCCTTTTGAACGAGGGTGTTGTACCATCTGCATCTGCAGAGAGGCTTAGAGGAGAGTCACCTACTTAGGATAATCTGATTCCCACCCTTCCTGTGAGTTCCATGCAGTGAATTGCAGTTTTTGATGGAAAGCACTGTTCATGCCTACCTTGCTCCCGTGGATTTGTCTCGTCTGCCTAAGAAGATTGCAAATTCCCCGAACTCTTGAGTCCTTGCTTTTCATCTTCAAATGCCTGGGCACACGGCATGTCCTTAATAAGTATTTATTCATTGCTTATAGAATCGGTGCTCTTTTCTGTCATTCCTTGAGCACAGCTGGTCAGCCTCACTGTCATCCCATCAGGGTCCGAACGTTTTCTGTCTGTCTGTTTTTCCTTTCTTTCTTCGTTCCTTTGCACTTTGTTTAGGCTCATCTTGTACACTCCTGTGTCTGCATCCTCTGGCCTGTTTCATGAAGAGATGTTTCGTCAGATTCACCCCCAGCTTTGCTTCTCCCTCCCCGGCCTCCCTGTGGTTCTCTCGCAGAAAGCCCTTTGTGTTGAACAGACAGACTCTAATCTGCATATCTCCCTCGGCACTCCGACAGGGCTGCCAGGCGACCAGCCCAGCGCCAGCCTTGGAGCAGCTGTGTGAGTGGTCCAGAGCAGCGGGCAGAGACTGCGTGTGCAGTTCTCTTGTCCGATGGGCCCTGGGTCCAGCACACTTGAGAGGGCAGTCACAGCTCAAATGTTTGCCTTGCCGACTGGGAGTCCCCAAAACAGCTGCGTGCTGATTGATGATAACGACATCGAGGGTTCAGATGCTGCCAGGAGTGAGGGAGGCCCTGTCTGCTTGGCCAAGTGCTTATCTCTCAGCCTGCAGGCAGCAAGCCTGGCAAGAGCCAGAAGGTCCAGGTCCAGGGGTGCCCGCCACACCCCTGACGGCTCACACCCAGAGTGGGTGAGAGAGCGGGAGGCTCACTGCTTACAAGTCCACTAAAACCTGCGCACAGCGCTCAGCGAGACACGGAGCCTCTGTCTCGGAGCCCCAGGGTGGGATATGTTAGTATCTGTCTGTCTTATTGAGAAAATGGACTATATCATGGGGCTAGTGGAACTGGCTTCTAGAAACATTTCTTTTTTTCTCCCCATCAACCTTGCCTCTTTAATGGCTTTTGAGAAGTGAGCAACCAGACTCCACTTTCTGTTAGAACTTTTTCTGTTTTTTTTTTTTTTTTTGCTACAGATTTTCTAATTTTATTATTTTTAATTGGAGGATAATTGCTTTACATCAATATGAATCAGCCACAATCATACCCATGTCCCATCCCTCTTAAACCTCCCTCCCATTCCCAACCCTCTAGGTTGTATTAACCCATATACATGGAGTCTAGAAAGACGGCATTGATAATCATATTTGCAGGGCAGCAAACGAGATGCAGACATAGAGAACAAACTTTCAGTCACAGTGAGGGAAGAGGGGAGTGAGATGGCTTGAGAGTAGCGCTGAAACACACACATTCAGATCAGCTCAGTTCAGCCGCTCAGGCGTGGCCGACTCTGCGACTCTGTAGCAAGCCAGGCCTCCCTGCCCATCACCAACTCCTGGAGTCCACCCAAACTCATGTCCATCGAGTCGGTGATGCCATCCAACCATGTCATCCTCTGTCGTCCCCTTCTCTCGCGCCTTCAATCTTTCCCACCATCAGGGTCTTTTCCAATGAGTCAGTTCTTCGCATCAGGTGGCCAAAGTATTGGAGTTTCAGCTTCAACATCAGTCCTTCCAGTGAATACCCAGGACTGATCTCCCTTAGGATGGACTGGTTGGATCTCCTTGCAGTCCAAGGGACTCTCAAGAGTCTTCTCCAACACCACAGTTCAAAACCGTCAATTCTTCGGTGCTCAGCTTTCTTTATAGTCCAACTCTCACATCCATACATGACCACTGGAAAAACCATAGCTTTGACTAGACGGGCTTTTGTTGACAAAGTGATGTCTCTGCTTTTGAATATGCTGTCTAGATTGGTCATAGTTTTTCTTCCAAAGAGCAAGCTTCTTTTAATTTCATGGCTGCACTGTCAACCATCTGCAGTGAGTTTTAGCCCAAGGAAATAAAGTCTGTCACTGTTTCCATTGTTTCCCAGTCTATTTGCCGTGAAGTAATGGCACTGGATGCCATGGTCTTCATTTCTTAAATGCTGGATTTTAAGCCAGCTTTTTCACTCTCCTCTTCCAATTTCGTCAAGACACTCTTTAGTTCCTCTTTACTTTCTGCCATAGGGGTGGTGTCATCTGCATATCTGAGTTTATTGATGTTTCTCCCGGCAATCTTGATTCCAGCTTGTGCTTCACCCAGCCCAGCGTTTCACATGATGAACTCTGCATATAAAAGTAAGCACGGTGACAATATACAACCTTGATATACTCCTTCCCCAATTTGGAACCAGTCTGTTGTTCCATGTCCAGTTTTTCACTGTTGCTTCTTGACCTGCATACAGATTTCTCAGGAGGCTGATAAAGTGGTCTTTTATTTCCATCTCTTTAAGAATTTTCCACAAGTTTGTTGTGATCCACACAGTCAAAGGCTTTGGCATAGTCAATAAAGCAGAAGTAGATGTTTTTCTGAAATTCTCTTGCTTTTTCTAATATCCAGTGGATGTTGACAATTTGATCTCTGGTTCCTCTGCCTTTTCTAAATCCAGCTTGAGCATCTGGAAGTTCTCTGTTCACGTACTGTTGAAGCCTAGCTTGGAGATTGAGCATTACTTTGCTGGCATGTGAGATGAGTGCAATTGTGTGAAAGTTTGAACATTCCTTACTTGGCATTGCCTTTCTTAGGGATTGGAATGAAAGCTGACCTTTTCCAGTCTTGTGGTCCCTGCTGAGTTTTCCAAATTCGCTGGCATTTTGTTTGCAGCACTTTCACAGCATCATATTTTAAGATTTGAAACAGCTCAGCTGGAATTCCATCACCTCCACTAGCTTTGTTCATAATGATGCTTCCTAAGGTCCCCTTGACTTAGTATTCCAGGATGTCTGGCTCTAGGGGAGTGATCACACAGTCATGTTTATCTGGGTCATTGAAATCTTTTTTGGATTCTTCTTCTGTGTATTATCGGCACCTCTTCTTAATATCTTCTTCTTCTGTTAGAACCATGCCATTTCTGTCCTTTATTGAGCCAATCTTTGCATGAAATGTTCCCTTGGTATCTCTAATTTTCTTGAAGAGATCTCTAGTCTTTGCCATTCTATTGTTTTCCTCTATTTCTTCGCGTTGATCACTGAGGAAGGCTTTCTTATCTCTCCTTTCTATTCTTTGGAGTGCTGCCTTCAGATGGGTATATCTTTCCTCTTCTCCTTTGCCCTTCACTTCTCTTCTTTCCGCAGCTGTTTGTAAGGCCTCCTCGGAAAATCAGTTTGCCTTTTTGCACTTGTTTTTCTTGGTGATGGTCTTGATCCCTGCCTCCTGTACAATGTCACGAACTCTGTCCACTCTGTCTTCAGGCACTCTCTCTATCAGATCTAGGCCCTTGAATCTATTTGTCACTTCCACTGTATAATCATAAGGGATTTGATTTAGGTCAGAGTTCAATGGTCTAGTGATTTTCCCTACTTTCTTCAATTTAAGTCTGAATTTTACAATAATGATTTCATGATCTGAGCCCGCAGTCAGCTCCCAGTCTTGTTTTTGCTGACTGTATAGAGATTCTCCATTTTTGGCTTCAAAGGATATAATCAGTCTGATTTGGGTGTTGACCATCTGGTGATGTCCACACATAGGGTCATCTCTTGTGTTGCTGGGAGAGGGTGTTTGCTATGACCAGTGCATTCTCTTGGCAAAACTCTATTAGCCTTTGCCCTGCTTCATTCCGCATTCCAAGGCCAAAGTTGCCTGTTACTCCAGGTGTTTCTTGACTTCCTACTTTTGCATTCCAGTCGCCATAATGGAAAGGACATCTGTTTTGGTTTTAGTTCTAGAAGACCTCATAGATCTTCATAAAGGCACTCCACTTCAGCTTCTTCAGTGGGACATAGACTTGGATCACCATGATATTGAATGGTTTGCTTTGGAAATGAACAGAGATCATTCTGTTGTTCTTGAGATTGCATCCAGGTGCTGCATTTCGGACCCCTTTGTTGACTATGATGGCTACTCTGTTTCTTCAAAGGGATTCTTGCCCACAGTAGTAGATATAATGGTCATCTGAGTTAAACGCCAATTCCAGTCCATTTTAGTTCACTGATTCCTAAAACGTCAATGTTCATTCTTGCCGTCTCCTGTTTGACCACTTCCAATTTGCCTTGATCCATTTGACCTAACACCCCAGGTTCCTGTGCAGTACTGCTCTTTACAGCATCAGACTTTACTTCCGTCACCAGTCCCATCCACAGCTGGGTGTTGTTTTTGCTTTGGCTCCATCCCTTCATTCTTTCTGGGGCTATTTCTCCACTGATCTCCAGGAGCATCCTGGGCACCTACCGAGCTGGGGAGTTCATCTCTCAGTGTCCTATCTTCTTGCCTGTTCATTCTGTTCATGGGGTTCTCAAGGCAAGAATACTGAGGGGTCTGCCGTTCCCTTCTCCAGCGGGCCATACTCTGTCAGACCTCTCCACCATGACCTGTCTGTGTTGGATAGCCCTACATGGCATGGCTCATTGAGTTAGACAAGACTGTGGTCCATGTGACTAGACTGGTTAGTTTTCTGTGATTGTGGTTTTCAGTCCCTCTGCCCTCTGATGGAGAAGGTTAAGAGGCTTATGGCAGCTTCCTGATGGGAGTGGCTGGCTGTGGGGAAAACTGCTTCTTGTTCTGATGGGAGGGGCCGTGCTCAGTAGATCTTAAATCCAATTTTCTGTTGATTTTTACCATATGTAAAAAGCATATACATTGCCATACATAAAATAGATAGCCCATGGGAATTAGCTGTGTGATGCAGGGAACACAAAGCTTCTGCTCTGTAACAACATAGAAACATTTCTTAAAGATACTTCTCATGATCCCAGAGTCTAAGCCACCCACATTGTTCAGTTCAGTTCAGTTGCTCAATCATGTCCAACTCTTTGCCACCCCATGGACTGCAGTACTCCAGGCTTCCCTGTCCATCACCAGCTCCTGAACCTTGCTCAAATTCATGGCCATTGAGTCAGTGATACCATCCAACAATCTCACCCTCTGTCGTCCCCTTCTCCTCCTGCCTTCAGTCTTTCCCAGCATCAGGGTCTTTTCCCATGAGTGAGTTCTTCGCATCATGTGGCCAAAGTATTTGGAGTTTCAACTTCAGCATCAGTCCTTCCAATGAATAATCAGGACTGATTTCCTTTAGGATGGACTGGTTGGATCTCCTTGCTGTCAGAGGGACTCTCAAGAGTCTTCTAAAACACCACAGTTCAAAAGCATCAATTCTTTGGCACTCAGCTTTCTTTATAGTCCAAGTCTCACATCCCTATATGACTACTGGAAAAACCTTAGCCTTGACTAGACAGACCTTTATCAGCAAAGTTTTTAATATGCTGTCTAGGTTGGTCATAACTTTTGTTCCACGGAGCAAACGTCTTTTCATTTCATGGCTGCAGTCACCATCTGTGGTGATTTTGGAGCCCAAGAAAATAAAGTCTGTCACAGTTTCCATTGTTTCATCTATTTGCCATGAAAGGATGGGACCGGATGCCCTGATCTTATTTTTTTGAATGAACATTGTTACCTTCCCATAGAATTTGGCTCACTGGTATGAAAAATCTATTAGTCTTTGAAATTAAAATGACCTTCCAAATGGCTAAAAATGGCAACAAAAAATGGCAGATTAACAATGCACTATCTTCGCATTAACATTTCTCAAATCACTCTATCTCATCTGTTGTTAATGCTACTCATTATTCAAAACCCTTACGACTTCTGTTGTGATCCTAGGGGGTTACCTTGCCTATGGTCTCACCCTGCTCTACTTCACTTTCCATGGGGCAGAAAGATTTCCCAAAGACATCCAGGATCCGGTTATTCTTTTTATCAACTCTTTGGTTGCCTTTGGGGGAAAATGTTGAAAATCTCTGTTACAGAGGGTACATCATATCTCTCCAGTTCTCTCTAAACGCAGGCAAACAGAGGGGTCTCTCAGCGTCCATGTGATCAGGCTTGCATCTGCATCTCCACATGCAGAGGACTCTCCGCTCTTTATCCTTCACCTTGTTGTCTCCACCCTGCCTGGCCTGCCTCTGTATTGGCAGACCATTGCATTCATCACTTTGAAATCTGTAGAATGTTACGTCACGAAAGATGTTAACTGAAGCTGCTAAAATATTTGGTCCAAAATTTTGAGAAATTTGTGATTATTAAATCACACTATCTTCCTAAATTCTCTAAACATCCTATTCTAAAAAATAAATAACCAAACAGCTTTACTTGTTTGACCAAACATTTCCAAATCATAGCTGAACTCAGAATATATATTTTGGATACACACCTGGGTGAATCCATTTCGTAGGTCAACAGTCTGGGAAAAAAGTCACTCTTAAGACCCGTTGCATCCTGGTCTCTCTTTTGCCCTCTCCCATACATACACTGGGCCTTCCCTGTGGCTCAGATGGTAAAGAATCTGCCTGCAGTGCAGGAGACCAGGATTCAATTCCTGAGTTGAGAAGATCCTCTGGAGAATGGAATTAGCTGCCCACTCCAATATTCTTGCCTGGAAAATTCCACGGACAGAGGAGCCTGCTGGGTACAGTCCATGGAGCTACAAAGAGTCAGACGTTGCTGAGTAACTAACACTAACTAACTGACTCTACATACATCGATGTAAAATCGTGTTTTCCTTGTGGCATACACCCGCCACCCTTAGCACAGTGCTCTGACAGTTACCTATCTCAAGATTTCCTTTGGATATAATTTACAAAAACCAAACTCAGATTAGTTTTCATAGCTTGAATAATTGGCAAATACAACAGCAAATGACCGTCTTGATTAGAATTTAGTGATTCTCAATAGATGGCGAATTTGTCCCTCTTAATTACCACCCCCAGGAGATATCTGACAATGTCTGAAGATATTGCAAGCAAGTCGGTGCTACTGGCATCCAGGGCCAGATAGAGGTCAGCACAGGACAGCATCCCTTACCATCACCAGGGAGAAATATTGAGTTTATCTTTGTCTGAAATGCAAATATAACTGCTGTCCATATGAGGTTCGTTTATATTTAGTTCTATAACCTAATGGAAGTCTTCTTCACTAGTTTCAATCAGAAAAATACACAAGAATTTATTGAATTGGCCCAAGTGTGAGCATGTGTTCACTACAAAATCCCTCCCTCCAGATGCTTTAATGATTCCAACTCAGGGAGGGGCATCTCCATCTTTGGGGCAGAGGGCATGAGACAGGGCAGGATGGGCAAAACCGTATCAGTCAGACAGAGCAGCATTTATCATGCTCTCTCAGAATTCACATTCTTGTTTTAAAATAGAAATGATAATTTATTTCATACAGCATCATTGTGAGGCATTTTTGATGCATGTACCGGGTCTGATAGAATGTTTGAAATGAGAGATTTTTAACAAATGGTAGGTGTGATTTACAGATTACTTTCATGCTTTATTGTGGTGAGGGCACTTCTCTTGAGCTAGCCCTCTGAGCTCATCCTCAAGCGCCCAGCACAGTGCTGTCTGCTGTAGACACAGCGCTGCACGGCGCGCCTCTAACTCCTCTAACTGCAGGCTGACGCCCTTCGGGAAGCAGCTCCTTCACTTCCCATCCCCTAAGTCCTGGGAGCCACCATTCCACTCTCTGTTTCTATCAGGTCGGCTATTTTGAGATTTCATATGAGCAGAATCTTCCAATATTTGTCCCTCTGTGTCCAGCCAACCTCACTTTGCATAATGTCCTCTGGGTTCATCCATGTTGTCATATATGGCACAATTTCCTTCTTTTTCTAAGGTTGAGTGATGTATCTGTGTGTGTGTGTGTGTTTATGTCTGTGTGTGTTTATGTCTGTGTGTGTCTGTGTGTGTGTATTTATGTCTGTGTGTGTCTATGTCTGTGTGTGTCTATGTCTGTGTGTGTATAGTCTGTGTGTGTGTCTGTGTGTGTGTGTATAGTCTGTGTGTGTGTCTGTGTGTGTGTGTCTGTGTGTGTGTGTCTGTGTGTGTTTATGTCTGTGTGTGTCTGTGTGTGTGTATTTATGTCTTTGTGTGTGTGTGTGTATTTGTGTCTGTGTGTGTTTATGTCTGTGTGTGTCTGTGTGTGTGTATTTATGTCTGTGTGTGTGTATATTCTTTGTGTGTGTATAGTCTGTGTGTGTCTGTGTGTATGTGTGTGTGTCTGTGTGTGTGTGTCTGTGTGTGTGTGTCTGTGTGTGTATAGTCTGTGTGTGTGTGTCTGTGTGTGTGTCTGTGTGTGTGTGTCTGTGTGTGTATAGTCTGTGTGTGTGTGTCTGTGTGTGTGTGTCTGTGTGTGTTTATGTCTGTGTGTGTCTGTGTGTGTGTATTTATGTCTTTGTGTGTGTGTGTGTATTTGTGTCTGTGTGTGTGTATTTATGTCTGTGTGTGTCTGTGTGTGTGTGTTTATGTCTGTGTGTGTGTATATTCTTTGTGTGTGTATAGTCTGTGTGTGTCTGTCTGTGTGTGTGTGTCTGTGTGTGTGTGTCTGTGTGTGTGTGTCTGTGTGTGTATAGTCTGTGTGTGTTTATGTCTGTGTGTGTCTGTGTGTGTGTATTTATGTCTTTGTGTCTGTGTGTGTTTATGTCTGTGTGTGTCTGTGTGTGTGTATTTATGTCTGTGTGTGTGTATATTCTTTGTGTGTGTATAGTCTGTGTGTGTCTGTGTGTATGTGTGTGTGTCTGTGTGTGTGTGTGTGTGTCTGTGTGTGTGTCTGTGTGTGTGTCTGTGTGTGTGTATAGTCTGTGTGTGTGTCTGTGTGTGTGTGTCTGTGTGTGTGTCTGTGTGTGTGTCTGTGTGTGTTTATGTCTGTGTGTGTCTGTGTGTGTGTATTTATGTCTTTGTGTGTGTGTGTGTATTTGTGTCTGTGTGTGTCTGTGTGTGTGTATTTATGTCTGTGTGTGTGTATATTCTTTGTGTGTGTATAGTCTGTGTGTGTCTGTGTGTATGTGTGTGTGTCTGTGTGTGTGTGTCTGTGTGTGTCTGTGTCTGTGTGTGTGTCTGTGTGTGTGTGTGTCTGTGTGTGTGTATGTATATGTGTGTGTGTGTGTATACGTCTGTATATCAGCTTTCCTTTGTCCATTCGTCATCACTGAACGTGTAGGTTGTTTCTGTGTCTTGCCTATTGTGAATAGCGTGTCAATAATGCTTCAATGAAGGGGGGCATGTGTATATTTCTTATAGAACCTTATTTCAGTTCTTTTGGTTATATAGCCAGAAGCATAATTGCTGAATTATCTGTAATTCTCTTTTTAATTTTCTGAGGAATCTCCTTACTGTTTTTCAAGGAAACTGCACCATTTTACATACCCACCGAGTGTGTGAGTCCCTGTTTCTCCATATCCTCACCAACATGTGTTTTCTGCTGCTGCTGCTGCTGCTGCTAAGTCGCTTCAGTCGTGTCCGACTCTGTGCGACCCCATAGTGGGCAGCCTTCCAGGCTCCCCGGTCCCTGAGAGTCTCCAGGCAAGAACACTGGAGTGGGTTGCCACTGCCTTCTCCAATGCATGACAGTGAAAAGTGAAAGTAAAGTCACTCAGTCGTGTCCGACTCTTAGCGACCCCATGGACTGCAGCCCACCAGGCTCCTCCGTCCATGGGATTTTCCAGGCAATCGTGCTGGAGTGGGGTGCCATTTTTTTTGTTCTATTTTGCTTTAAAAACAGATATTCTAATAGGTGTGAAGTGATATCTAATTGTGGTCTTGATTTTTATTTCTCTAATGATCAGTGAATCTGAGTGACTTATCTCATACCTATTAGCCATTTGTGTTTCTTCTCTGAAGGGATGTGTATACAAGTCCTCTGTCCATTTTTAATGATTATTTGAATTTTGCTATTGAGTTGTTGGAGTTCCTTACGTAACTTGGATATGAATCCCTTATCAGATATGTTTTGCAAACAGTCCCTCTCATCCTGTGCATTGCTTTCCTGCTCTGTTGATGTTCTCTCTGCTGTGCAGAAGCTTTCTCGGGTATGTGGTCCCGTTTGTCTAGGACTTGCCTTCACTCCTGTGCTTTTGGTGTTGCACTGACTGCTGACTATTTAATGATGATGCTGATTAAAATACAGACCATAAAGCAATATAAACAGTCAATGCCTGACATGAAAAAAATAGATATCATGTGTAGTCTAGAACTCAGAATAGAAACTCTAGAATTTTGCCTTGGGTTTCTAATTTTATTTTTGAATATCTGTAATTGGGCTTTTAAATTTGCTTGCTACAGGAGTATACCACAAGCTGATAAAATATATCTTGTAGCTGTGGTCTCAG
This sequence comes from Capra hircus, assembly GCF_001704415.2. Classification (NCBI taxonomy): domain Eukaryota; kingdom Metazoa; phylum Chordata; class Mammalia; order Artiodactyla; family Bovidae; genus Capra; species Capra hircus. The sequence continues at coordinate 82,217,952 of NC_030820.1, forward strand.
GAGTTCATTTAAAGTTGTGAAATATACACAGTTTGAAATATATGGTGTCAAGGTAGCATTTAAATTCTCACATAAATTAAGTCTAATTATTGAGTGAATGGCAATACTTTTTTTCAACAATGTGAAAGTTAAAACTCATTTTCAAATTAGAAGGTAACACCTACTCTCTGTCAATCAGTCAAATATTTATTTGAGGATCTGAGTAGGAAAAAATAGAGATTAAATATACTAACTTACAGTCAAGCGTTTCTTATATTAGGAGCATTTTACTTAGACTATACATAAATCTTGCTTTTTAAACCAGTGGCAAACCTAAAACAGACCTTTCTGAAACTCATGAACAAGGTCCATTAAAAAGATGCCAAGCATATCTGAATTACAGGTAACTCATAGACTTGGCGGAGAAGGTGATGGCACCCTACTCCAGTACTCTTGCCTGGAAAATCCTATGGATGGAGGAGCCTGGTGGGCTGCAGTCCTTGGGGTCACTAAAAGTCAGACATGACTGAGTGACTTCACTTTCACTTTTCACTTTCATGCATTGGAGAGGGACATGGCAACCCACTCCAGTGTTCTTGCCTGGAGAATCTCAGAGACAGGGGAGCCTGGTGGGCTGCTGTCTCTGGGGTTACACAGAGTCGGACACGACTGAAGTGACTTAGCAGCAACAGCAGCAGCATGGACTTGGAGGGCTTCCCTGGTGACTCAGTGGTAAAGAATCTGCCTCCCAATGTAGAAGATGCTGGTTTGATCCTTGGGTCAGGAAGATCCCCTAGAGATCCTCTAGAGAAGGAAATGGCAACCCACTCCAGTATTGTTACCTGGGAAATCCCATGGATAGAAGAACCTGGCGAGCTACAGTCCATGGGGTCCCCAAAGAGTCAAAGGTGACTTAGGGACTAAACCACAACATAGGCGTGGGATGGCAGAAGCGTCGCATCAGTTGTTGTGAACTGTCATTGCCATATTCTCTCCAGCTGTGTTAAAAATGCATCCTACTTCCCCTGTTTGACGTGAGCTATGGTGAAGAACTATAAAAAGTAAACAGATAAGCACCTGGCTACAGAGATTAGTGCGGGCAGAATACCTTACCATGGCAAGAAAACCATCTTGTTGGGTATAAAAATCAACGAGTAAATGTGTACGGAATAATATTGGGTTGGCCAAAAAATTCATCCGACTTTGCCATAAAATGCTGTGGGAAAACCCAAATGAACTTTTTGGCCAGTCCAATACATAGAGGATGTTTCAAGCTTCGTCCACTGTTCTGCTGAGCTAAAACTTTGCTTACTGCAGTATGGGTAATATCATCAGTGCTGTGCAGTGAGGAAACAAAACCATCAGACGTGGCCAGTGTGAGCCGTGCTTTCTGATGATGATCAGTAAATACGGAGTCGACTCAGTTTTGTGTTCAATTTTATTTTTAATGAAGACATGCAACAAATTATAAAGAACAAGTACTTATGGGTCCTACTACCCCCCCCTAATCACTCATATGAATAAACAATCCTGGGTTGTCCTCTCCGATCGTAACTTGTCCCTGCTCTTTCCCTTCTTATGACTCAACATAGGTTCCAAGGTTTATTAATGTTAACTTACATAGTTTTAAGGGCTTCCCTGGTGGCTCAGCTGGTAAAGAATCTGCCTGCAACGTGGGAGATCCGGGTTCTATCCCTGGGTCAAGAAGATCCGCTGGAGAAGGAAGTAGCAACCCACTCCAGTATTCTTGCCTGGACAATTTCATGGACAGAGGAGCCTTGTGGGCTACAACTCATGGGATTGCAAAGAGTTGGACACGACTGAGTGACTAACACTTTCACTTTTTTTTCATGTAGCTCTAATTCATATAACCTATAACTTAAAGAATCATTAATATCTCTATACTTCTTCTCAATATACCAGACACTATGCTAAGCCATTTTATTTTTTCCAGTTTATATAAACGTACAATAAACTTCATAATTGGTATTATCTTTCCTATTTTCTTGCATATTTGAAAAAAAATGAGTCTTAGAGACTATAGACAACGTGCCAGGATCATACCCCAAAATAACAAACAACAAATCATATTCAAATAGTCAAGAATATTTTGGAGGATAAGTGTGTGCTTTTTTTTTTTTTTTTGGTAAGTTTCCATGTTACTCTCTCCATGTATCTCACCCTCTCCTCCCCTCTCCCCGTGCCCATAAGTCTGTTCTCTATGTCTGTTTTTCCACTGCCGCCCTGTCAATAAATTCTTCAGAACCATTTTTCTAGATTCCATATATGCGCATTAGAATATGATATTTATCTTTCTCTTTCTCACTCTCTCCACTCTGTATAATAGGTTCTAGGTTCATCCACCTCGTCAGAACTGACTCAAACGTATTCCTTTTTATGGCTGAGTAATCTTCCATTGTGCATATATACCACAGCTTCTTTATCCATTCATCTGTCCGTGGGCATCTAGGTTGCTTCCCTGTTCTAGCTATTTTAAATAGTGCTTCAATGAACAATGGGGTACATGTTTCTTTTTCAACCCTGCTTTCCTCAGGGTATATGCCTAGGAGTGGGATTGCTGGGCCATATGGTGGTTTTATTCCTAGTTTCTTGAGAAATCTCCATACCGTCTTCCATAGTGGCTGCATCAATTTACATTCCCGCCAATAGTGCAAGAGCGCTCCCTTTCCTCCACCCCCTCTCAAGCATTTGTTGTCTGTAGACTTTTTGATGATGGCCTTTCTGACCAGTTTGAGGTGATAGCTCACTGTGGCTTGGATTTGCATTTTCCTAATAATGAGTGATGCTGAGCATCTTTTTATGTGTTTGTTAGTCATCTGTATATATTCTTTGGAGAAATGTCTCTTCGGGTCTTTTTCCCACTTTTTGATTGGACTTCCCTGGTGGCTCAGATGGTAAAGCGTCTGCCTACAATGTGGGAGACCCAGGTTCAGTCCCTGGGTCGGGAAGATCCCCTGGAGAAGGAAATAACAACCCACTCCAGTATTCTTGCCTGGAAAATCCCATGGACGGAAGAGCCTGGTAGGCTACAGTCCATGGGGTTGCGGAGTCGGACACGACTGAGCGACTTTCGTTCTTTCCACTTTTTGATTGGGTTGTTTGTTTTCCTGATATTGAATTGTATGAGCTGCTTGTATATTTTGGAAATTAATCATTTGTCAGTTGCTTCATTTGATATTATTTTCTCTCACTCCAAGGGTTGTCTTTTCACCTTGCTTATAGCTTCCTTTGCTGTGCAAAAGTTTTTAGGTTCAATCAGGTCTCACTTGTTTACTTTTGTTTTTATTTCCACTACTCTAAGAGGTGGGTCCAGAGAAGGTGATGGCGCCCACTCCAATGCTCTTGCCTGGAAAATCCCGTGGACGGAGCAGCCTGGTGGGCTGCAGTCCATGGGGTCGCTAAGAGTGGAACACGACCGAGTGACTTCACTTTTACTTTTCACTTTGATGCATTGGAGAAGGAAATGGCAACCCCTCCAGTGTTCTTGCCTGGAGGATCCCAGGGACGGGGGAGCCTGGTGGGCTGCCATCTATGGGTCACACAGAGTCAGACACGACTGAAGCGACTTAGCAGCAGCAGCAGGAGGTGGGTCATGGAGGATCTTGTGTTGATTTATGTCATCGAGTGTTCTGCCTACGCTTTCCTCTAAGAGTTTTATGGCTTCTGGCTTTATATTTAGGTCTTTAATCAATTTTGAGTTTATCTTTGTGTATGGTGTTAGGAAGTGTTCTAATTTAATTCTTTTACATGTTGCTGTCTGGTTTTCCCAGCACCATTTATTGAAAAGACTGTCTTTGCCCCATTATATATTCTTGCCTCTGTTGTCAGAAATAAGATACCCATAGGTGCATGGGTTTATTTCTGGGCTTTCTATCTTGTTCCATTAGTCTGTATTTCTTTTTTGGGGCCAGTACCATACTGTTATGATGACTGTAGCTATGTAGTATAATCTGAAGTCAGGAAGGTTGATTCCTCCAGCTCTATTCTTCTTTCTCAAGACTGCTTTGGCTATTCTGGGCGTTTTGTGCTTTTAAATGAATTGTGAATTTTTTTGTTCTAGTTCTGTGAAAAATGTCATTGGTAATTTGATAGAGATCATATTGAATCTGTAGATTGCATTTGGTGGTATAGTCATTTTCACAATGTTGGTTCCTCCTACCAGGAACATGGAATACCTCGCCATCTGTTTATGTCATCTTTGATTTCGCTTATCAGTGTCTTATAATTTTCTGTGCACAGTTCTTTGTCTCCTTAGGTAAGTTTATCCCTAGACATTTAATTATTTTTGTGGCAATGGTGAATGTGATTGATTCCTTAATTTCTCTTTCTGATTTTTCATTGTTAATATATAGAAATGCAGGTGATTTCTGTGTATTGATTTTGTATCCTGCAACTTTTCTAAATTCACTGATTAGCTCTAGTAATTTTCTGATACTCTAGGGTTTTCTACATACAGTATCATGTCATCTGCAGACAGTGAGAGATTTACTTCTTCTCCGATCTGGATTCCTTTTATTTCTTTTTCTTCTCTGACTGCTGTAGCTAGGACTTCCAGAACTATGTTGAACGGTAGTGGTGAGGGTGGACATCCTTGTCTTGTTCCATCTTAGGGGGAATGCTTGCAGTTTTTCACCATCGAGAATAACGTCTGCTATAGGCTAATCATATATGGCCTTTGCTACATTGAGATGGGTTCCTTCCATGCCCATTTTGTGGAAGAGTTTTAATCATAAATGGGTGCTGACTTTTGTCAAAGGCTTTTTCTGCATCTATTGAGATATGGTTTTTATCTTTCAGTTTGTTAATATGGAGTATCGCATTGACTGATTTGCATATACTGAAGAATCCTGTATTCCTGGAATAAACCCACCTTGACCATGGTGTATGAGCTTTTTGATGTGTTGCTGAATTTTGTTTGCTAAAATTTTGTTGAGGACTCTTGCATCTGTGTTCATCAGTGATACTGGCCTGCAGTTTTCTCTTTCTGTGTTGTCTTTATCTGGTTTTGGTATCAGGGTGATGGTGGCTTTGTAGAATGAGTTTGAAAGTGTTTGTTCCTCTGCAATTTTTCAAAAGAGTTTTAGAAGGATAGGCATTAGCTCTTCTCTAAATGTTTGATAGAATTCTTCTGTGAAGCCATCCAGTCCTGAGCTTTTGTTTTTGGGGAGATATTTGATCACAGATTCAATTTCAGTGCTTGTAATTGGGTTGCTCATAATTTCTATTTCTTCCTGGTTCGGTTTTGAAAGACTGAACTTTTCTAAGAATCTGTCCATTTCTTCGAGGTTGTCCATTTTATTGCCACATGGTTGCTCATAAGAGTCTCTTAAACCCTTTGTATTTCTGCACTGTCTGTTGTAACCTGTACTGTTTCATTTCTAATTTTGTTGATTTGATTCTTCTCTTTTTTTCTTGATGAGTCTGGCTAAAGGCTTGTCAATTTTGTTTTTCTCAAAGAACCAGCTTTTATTTCTGTTAATCTTTACTATCGTTTCTTTCATTTTTTTTTTATTTATTTCCACTTGGATCTTTGTTATTTCTTTCCTTCTGCTAATTTTGGGTGTGTGTTTGTTCTTCTTTGGCCAGTTGCTTTAGGTGCAAAGTTAGGCCGTCTATTTGATGGCTTCCTTGTTTCCTGAGGTAGGGCTGTGTCGCTATAAACTTCCCCCTTAGAGCTGCTTCTGCTGCATCCCATAGACTTTGAGTTGTCGTGTTTTCATTGCCATTTGTTTCTAGAAATATTTTTAATTTCCCTTCTGATTTCTTCAGTAACCTGTTGGTTATTTAGAAACGTATTGTTTAATCTCCACATGTTTGTGTTTCTGACAGTTTTTTAAAATTGTGATTGATATCGAGTCTCATAGTGTTGTTGTCGGAGAAGATGCTTGATACAGTTTCAATTTTCTTAAATTTACTGAGGTTTGATTTGTGACCCAAGATGTGCTCAGTCCTGGAGAATGTTCCATGTGCACTTGAGAAGGAGGTGTGTTCTTCTGCATTTGGAGGGAAGGTCCTGAAGATATCAAGGAGATCGATCTCATCTAACATGTCATGTAAGACCTGTGTCTCCTTATTCATTTCCTGTTTTGACGATCTGTCCACGGTGCGAGTGGGGTGCCACAGTCGCCTCCTGTTACCGTGTTACTGTCAGCGTCTCCTTTTATGTCTGTTAGTGTTTGTCTTACGTATCGAGGTGCCCCCGTGTTGGGTGCATAGATATTTACAGTTGCTGCGTCTTCCTCTTGGGCTGATCCCTTCATCATTATGTAGTGTCCTTCCTTATCTCTTGTAATCTTTATTTTAAGGTCTCTTTTGTCTGATATGACGGTTGCTACTCTGGCTTTCTTTTGCTTCCCATTTGCATGGAATATATTTTTCCATCCTCTCGCTTTCAGTCTATATGTGTCTTGAGGTCTAAAGTGGGTTTCTTGTAGAAAGCATACGTATGGGTCTTGTTTTTGTATCCATTCAGCCAGTCTGTGTCTTTTGGTAGGAGCATTTAATCCATTTACATTTAAAGTAATTATTGATATCTATGTTCCTGTTGGCATTTCCTTAGTTGTTTGGTGTTGATTTTGTAGGCCTTTTTTCTTCTCTTGTATTTCTTGACTAGATAAGTCTATTTAACACTTGTTATAAAGTTGGTTTGTTGGTACTGAATTCTCTTAACTTTTGCTTGTCTGAAAAGTTTTTTATCTCTCCATCAGTTTTGAATGAAATCCTTCCTGGGTACAATGCTCTTGGCTGTAGATGTTTCCCTTTCAGTGCTTTAAATATATCCTGCCTTTCCCTTCTAGCCTGCAGAGCTCCTGCTGAAAGATCAGTTGAGTGTATGGGGTTTCCCTTGTATGTTGCTTGTTGCTTCTCCCTTGCTGCTTTTAATATTAATATTAAAATTAAATATTAAATATTTAATATTCTTTCTTCATGTTTAGTCTTTGTTAGTCTGATTAGTATGTGTCTTGGTGTGTTTCTCCTTGGGTTTATCCTGTATGGGACTCTTTGTGCCTTTGGGAGTTGACTGACTATTTCCTTTTCCATGTTGGGGAAATTTTTGGCTATTATCTCTTCAAAAATTCTCTCATATGCTTTTGTTTTCTCTTCTTCTTCTGGGATCCCTATTATTTGAATGGTGGTACGTTTGATATTGTCCCAAAGGTCTCTGAGACTATCCTCAGTCCTTTTCATTCTTTTTACTTTATTCTGCTCTTCAGAAGTTATTTCCATCCTTTTACTTTCCAGCTCACTGATCTGTTCTGCTTGATATTCTGCTATCGATTCCTTCTGGAGCATTTTTAATTTCAGTAATTGTGCTGTTTGTCTTTGCATACTTGTTCTTTAATTCTTCTAGGTTTTGTTACTCGATTCTTACATTTTCTTCATTTGGATCATCTTTACTCTCATTATTCTGAATCCTTTTTCAGGTAGTTTGCCTATTTCATCTTCATTTATTTGGACTTCTGTGCTTCTGGCTTGTTCCTTCATTTGTATAGTATTTCTCTGCCTTTTCATTATATATATTTTTTAACTAACTGTGTTTGAGGTCTCCTCTTCCCAGGCTTCAAGGTGGAGTCCTTTCTTCCTTTTGGTTTCTGCCCTCCAACGTTGGTCTAGTGTTTCTCTAAGCTTCTTATGGTGTGAGCTTTGTGCTGAGGTTTTGTTTGTTTGTTTTTCCTCTGATGGCCAAGGCTGAGTGAGGTGGTGATCCTGTCTGCTGATGACTGGGTTTGTATTTTTGTTTTGCTTGCTGTTTTTACCCTCTAGGGTTAGTTCCCTGGTAGTCCCATGGCGGAGGAGCCTGGTGGGCTGCAGTCCATGGGGTCACTAAGAGTCGGACACGACTGAGCAACTTCAATTTCACTTTTCACTTTCATGCATTGGAGAAGGACATGGCAACCCACTCCAGTGTTCTTGCCTGGAGAATCCCAGGGTCGGGGGAGCCTGGTGGGCTGCCGTCTGTGGGGTCGCTCAGGGTCGGACACGACTGAGGTGACTCAGCAGCAGCAGCAGCAGCAGCAGCAGGGTTAGTTCTCTGGTAGTCTAGGGCTTTGGAGTCAGTGGTCCAACTCCAAAGGCTCAGGGCCTGATCTCTTCAAAAATATTGTTCTAAGCTCAGCTGGATCTGCTCTCTTGGTTAAAGCCACATTGGGAATCTCGCACCGTATAAGACCGCAGTGTCCTCACTGCCACCTACTCCTCCGTGTCCCCTGCTCCAGCAAAGGCCAGATGTGCACTGTCTTATTAGTTATAAGTACCGTCTATTCTGATTTTTCTATGAAACAGAAAAATTGATTTAGAATAGTTGAATATTAGACATTCCCATTGCACACATTGAAATTTCAGGTTTAAGGAATTAACAGGACCTTATTACTGTATGTTGAATATGCATGCAACTCCATCATAAACATTTTACTGCAGAAAGTGGGAAAAAGAGAATGTTACTTGACTGTTTCACCCTATGAATATTCAGATTGGCAATATATATGTAATTTCATGCATCCTCTGTATTTAAGTCCGTATTTAACTGGGATGATTCACCATTTGTAAATTTGTTTTATTCAACACAAATGTTATACTAAAGCAAATCCTCCTATCCCCAGGTATAGCCCATTGTTACATTCTGACGACCACTTCCTATGTCTGTAACAGTCGCCTTTCAACAATTCGCATGCATCAAAAGTGTGCACAGCAGAATGTTTAAACTGAAGCCAATTTAGGGAACTGCCACTTGTGACAGCAAAGTGTGCAACAATTATTAATTCCTCGAAGGTGCACATTTGAGAGGTTGTGTTAGAATTTTGTCTTGATTGTGCTAATATTTTCTTTCTACCTTTTCCCAACCCCTTCTCCCCAAAAAGAAATTTTCAGGGTGAAGTTTGGGTGCATACGTCTACCAAGCTATATATTAATAAATGATTCACTCTGGCACCAAATCTATGTTTATCAGATACAGTGAGATGGCCATCTGTGTAATTTTCACCATGTCCTCTGTAAATTATTCATCTCCTTTCCAGGTAAAACTAAATATCTTTTCAAAATATATATGAAACAACTTCCTCTTCTTCATGAAAAAGAACAGAATTTAAAGCATTGATTTTTCCTTTCAGTTCAATACTGGTTCTTTTTCTGCAGGAGTTTCAAAAAGTCATAGCAATGGCCGCAAGAGTTGAGTTATTTTTCCTGTAATGAAACTTTACTTAACCCGCCTTAATCCTCAAAGCACATCCCACTGTCAGGATCACAACCCCGGCTGCAAAATACAATAAATTCAATAGTGGATACTAAGAGAACTGGAGTTCTCACAAATCCCTCTGCCCACTCACCTTCCCTCATTTATTCTCTGGTGCCTGCAATTCTATAATTTAATATTCTTGTTTCCAATTAAAGGGCAGGTCCTTTTTTTCTTTAGCATTTTTATTAATTTATGTTTTGGCTGTTCTGGGTTTTTCGCTGCTGCATGGGATCCACATTGGGGTGGCTTCTCTTATTGCAAATCATGGACTCAAGGGCATGAGGACCTGAGTGGTTATGGCACAGGAGCTCATCTTCTTGGATCAGGGATTGAACCCATGTCTCCTGCGTTGGGGGGTGGACTCTCAACCACTGATCCACCAGGGAAGTCCAAGGAGCAGTCTCTAATCGGCAGCCTCTGGATACCAAAGGTTGACAAAGGTGGTTATCGAAACGGAGCTCTTAGCAAAGCAGCTAAACATACTTCTTATGCAGTGAGACTAAATTATAAGTGTATTTGTTTGACTAGGGATTTATTATCTCAAAGTTGAGCCATGCTTTTCAGCCTTGGCACCGTTGAACTTTGGACCGGTTAATCGGTTTGTCTTGGGGTAGGGGGAAGCATGCTCTCCTGTGTATTGGAGGATGTCCAGCAGCATCCTTGGCATCCACTAGGTTCCTGTGGGGCCCACCATCCCACCTCCAGCAAGCTGACAACTGAGTCACGCCAGACACTGCCTAGTGTCCACTGAGGACAGATTGCCCAAGAAACCAGATCACTCCATTCAAAAATCAGTGAAGCAGTCTTCATAAGAAAAATGGACTGGAAACACTTCCACTTTGTGCCTTTATTTTTTTATTTATCTTTAGAGATGCTATTTTTTATTACCTTATTTTAATAGAATTAAATTTTACTCTCTGTTTTTTTCCCATTCATTCTTTCTGTAAAAGAAATAACAAAATGGAGAAATGCTTTATACTTTTATTTTTTCCCCATGGGTCTTTACTATTGATTTTTATTTTCATTTTTTAAATTTAAATTTATTTATTTTAATTGGAGGCTAGCTACTTTGCAATATTGTATTGGTTTTGCCACACATCAACAAGAATCTGCAACGGGTGTACACGTGTTCCCCATCCAGAACCCCCCTCCCACCCCCCTCCCCGTACCATCCCTCTGGGTCATCCCAGTGCACCAGCCCCAAGCATCTTGTATCCTGCATTGAACCTGGACTGGCGATTAGTTTCTTATATGATATTTATTTAGAACAGGAGCATCTTGTGGGAAGAGAGCTTGTTTTGTCCAGACCATACCCCTGGAACTTAGAACAGTGACTGCCATATAGCAAGAGTTGGGTAAATATTTGTGAAACTAATGATCAGTTGAAATGTCCAACACAAATGATGCTCCATTCATAAAATAGAACATAATTCAGCTATTTAAAAATGTTTGATGTTTAATACGTTCATTAATATGGTTCAATGCTCATGAAATATTAAGTGAAAAAGCCAATTATAAAAAGTATGTCTCATTTATTCCTATTCTGTTGTATGAAAAGAATGTCCATCTTGAACTATATGCAAAAATTGTTGTACTAGGTGGCAGGATTGCATGCTATTTTTATTTATGTTTAATTATAGCTTATCATGTGCAATGTTTTTATTATGCAGAGTTTGGTTGCTAGTTTGCGGAATACGTAATGAAGAGCAGAGAGGGGCGAGCATAGCAGAGAAAGTCCTTTCATAATTTTAACGTCTGGATAACAAGGCGCTCTAAACACACTAGATTTCTGACCTGCAAGGAATTAACTTTTCTCTGAGGAACCTGCTCTGGAGAATGCCTGTGTTTCTAAAAATCATCATTTGTGTGACCGATACGGTCCTAGATACCAAGGAGATCCGAGAGAAGTTTAGAATCTCGGTGCTTTTTGCAAGTTTAAAATCTACATGGAGAAATAAGACCTATACATAGGACATTGTCAAAACAAAATAAAACAACATTTAATGAGATGTTAAATTGTGTGCTATGAACCATACTTTAGAACTTCATGGAGGAGCGGTATCAAGGAATTAGTCTCTTGGAGAAGAGGGGACTTGAGTTATCCAGGGTAAATGAGACTCGATAAAAGGAGAACGGGAGGGACATTCCAAGCGGGGAGAAAAGGCAGATGTAGCAAGAGTCGGGCACGACTTAGCAACTGAACGGCACGGCTGAAGCCGCTGAGGGAGAAGGGGAGTTCAGTGGAAGGCATCGCCGACGCGGACCTCACGGAACAGGGAGGTGTGAGGACCACCTACAAAGAGACATGGAACTGGCGTCTTGGGAGAGACAGGACTTTGCTAAATACAAGTGTTCCAGGCAGAGTTTTCACCCCTTTGGGCCATGACCTCAGGTGGCAGAAGCACCCATGCTTAGCAAAGACGATCGTACGCAGACCACAGGCGGCGTTCAAGACGTGGGGCCGCAGTGAGTCCCCCCTGCACTGTGTCTCCACGGCCCTGAGTGGCACTCGGCCACCGGAACCGGGAGCGACTGGCGTCTCCCCAGCGCCCCTACAGGCGGCCAGTGGCCCAGCCGCGAGCTGCCCAGGCTCTGCAGTCCGCTCTCTGACGTCGGTAAGCTGCCCGGGTCTTCCCTCCGCCTCCTGCTCAACTTCGCGCTTGCTTGTGCTGTGCTCAGTCATGTCCAGCGTTCTGAGGCCCCATGACCTGTATGAAGCCCACCAGGCTCCTCTGTCCGTGGGATTTCCCAGGCAAGGATGCTGGAGTGGGTTGCCACTTCCTTCCGCAGGGGATCTACCCAATCCAAGGAAGAGCGGCCTCTTGAGTCTCCTGCCCTGGCGGGGGCATTCTTTGTCACTAGTGCCACCTGTGGGTGCTGGGTGCTAAGTCTCCTCAGCTGTGTCCCACTCTGCAACCCCACGGACTGTAGCCCATGATGCTCCTCTGTCCACGGGATTCTCAGGTGAGGATACTGGGGTGGGCTGCCATGCCCTTCTCCAGGGGATCTTCCCAACCCAGGGATCGAACCCAGGTCTCTTCCGTCTCCTGAACCGGCCAGGCAGGTTCTTCACCACCAGGGCCACCTGGGAAGCCCGGAATCACCCAATTTCACGTGATGTCCAAAAAGCATGAGCCTCGTGGGAGAGCAGACTCTCCATTCAGATGGACTGGACTCAAATGTAAGCTGTTCCACTTGCCGGGTGCCTGGTTTTCAGCAGGTCTCTCTGACCCTCAGTTTCCTCATCTGTAAATAGGGCTATTGGTGGATGAGAGGGATGGGTTGAACTGTGTCCCCCAAAGGTGTGTTGATGCCCTAACCCTCTGAGGAGGTGCCTCCTGAGCTGAGAGATGGTGGCTGAAAACCAGCCAGGCTGAGGTCAGGAGGCTAGTGTACCAAGAGGCAGGTGCGGAGGGGGAAACAGTAGTCAGGGAGAACGGGGCCTGGGCCTGCGGAGGCCAGAGATTCCCGGTGGCTTAAGTCCAGGGTGCCCATGATGCATTCAGAGCCGAGAAGTCGGACTGGAAAAGGCCCGGGAGGTCAGTGGCCGCAGGTTGGATATGAAGGTGATGAAAGGTATTCGGATGGTTTTCAGGTGAAGGAAAGAGAAAGGAGAGAGCCTGTGGGAAAGAAAACAAGTCCAGATTCCAGAGAGAGGACTCTTCTCCGAGGAGGCTCATGCTTATAAACTAACCATTTTCAAACAGTCCTGTCTCCTGCACCACTGTAACGTGCCTTTATGAAGATGGCAAAGCACAGATTTTAAGAGAACAGAATCCAGACTGCATCCCGCCCCCTCCCCAGCCAAGTGTTAGCAGCGGCTCTGTCCTATAAGGGAGCGTGTCTTGGGCAAGTTGCTTGTATTTAAGCTTCAACTTTCCAGTCTTTAAAATGAGACTTTGCTACTAAGTCGCTTCAGTCGTGACTCTGTGCAACCCCATAGACGGCAGCCCACCAGGCTCCCCCGACCCTGGGATTCTCCAGGCAAGAACACTGGAGTGAGTTGCCATTTCCTTCTCCAGTGCATGAAAGTGAAAAGTGAAAGTGAAGCCACTCAGTCGTGTCGGACCCTCAGCGACTCCATGGACTGCAGCCTACCAGGCTCCTCTGTCCATAGGATTTTCCAGGCAAGCGTACTGGAGTGGGGTGCCATTGCCTTCTCCGAAACGAGACTTTACTCCTCAGTTTTGTTATCAGTTAAATGGGAAGGAGAATGTATACGCTTATGTGTATTGTTAGCATTAAATAATTTAACATCAATAAAGTGTTTTGCCCAGTGCCTGACACAGGAAGTATTTACTATCCTTACCGTTGTTGTTAGTATTTTATTTCCTTAAATATCAACGTGTACTGTTTTATACTTTTCATTTTCTTTTGGGTGACTTAGCTGTTTCCATCTTTCATCTTTTGGATTTTTGACGTTTTTCTATTTTTAACTTAAGATGAGATATTTATAACACTTCTTATTTGACATTCACACTATTATCTTCTAATCTTGAATCTTTTATTGCATAAAAATTTAAATATTTTATTTGACCCAGTTATCATTTCATATATTTTTTCTGCGGTGTCAAATCTGAGAGACATAGTGTAATCATTCTTCCAAAGAACTGAGTGGTTTTCTGCTAATTTTTAAATGACCGAGTAACTACTTATGTACACCATTTGAGGGTTTGAGTTTATGCATTAATATAAACCATTGTCTTGCCTCCCTTTTCCTGATCACAAAGTTGCCTAGTTATCCCAAAACCACTTAAAAAGAATATTGTTTTAAATTAGTTAATTAAAATGAGGCTTTACTGAGACAAGCCATTATATCAAAGCCTGGAGCCTAATAAGCACCTTAAATGTTAGTGATTCTATGGCAGCTCTGCCTCTGTCGTCAGCACTGACAGACGGTATCATGCAGGCAGCTTTGCACACGGCACATGCAAGATCTGAGTTATCCAGGGGGAACATTTAACTTTTCATAATTACTTTTCTCAATGCTGTACCAAGGTTTTTGCATGTAGTTCAGTTCAGTCACTCAGTCGTGTCCGACTCTTTGCCACCCCATGAATCGCAGCACGCCAAGCCTCCCTATCCATCACCAACTCCCAGAGTTTACTCAGACTCATGTCCATCGAGTTAGTGATGCCATCCAGCCATCTCATCCTCTGTTGTCCCCTTCTCCTCCTGCCCTCAATCCCTCCCAGCATCAAAGTCTTTTCCAATGAGTCAGCTCTTCGCATGAGGTGGCCAAAGTACTGGAGCTTCAGCTTTAGCATCATTCCTTCCAAAGAAATCCCAGGGCTGATCTCCTTCAGAATGGACTGGTTGCATCTCCTTGCAGTGCAAGGGACTCTCAAGAGTCTTCTCCAACACCACAGTTCAAAAGCATCAATTCTTTGGCGCTCAGGCTTCTTCACAGTCCAACTCTCACATCCATACATGACCACCGGAAAAACCATAGCCTTGACTAGACGGACCTTAGTTGGCAAAGTAATGTCTCTGCTTTTGAGTATGCTGTCTAGGTTGGTCATAACTTTTCTTCCAAGGAGTAAGCATCTTTTAATTTCATGGCTGCAGTCACCATCTGCAGTGATTTTGGAGCCCCCCATAATAAAGTCTGACACTGTTTCCACTGTTTCCCCATCTATTTCCCATGAAGTGATGGGACCGGTGCCATGATCTTCGTTTTCTGAATGTTGAGCTTTAGGCCAACTTTTTCACTCTCCACTTTCACTTTCCTCAAGAGGCTCTTTAGTTCCTCTTCCCTTTCTGCCATAAGGGTGGTGTCATCTGCATATCTGAGGTATACATGTATGTAGTAGTAGGAGGGAATCAATACATATCTGTTACATTACTAAAAGGGAGAACTCAGGTAGTCAGTGAGTATTTGATGAATTGCTTAGCTGAACCACTTACAAGCTGATTTCCAGTCATCTGTGCCTCATGGATGATATGTCCTTTCATGAAAGAAAGTGAAAGTGTTAGTCACTTCAGTCATTTCTGCCTCTTTGCAACCGCATGGACTGTAGCCCACCAGGGTCCTCTGTGCATGGGATTCTCCAGGCAAGAATACTGGAGTGGGTTGCCATTTCCTTCTCCAGGGGATCTTCCCAACCCAGGGATGGAATCCGAGTCTCCTGCATTGCAGGCGGATTCTTTACCATCTGAGGCACTAGGAAAGGATGTCCTTTCATATGTATTCTCAATTAGATGACAGTCTTTTCAAGGCCCCTTTGAATTAAAAATCATGATTTTTTTTTTTTAATGTTCTACGGATGAGAAGCCTTAGGGTGAAATGGAGGTTGTAGCTTGTCATGTATAGACTTTGTATCTATCTGAGACAATATATTTTTGATAAAATGCCCCTACTTATACAGGACCATGGCTGAGTTGCATAAAATACCCATACATATTTCATATTATCTAAGCCAAGGCTTCGGATTGAAAAATGAAGGTTGTGCCGTCAAACTCAGAATTTGGGCAGACATTATGATACAAAATCTGTCGACAAACAAAATTAATGTTCGCAGAATGAAGGGGACACAACAATGCTGCAAAGATATCTTTGGAAAGAAAGTCCATAGCACAGCAGTGTCTTACACGTAGTAGGTAGCGGTTAAAGTTTGCTGAACAACCCTGACCCCAGACCTGAGCAGCAGAGAGATATAAGGGGCTTTGGTAACAAAGATAATAAACAATAGTGTTATACAGTGTTAAAACAAGTATGATTTGGGGATAAGATAACTCAAATTCAGACCATTCCATTCCAAGTTATGTTTTCTCGAGCAAGATGCTTATTCCACGTCTCCATGGAAACTTAACCGTGCAAGACTTTGTGGGTCTGTTATCAGCATCGCCTTAGAGATGAGTCTGAGCACCTAGTAAGGATCCCATATATATTACTTGTTGGTTCTGCTATTGTTGTTATTATTTTTATTATTACATGTTCATCAGTTCAATCATAAGCATTGTATTTCACACAAAAGAATAGGAAAGGGATTTCCAGTTCTACCGTTACAGAATTAAGGGTAACGCGTCAGACTTACCAGCACCCCACCACACTGAATAGAACCAAAAAGCTGAGTAAAACATGTGAGCCTGTGAATCCAGCTCAGCTCACTGACAGAAAAGGGGAGCATCATAGACTCATCTCAGTAGGTAAAGAAACACATTTAACAAGATCAGAGCCTTCCTCAATCTGTAAGATTTCACGGTGGAAATCTGTGAGAAAAGTCTGCAAAACTCTGTAAGATTTCATGATGGAAATCTATGGTATATACAAGCACCACAACATCTCCTGAGAGACTGAGCAATATCCTCTGAAAACAGAACAATGCGGAAATATCTGCTCTTAACCCCTTTGTAGTGGAGGCACTAGCCAGTGCAATAGGGCCAAAACAAATAAATACATATGCAAATACTTGCAAAAATAAAAAAATAAAATTGAAAAATAAAAGCTATAAAATTAGAAATAAGTAAAATTATCTTCTTTTGCAGATGAAATAATTATTTATATAAATATTTCTAAGACTGCTAAATCTAATAAGAAAAATTAACAGGATTGCAAGATCCAATTGTCAATATATGAAAAGAAATTTTATTTCTCTATACTTCCCAAAAGTTGGAAGATATTTTTAATTCCCAATTCCAAGAGCATCAACATTTATAAAATAATTAGGGATACATTTTATGAAAAATGTACAAGAAACTTGTACTAAAAACTACAAAATGTTGCTGAGAAAAAATTAAGGGGAACTAAATTAAGAAATATAGCTATTTTTTTGGGTAAGACTCCATATTGCTAATTGCTAAATCATCTATGAAATCAATGCAAACCTAATTGTAATCTCAGTGGGTGATTTTGTTAATTTGGCAAAGAGATTCTAAAATTTATATAGAAATGTAGAAGATCTAGGCTTTGACCTATTTTGAAACAACACTTTTAAATGTTGGAAACAATATTCATTTTAAACAACAGATCTTCTCGCCTCTCTGAGACTTGCCGTTATCCTGCATTTATCAAGGCTGCGAGGCTCTGGCACAGACATAGGTGAGTGAGTCTATGGGTCTGAGTAGAGAGCTCAGAACAGACACAGACCTGTGCATGGTCAAGTGACTTTTGTTTCTTGGGGGAGAAACGTACTAAAATGTTTCAATGGGGGAAAAAAGTCTGCTCAACAAGTGAGTAATTGCATATACATATGGGACAAAAGACGAATTTCAATGTCGACCTCACTCATAATGTAAAATTTGAATGAAGACGAACTTAGACTGAAACATAGGAACAGAAGCTAAGAAGCTTCACAAATAAAACGTTAGAATATGTCTTTAGACCTTAGATTAGGCGAGTATTTCTTAGGACACAGAAATACTAGCCAAGCAAAAATTGGATAAATTTGACTTCTCACTAGACATTTTGAAGAAAATTGACATGCATCTCCTTGGATGCCATAGGAGAATATATTCAGAGTAAATGGAGAAACACTGAAACAATAATAAAGAAGCGAACAAACCAGTAATAACTACAGCCGGGGACTTCAGCCAATATGTGCACGAAAAAATGCTCAGTATTATTAACCATCAGGGAAGTACAAATTAAAACCCACAACAAGACACCAGTGATCTTTTAAAAGGCTAAACTAAATAAACAAGCCATCTGACCATCGCCAGAAGCTGGCAAATGTACACAGCAACTGAAATCCTCTTATGTTACTGGAGGGAGCGTTAAATTATGTAACTGGTTTGAAGACAGTTGGCACTTTCTTATAAAGTAGATCAGTCACCAATTCTGTGACCCTAACCCCACTTTTAGGTATTTATCCCAGAATAAAATGTTCACATAATGAGTATTCAAGAATGTTCATAACCACTTTACTCATAAGAAAACATTTTTATGTGGTACAACCATTTAATGGCTTGTTGCTTAGCAATGAAATGAACAAAGTGATAGGTACCACAGCATGGATATGTCCCCAAAATATCCACATACCTTGGCCTGTCTATCTCTTCCATTTGTTTGTTCCTGAGTTATGTCCTTTTATAATAACTCAGTAATCTAGTAAGTGAAATGTCTCTCTCAGTTCTGTGAGGCACTCCAGCAAATTAATCAAATCCATAGTGGGGTCGTTGGAATTTCCTGTCTGTAGCTGGTGGGTCAGAAGCACTTGGACTTGCTGTTGGTGCCTGAAGTTGGGCTGGAGGGGGCAATCCCATGGAACTGGGCTCCTAACTTGGGGGATTTGATGCTCTCTCCTGCTAGAGAGTGTCAGAATTGAGTTGAATTGTAGGACACTCAGCTGATGCCAAACAATTTTTGAAGATAGAAAACTTCCCCACACTCATATGTTGGAACTGGGTTCTGAACCCCTTAGTTAGAATTATGCACTTAACATGTGTTCATTTCAGTCTGTGTAAATTTGCATCTAAAAAATAAATACAAAAGTGTCATAGAACATTGTTATTTAATCCCAAATAAGACACTTTTATAGACCCTGCTAAAATTCAGCAGTGTTGTTCATAAAGGAGGTAAGAGTAATATTCACATTCTATAGTTAATCTTAGATTTCAGCTGGCTTTAGAGTTCACATATGCTGTTAAAAGGGGAAGCTTTACACTCAGGGTTAGTTATTATTTTCATCTGTTTTCACCATGAAAATATAGAACAAGCTGCTGGGGAACTTCATTCTGTTTATCCTATATTCTCTAAGAAAAGTGAAATAAAACATTTCTAATATGGCGCACTTAATAGAAATACTACTAGACACATCTTAACAAAATGGCTTGCATAAATGTTTACCCAGAAATATGGCATACACAGAAAGAGTTACTCTGCGTGAGTGTGTTAGCCGCTCTGTCTGTCCAGCTCTTTGTGACCCCCCTGCCAGGCTCCTCTGTCCACGGGATTCTACTGGGCATTTTTTTTTTTTTTTTTTTTGGCTGAGCAGGCAGGGTGATATTATCTGCACAAAATCACTCAGATGCTACGAGGTACACTGGGCATTTTTTTTTTTTTTTTTTTTTGGCCGTGCCTCAGAGTGTTTGAAATCTTCCCGACCCAGGGGCTGAACCCACGTCTCCTGCACGGCAGGCAGATTCTTTACTGTCTGAGCCACCAGGGAAGCCCCATGAGTTATTTTACCCAAATTAATTTTCATGGTAACATCAAGTTAACCCTTAAATGTGCCAAAATGTTTTTATTAATGCTTTATACCAGTCACAGTAAGTGCCATGTGATAACCTCGGTGTTTCATTGACCAGTAACCCTGTAAACTTGGAATATTACCTTCTCCACCTCTCATTTTGAATGTGGAAACAGAGGCCCTCAAGCTTTATAGAGGCTGAATTCATGACTCTGAGTCAGTTCTCAGTATCTGCTTATCTACCTGTCTAAGTGGTTAGTAACTTAACTCCAAACTAAATGAGCTAATCAGACTTAGGAGTATTATCAAGCATATATAGATTTTTGTTTGCCAAGGTCCATGGGCATGGAAGGAGAGTTGTGTTCTTGACTCTTTGAAAAGCAGAGTTAGGTTTATCGATTCAGAAGGGCCTGTGTTTCGACTCTCTAAATAAGAGACTGTTAACAAATGTCATATCATTGTGGCAAAAAACTTTCTTACAATGCCAGATCCCTTTGTTTCCTTCTCTTGTACCTTAAATAGACTGGTACATTTAGGCACTCAAAATCAGATCATGGGGAGACGTCACATAAAAGTCCCTGAGTGCGTTCCCCTCCCTTCCTGTGAAGATGTCAGCACCCAAGCCTGACCTTGGAGAGTGCATTGTTTGGATGAATAATCTGAGCCAGTGAGTGATGCTTCCCCTCAGGCCTGCCTCCGTCACAGAGGATGAAGCTACTCTTCCCTCAGACTTCAACACATGAAGCCTTAAAGATGATGCTTTTTCTTTATGAAGTCAAACAATTGCGAGTTACCGATTTTCCAGGTTCAAGTTATGACCCTCAGTAAACCTGTATGGCATTCCTGAGAGGGCAAAACCTGTTTTCTTTTTCCCAAATGATGATAAAACTCTATTGAATATCAGGAAAGGCAGAATTGATAGAATGTTGGCGGCACTGAAAAGGGGAAAAGAGAAGAGAAGCAGACAGTTGGTAACTAGTGAGCGTTCCACGTGCACTGCCTCACCGCCTTTTCACTGGCAGTGGGAGCACCGCCATTGTCACAGACAGCTGGGGCTCAGGGAGGCGATGTTAAGGCTTTCCCGGGTGGCTCAGTGGTAAAGACTCTGCCTGCCAAAGAAGGAGACAGAGGAGACGCATGTTCTGTCTCCGGGTTGGGAAAATCCCTGGAGTAGGAAACGGCAACCTGCTCCGGTATTCTTCACTGAGAACTACCATGGGCAGAGGAGCCTGGCAGGCTACAGTCCACGGGGTCACAGAGTCGGACGTGGCTGAGCAGGCAGGGTGATATTATCTGCACAAAATCACTCAGATGCTACGAGGTACACTGGGCATTTTTTTTTTTTTTTTTTTGGCCATGCCTCAGAGTGTTTGAAATCTTAGCTCCCCAACCAGGGATCAAACCCACGCCCCCTGAGTGGAAGCATGGAGTGTAAACCGCTGCACCACCAGGAAAATCCCTGAAATTGGGATTTAAACTTGATCCAGTTTCGACCCCATATCCCTTGTGTGTGAATATTTAGTCATTTGAAGGATTTCCTCAAAACTCACTTCTTTGTTCTTTTCTCATAATCTTACGAATTACTGAATATTAACCTGTTACCCTTTGATTCTTCCTCATAGAAAGTTATTCTTAAATAGGGAAGGGAAAAATAACATGTACCCTCAGGAGCCAAAGTTGTCGGGTCCTGTTTACCCTCCGTGGTTCCCCCCTCCCCAGCTCTGTCCACTCAGCTTCCATTCCATGAGTTGAAAGCTCCTGCTGATAAGACAGAAGCTGCTAATAATGGAATTCACCGTCACGCTCTAGTATTTCACACTGGGTGCTTGAACATCAAGAGCCCAGTCTTGGCCCTGTGTCTCTGTCTGCTTTCTGTGGGTGGTCTTCACAGCCACAGGCCAGACATCCTGTCTGCTTGATTGATTTTGAGACTCACTTCCCAGCGCCTAGGTCTTCATTGTGCTCCAAATTATTGAGTTCAGCTAGTTCTTCACTTAGGACTTTCACTGGCACTTAGAATTCAGCAAATCCAAAGCCAGACTCAGTCACCTCTCTGCAAAAAAACATCATAAACGTGATAAAGTGAAAGGGAAAGCCACTCAGTCATGTCCGACTCATTGCGGCCCTATGGACTATCAGTTCAGTTCAGTTCAGTCGCTCAGTCGTGTCTGACTCTCTGCGACCCCATGAACCTCAACATGCCAGGCCTCCCTGTCCATCACCAACTCCGGAGTTCACCCAAACTCACATCCATCGACTCAGTGATGCCATCCAGCCATCTCATCCTCTGTCGTCCCCTTCTCCTCCTGCCCCCAATCCCTCCCAGCATCAGAGTCTTTTCCAATGAATCAACTCTTCGCATGAGGTGGCCAAAGTACTGGAGCTTCAGCTTCAGCATCATTCCTTCCAAAGAAATCCCAGGGCTCATCTCCTTCAGAATGGACTGGTTGGATCTCCTTGCAGTCCAAGGGACTCTCAAGAGTCTTCCCCAACACCACAGTTCAAAAGCACCAATTCTTCAGCACTCAGCTTTCTTCACAGTCCAACTCTCACATCCATACATGACCACTGGAAAAACCATAGCCTTGCTAGATGGACCTTAGTCGGCAAAGTAATGTCTCTGCTTTTGAATATGCTATCTAGGTTGGGGTTGGTCATAACGTTTCTTCCAAGGAGTAAGTGTCTTTTAATTTCATGGCTGCAATCACAATCTACAGTGATTTTGGAGCCCAAAAAATAAAGTCTGACACTGTTTCCACTGTTTCCCCATCTATTTCCCATGAAGTGATGGGACCGAATGCCATGATCTTCATTTTCTGAATGTTGAGCTTTAAGTCAACTTTTTCACTCTCCTCTTTCACTTTGATCAAGAGGATTTTCTTCATTTACTGCCATAAGGGTGGTGTCATCTGCATATCTGAGGTTATTGATATTTCTCCCGGCAATCTTGATTCCAGCTTGTGTTTCTTCCAGTCCAGCGTTTCTCATGATGTACTCTGCATATCCACTGGAGAAGGGAATGGCAAGCCATGTCAGTATTCTTGCCTTGAGAACCTCATGAACAGTATGAAAAGGCAAAATGATAGGATACCAAAAGAGGAACTCCCCAGGTCATTAGGTGCCCAATATGCTACTGGAGATCTGTGGAGAAATAACTCAGAATGAAGGAATGGAGCCAAAGCAAAAAGAAAAGCCAGTTGTGGATGTGACTGGTGATAGAGGCAAGATCCAATGCTGTAAAGAGCAATATTGCATAGGAACCTGGAATGTCAGGTCCATGAATCAAGGCAAATTGGAAGTGGTCAAACAAGAGATGGGAAGGGTGAACGTCAACATTCTAGGAATCAGTGAACTAAAATGGACTGGAATGGGTGAATTTAACTCAGATGACCATCATATCTACTACTGTGGGCAGGAATCCCTCAGGAGAAATGGAGTAGCCATCATTGTCAACAAAAGAGTCCAAAATGCAGTACTTGGATGCAGTCTCACAAAGGACAGAATGATCTCTGTTCATTTCCAAGGCAAACCATTCAATATCAAAGTTATCCAAGTCTATGCCCCAACCAGTAATGCTGAAGAAACTGAAGTTGAACAGTTTTATGAAGACCTACAAGACCTTTTAGAACTAACACCCAAAAAAGATGTCCTTTTCATTATAGGGGACTGGAATGCAAAAGTAGGAAGTCAAGAAACACCTGGAGTAACAGGCAAATTTGGCCTTGAAATACGGAATGAAACAGGGCAAAGACTAATAGAGTTTTGCCAAGAAAATGCACTGGTCATAGCAAACACCCTCTTCCAACAACACAAGAGAAGACTCTACACATGGACATCACCAGATGGTCAGCACTGAAATCAGATTGATTATATTCTCTGCAGCAAAAGATGGAGAAGCTCTATACCGTCAACAAAAACAAGACCACGAGCTGACTGTGGCTCAGACCATGAACTCCTTATTACCAAATTCAGACTTAAATGGAAGAAAACAGGGAAAACTGCTAGACCATACAGGTATGACCTAAATCAAATCTCTTATGATTATACAGTGGAAGTGAGAAATAGATTTAAGGGCCTAGATCTGACAGATAGAGTGCCTGATGAACTATGGAATGAGGTTCGTGACGTTGTACAGGAGACAGGGATCAAGACCATCCCCATGGAAAAGAAATGCAAAGAAGCAAAATGGCTGTCTGGGGAGGCCTTACAAATAGCTGTGAAAAGAAGAGAGGTGAAAAGCCAAGGAGAAAAGGAAAGATACAAGCATCTGAGTGCAGAGTTCCAAAGAGTAGCAAGAAGAGATAAGAAAGGCTTCTTCAGCTATCAATGAAAAGAAATAGAGGAAAAGAACAGAATGGTAAAGACTAGAGATCTCTTCAAGAAAATTAGAGACAGTAAGGGAACATTTCATGCAAGGATGGGCACAATAAAGGACAGAAATGGAATGGACCTAACAGAAGCTGAAGACATTAGGAAGAGGTGGCAAGAATACACAGAAGAACTGTACAAAAAAGATCTTCACGACCCAGATAATCACGATGGTGTGATCAGTCACCTAGAGCCAGACATCCTGGAATGTGAAGTCAAGTGGGCCTTAGGAAGCATCACTACGAACAAAGCTAGTGGAGGTGATGGAATTCCAGTTGAGCTATTTCAAACCTTGAAAGATGATGCAATGAAAATGCTGCACTCAATATGCCAGCATATTTGGAAAACTCAGCAGTGGCCACAGGACTGGAAAAGGTCCGTTTTCATTCCAATCCCAAAGAAAGGCAATGCCAAAGAATGCTTAAACTACTGCACAATTGTACTCATCTCATACACTAGTAAAGTAACGCTTAAAATTCTCCAAGCCAGGCTTCAGCAATACGTGAATCATGGACTTCCAGATGTTCAAGCTGGTTATAGAAAAGGCAGAGGAATCAGAGATCAAATTGCCAACATCTGCTGGATCATCAAAAAATCAAGAGAGTTCCAGAAAAACATCTATTTCTTCTTTATTGACTATGCCATATCATTTGACTCTGTGGATCACAATAAACTGTGGAAAATTCTGAAAGAGATGGGAATACCAGACCACCTAACCTGCATCTTGAGAAATCTGTACGCAGGTCAGGGAGCAACAGTTAGAACTGGACATGGAACAATAGACTGGTTCCAAATAGGAAAAGGAGTACATCAAGGCTGTATATTGTCACCCTGCTTATTTAGCTTATATGCAGAGTACATCATAAGAAACACTGGGCTGGACGAAGCACAAGCTGGAATCAAGATTGCCAGGAGAAATATCAATAACCTCAGATATGCAGATGATACCACCCTTATGGCAGAAATTGAAGAGGAACTAAAAAAGCCTCTCGATGAAAGTGAAAGAGGAGAGTTAAAAAGTTGGCTTAAAGCTCAGCGTTCAGAAAACTAAGATCATGGCATCTGGTCCCATCACTTCATGGGAAATAGATGGGGAAACAGTGGAAACAGCATCAAACTCTATTTTTGGGGGCTCCAGAATCACTGCAGATGGTGACTGCAGCCATGAAATCAAAAGATGGTTACTCCTTGGAAGGAAGGTTATGACCAACCTAGATAGTATATTAAAAAGCAGAGACATTACTTTATCAACAAAGGTCCATCTGGTCAAGGCTATGGTTTTTCCAGTGGTCATGTACCGCTGTAAGAGTTGGACTATAAAGAAAGCTGAGTGACGAAGAATTGATGCTTTTGAACTGTGGTGTTGGAGAAGACTCTTGAGAGTCCCTTGGACTGCAAGGAGATCCAACCAGTCCATCCTAAAGAAATCAGTTCTGGGTGTTCGTTAGAAGGACTGATGCTGAAGCTGAAACTCCAATACTTTGGCCACCTGATGCAAAGAGCTGACTCATTGTAAAAGACTCTGATGCTGGGAGGGATTGGGGGCAGGAGGAGAAGGGGACGACAGAGGATAAGATGGCTGGATGACATCACAGACTCGATGGACTTGAGTCTGAGTGAACTCCGGAAGATGGTGATGGACAGGGAGGCCTGGCATGCTGTGATTCATGGGGTCGCAAAGAGTCAGACACGACTGAGAGACTGAACTGAACTGAACTCTGCATATAAGTTAAATAAGCAGGGTGACAATATACAGCCTTGATGTACTCCTTTTCCTATTTGGAACCAGTCTGTTGTTCCATGTCCAGTTCTAACTGTTGCTTCCTGGCCTGTATACAGATTTCTCAAGAGGCAGGTCAGGTGGTCTGGTATTCCCATCTCTTTCAGAATTTTCCATGGTTTATTGTGATCCACACAGTCAAAGGCTTTGGCATAGTCAATAAAGCAGAAATAGATATTTTTTCTGGAACTCTTGCTTTTTCCATGATCCAGCGGATGTTGGCACTTTGATCTCTGGTTTCTCTGTAGTCCATGGTATTCTCCAGTCTGGAAAACTGCCGCAGGTGGCCTGTCCGAGGTCTCCTGCATTGCAGGCAGATTCTTTAGCAGCTGAGACACAAGGAAAGCCCCAGAATTCTGGAGTGGGTAGTCTATCCCTTCTCCAGGGGATCTTCCCAACCAGGAGTTGGACTGGGGGCTTCCCGCATTGCAGGTGGATTCTTCACCAACTGAGCTATCGGGGAAGCCCAAATGTGATAAAGAAGGGATGAAGAGCAAATAAGGGAGGAGGGAAGGAGCAGTTTCACATTCTGTGTTCCACTTTTCACGGAAGGGAAGCAGCCATCTGGCGGCCAGCGCCGGAGCCCACCTAGATCACTCTTTGCTTCATGCAGCCAACCAGTCACCAGGCCTCAGTGGGTCGCAGTCCCTGTGTTTCTCACCATCCTTCCTGCCGCTGATGCTGTTCAGCCTCTGGCATCTGTTTTCAGGGATCAACCCGCTGGTTTTCTAGAGGGGCTCCTGTTTTTCGCTGTCCGCTCCTTCAACCCAGGCTGCATTCTGGCATGGGAGTGTGCCGTCTCTCAGTCGCGTCTGACTCTTTGCGACCCCATAGACTGTAGCCCCGCCAGGCTCCTCTGTCCACAGGATTTGCTAGGTAAAATATTGGAGTAGGCCACCATTTCCTCCTCCAGGGATCTTCCCAACCCAGGGGTTGAATGTATGTCTCCTGTGTCTCCGACACTGGCAGGTGGGTTCTTTACCAGCTGAGCCAGGGCAGTCACAGGCGGTAAAGGCCTAGCCATGAAGATCGGAACATGCCGCCCGCTCCAGCCGCGGTACTGGAGGGTGTGTGGCCCGGGCTGGGTCCTGGCTGCGTCATGTATGACCTTGGTAAAGTCACATGAGCATTCTGTGCATCCATTTTCTTTTTTGTAAAATAAGGATAAACTTATGGGTTATTATGGGATTAACTGGGTGAAAAACATACTCTGTAAATGCTATATAAATGTCAATTTCTTTTTTTCTTATGATTGCTTTAACACTTCAGTAAAGCCCAAAACTCCATTACAAGACTTACCAGCTTTGTGCGTGTGTGTTCTGACCGCCATGGGCCTCACTGGCTTAATTCCTCAACACTCTCCACTCCCGCTGCAGAAGCTCTGGGTCTAAATTCCTTTCGCTTTTTCTGGTGTATCTTGCTTTCTTTTGTCTCTGGCTAGTCCTTGTGTCTGGAATATGTTATCCTAGGCACCTTCCATCTCCCTTTAAGTCTCAGTATAGATGTTTCTTCCTCGTGGAAGCTTTTCTTGGCCCCTGACCTGGTTGGGCACTCCTCCGCAGTGACGCCGTGACACACTATGCTTGCTCCGTCTACACTCACCGCCTCTCTCCAGAGTATCGCGCCTGCCCGCCTGCATGTCTGTCTTCACCACTGACCGGGCCGACACCGTGAGGGTGAGCTCCCTGTCTGCCTTGCTTCCTCTGACACAGTGTCCAGTGCAACACAGGTTCTTAATATTTACTGAATGTGTTAAATGAATGGACTTTGTGAATTTTGTTGATGGGCAAATGTTCAAAATCAAATACTCTTCCTGCTGCTGCTGCTGCTAAGCGCTTCAGTCATGTCCGACTCTGTGCGACCCCATAGACGGCAGCTCACCAGGCTCCCCCGTCCCTGGGATTCTCCAGGCAAGAACACTGGAGTGGGTTGCCATTTCCTTCTCCAATGCATGAAAGTGGAAAGTGAAAGTGAAGCCCCTTTGTCATGTCCGACTCTTCGAGACCCCATGGACTGTAGCCTACCAGGCTCCTCCACCTATGAGATTTTCCAGGCAAGAGTATTCTCCCTACTATGATCAGTTTCTAATGGAAAATACAAAGAAAATAAATAAATTCTTTAATGCCTAAGTTGGTAGAGACATTACTTTGACTAGACGGCCGACATAGGTCCGTCTAGTCAAAGCTATGGTTTTCTCAGTAGTCATGTATGGATGTGAGAGTTGGACTATAAAGAAAGCTGAATGCCGAAGAACTGATGCTTTTGAACTGTGGTGTTGGAGAAGATCTTGAGGGTCCCTTGGACAGCAAGGAGATCCAACCAGTCCATCCTAAAGGAGATCAGTCCTGGGTGTTCATGGAAGGACTGATGCTGAAGCTGAAACTCCAGTACTTTGGCCACCTGATGCGAAGAGCTGACTCACTGGAAAAGATCCTGATGCTGGGAAAGATTGAGGGCAGGAGGAGAAGGGGACAACAGAGGATGAGATGGTTGGATGGTATCACGGACTCAACGGACACGAGTTTGAGCAAGCTCTGGGAGTTGGTGAAAGATAGGGAAGCCTGGCGTGCTGCAGTCCATGGGGTCACAAAAAGTCGGACATGGCTGAGTAACTGAACTGAACTGAACTGAACTGAAAGCTGGTAGATTGGACAGTGGAGAAGGAAAGTCTCCCTGCCTCCTAACAATTTGCTATTTTTGGCTACAGTTCCTAAACTCATCAGTGAAAAATTAATTTTTATTTGATTTTTCTCCCACTGTCACTGGTTAATCACTCTATTGATTTCTCCAAACTTAAAAAAAATTACTGTCTTTCAGAACCATTATAGTGTAGATTATCACAGTCTCAAGACCCAAAGATTACTGAAGAATTATAATTTGAAGAGCTATGATTTATTAGTTATATAAATTTTATTTAAATCAACAAGAGAATATAAGCTTCCTCTTAAATTCATTTACAATTCCAAAGAAATTTCCACAGATATGTGTGAGGTACAGTCATAACCACTTAATTATGCTTCCACTATATTAAAATCATTTTTAATGTTTGCCTGAATCATTTTTTCCTTCTTGAATTGCCAGTGGTGATACAGACACAGCGCAGCATCATATTTGGGAGTGAAGGAAACATCCCTCAATAATCCCAAAGGTAGTGAGTGAAACTACTAACAAGTATCATAAGTAATAGGAAAAGTACAGTAAGTAATAAACTGTAGCAACATTTTCTACACTAATTGTGAAGATATTAAGTTGCTACAAATATTTTTTTTCCAAAACAAAAGAAAATAAGAAGCATAGAATTGGATAAGAACTTTACAAAATATGATTTTCCCAAAAAAAGGAAAATTTTAAATGCAAAAAAGATTGCCTTGCAGTCTCCACACTATCTGGAAAAATAAGCAGTGTGGGGAAACTGTAGTACCTCTCTAACTAATCTCCCCTTTTCTGTCCACTGAATGGACACATTTTAAAATAAAAGCCCTGAAATAACAAACCAGATTTTTCTGTCTTCTCTACTATCCCTGATGCCATTTTAATCCTTTACATGATAAAAATAGCTCCCAAATAGGTAAGAATTTTCCAAGGGAACACAGTATTTCAATTTTCTTCATTCAGTGTCTGCCTTCTCCATATCATCTAAATTCTAATTCTACAAAGTTCTTTTATGTCTTTCCTTCGGACAGTGGAGTAGCAGTTTGATAACTTTCTTCCTCTCTCCCCCATTCCCTCCCTCCCTCCCCCCTTTCTTCCTTCCTTTGAATCTTTAGCACAAGCTTGTTTTGTGCTAAAGATTTGTTTATGACCCTTAATTTCCCCCTTAACGAATCATGGCTCACACCCTGAGAGCCTGGGGTGGGGGAGGGGCAGTGATGTTTCTCTCCATCTGTGTTTGTCATGCTAAATTTAGATATCTCTGGCAGTGCCCAGATTTGATAATGATAGGTGAGGGCATGTTATATATGTGCTAACAGAAAGGTGTTTTATAATTCCTGCATGCAATGAGTAATTTTCAACCCACTGCAGTCTTTCTTGCTTGCAGTAAACCTTAACTACAAAACACTCGGCCAGAATTACTAACGAAATAACCTTTTCAAGCGATGCCTTTTTTCTTTTCCTAGCATCGTTTGCAGCATGATGCCCAGTGAGGTAGAACTTTAATTTCTAAGTATGTATTTAAATAAGAGAGCTGACACGTAAAAATTGCTCGCTTCTTTCCATTTCTAGAAACAGTGTTGTCCATTTATCCTGGGACATTGTTGTTTGTTGTTTACTCACTAAGTCGTGTTCCACTCTTTGTGACCCCGTGGACTGTAGCCCGCCAGGCTCCTCCCTCCATGGGATTCTCCAGGCAAGAGTACCGGAGGGGTTGCCATTTCCTTCTCCAGAGGATCTTCTGACCCGGGCATCGAACCCAGGTCTCCCACATTGCAGGCAGACGCTTTTACCACCTGAGCCACCAGAGAAGTCAAGAGTGCTGGAGGGGTTGCCATTTCCTTCTCCAGGGGATCTTCTGACCCGGGCATCGAACCCAGGTCTCCCACATTGCAGGCAGACGCTTTTACCACCTGAGCCACCAGAGAAGTCAAGAGTGCTGGAGGGGTTGCCATTTCCTTCTCCAGGGGATCTTCCCGACCCAGGGATTAAACCTGTGTCTCCTGCTTGGCAGGCTGATTCTTTACCACTAAGCCACCTAAAGTTTCTTTTTTTTCCCACCTTTTGGTTTGGTGAGAAAGTGGACATGTTTGCATATGGAGCTCAGAGGCCCGCTGGGAATGAAAGGGTAATGATCCAGATTCCTTCCCATTGAGTGTCCATGTTTTTAAGTGATGTCTGGAGGACCTGGAGTTACGACTGGGACACACAAACCCCTAAAGGGAGAGGACTGTAATGGAAGGAGGAATTAGTGCTACCATCCCAGACTCAGCACCAGCCCCCAGTCTCCATGTCGGGTCATATGACAGGTGAGGTACACTTGTTGCTCGGGCACCATGAGCCTGGAAGAAGCTCCCCTGTGTGACCTCTCACGTCTTACGAGTGCTGGTCCTCGCAGCTGGGAACAGTGACACCCAGCAGGAGCAGCAGAAGTGGGAAATGCAGCCTCACCTCCCTTTCTCTGGTGACCGTCAGCATGCCGAAGCTCTCAGATCCTGCGAGTGAGACTTAGAGAGGTGGAGAGTGGGCTTCCCCACGTCAGTGGGTGAGAGCTCAAAGGCGTTTAATGCGAGTGTATCGGTGAGCTTTGCCCCTGTTGTGCAGCTGCACCTAGAGAACTGACACCGTCTGGTAATATAATTTTGTTGTTGTTGTTCAGTTGCTAAGTTGTGTCTGATGCTTTGCCACCTCAAGACCTGCAGCAAGCCAGGCCTCCCTGTCCCTCACTGTTTCAGAGTTTGCTCAAACTCATGTCCGTCGGTCGGCGATACCATCCGACCAACTCATCCTCTGCTGCTGCCTTCTCCTCCTGCCCTCAGCCTTTCATGGACTTTAATTGTTATTCCAGTTGAGTGATCTGAGCAGAGATGAGATAGTTTTGAGGTTGGAGGAAACGAAATAGATGCACGATGAAGAAATGTGTGCTTTATCACAAGGTGATTTAAATGTTTGAACTGCTTAGGAAATTTCCCGTACAAAACGTAGGCAGTAGGTGCTGGCTTTGCGCATGCTGACGTGGCCCCTGGAGCCTCATCTCCTGGAATCTACTCTGTGCAGGCATGTGGTCACGACAGAGAGCCCCCCGTGTGAGGTCAGGAGGGTGTTGTGAAGCCGAGGCCCTTGGGTGGCCCCCTGCACGATGGCTACTCATCTGCTGGCTCGCTCCTTGGCCTGAGCCCCCAGCCAGGTCAGCTAATGACCCACTTTCCCTGGGGCTCCCTTCAGCTGCTCTCACCCCTGGGCCAGCGGTGAGTTCAGCTTCGTGATGAAAGGCCCAGTTCTGGAGAGCACCGTGCTTTAAGGTCAGAAGCAACAGAACTGACGCGGGCTGCTGTCCATCCAGCTTGTTCTCAGTCCCGTCCACTTTACATCAGCTTCCCCCGTACCACACCCAAGTCCCTGTCTGTCAAGTGTCAGCTCTAGCATCAGAAATGGGGATAACAGGCTTAGAGCAGCTAAGCACTCAGCTTCCACAATTACTTATCACTAGTTCGGTTCAGTTCAGTCACTCAGTCATGTCCAGCTCTTTGCGACCCCATGTGCTGCAGCACGCCAGGCTTCCTTGTCCTTACTAAATCCACGTATATGCAGTCTGGAGTTCTGCTTCTCGGACTGAATCCCTGTTGCTATGGCGTCACCTGGCACCAGGTCTAGGACTGTGGTGGTTACATGGGCACTTCCTAGCAATATTACCTTTCAGTCAGTCTTTTAAAGGTGTATATACTTAGGCAATTAATTCCCTTATTCTTCTAATTTCAAGAAACCTTTTTAAGAAAGGTAATGCTTATTCTTCTGACCAATGTGTTTCCAAATCCGCTTCTTTACCTTCTTTCACAGGCAGTCTCTTTCCATTTTTTCTGACCTTTGTTATATTAAGAAAGATCAGGGCAACAAATTTGAATCTGAAGTTCTCGAAAGCTGAAGCATATCTGTTTCTCCAAAGACTGAAAGTGGAGCATTTATCACACTGTTTTAGATGGTACGTCTTTAATAAAGCTTTCCTGGTGGCTCAGAGGGTAAAGAGTCTGCCTGCAATGTGGGAGATCCAGGTTCGATCCCTGGGTCAAGAAGATCCCCTGGAGAAGGGAATTGCTACCCACTCCAGTATTCTTGCCTGGAGAATTCCATGGACAGAGGAGCCTGGTGGACAATAGTCCATGGGGTTGCAAGAAGTCAGACAGGACTGAGTGACCAACACTTTCGCTTTCCTTTTTTCTTTAATAAACCCCTCATGAGAGCGTGCGGGCATCTGGCTGGGGACTTCTCTATTGTGGTGCAGGGTTTTAAATCCCAGACGTCAGTGCACAGAATCCTTCATCAGAGCACACGCTCTGTCAGCTCACCACCTTCACCCCGAAGCCGGCAAGAAAAGAAAGAAACATCTAAGAAGGGAGGAGAGGGTGAAAATGGAGCCTGACTGATCACTTACGTAATTATCAGCACACGTACTAACCCCAGGGTTTTTTGGGTGCTCCTTCTAACTTGTAAAACTACCTTTAATCATTAAGTTCCACTAAATGAACAAAATCATAACCATATTTCAAACACATGTAGAAAATTAGCTCATAAGAAAACAGTAAAAATGCTTCATTAAGAATTTAATTCTGGTAAAGTTCTTATAAATAATATGTTGAGTCAGGGTAATATCAATCTATTATAAGTAAAGCAACATGCTACTTGAGGTTGGAAAGCTGAGCACAGAGAGAGGTTCCTGGTGTAGCGTTTGAAAGGATCATTTCAGCAACAACAAGCTCCCATTAGGAGAAAGCAGCGCGGAAATACACGTGTCAGCATACGCAGAGCAGACAGCCGGTAGGGATTCGCCCTATGACTCAGGGAGCCCAAAGCTGGTGCTCTACAGCTCAGAGGCGGGGGATGGGGTAGGAGGTGGGAAGGAGGTTCAGGGGAGGGAACGTGTGTACACCTGTGGCTGGTTCATGTTGATGTGTGGCAGAAACCAGCACAGTGTGTCAATTAATTATCCTCCAATTAAAGTGTGTTAGCTGCTCAGTCATGTCTGACTCTTTGCAACTCCATGGACCCATGGACTGTAGCCCGCCAGGCTCCTCTGTCCATGGAATTCTCTAGGCAAGAATACTGGAGTGGATTGCCATTCCCTTCTCCAGGGGATCTCCCCTACCCAGGGATCGAATCTGGGTCTCCTGCATTGCAGGTAGACTCTTTAGCCTCTTAACCACCAGGGAAGCCCCAGTTAAAAATAAAATTAAAAAAACTCAAATGTCCAAAATATCATATGTAATATTATGCAATATAATATAAGTGTATATAAGTATAATATAAGTATACATATGATATTTGGCACAGTTAGTATACATTTGCAAATATATTTAATATAAAAGTTATATATGCAAGCTAATTCTTTGTTATGAATTTTTGAAAATAGTACTATAGCAATGATAATGGAAATCGCAAGTACACTGAAAGTTGGACACTTGAGTGCATTTGTGATCTCAGGTGAGTCAAGACCTTCCCCATAATCACAAAGAGGTCTCAGGAAACAGCAGCATTTGAACTACTCATTTTACAGGGGGGGAAACTGACAGCCAAGGATGCAGAGAGCTGTGTGGTCACTGCAGGTCAGGATTCCAGGGTACCCTGACTTCTAATTCAAAACGCTAGCAAACTCCTATTTATCAGCAGGGGGAGGGGCAAGGTGGGGACAAGGGCTGAAAGGGACAGACTACTGGGAACAAAACAGATAAGATACAAGGTTGTTCTCTGCAGCTCAGGGAGCACAGCCAATATCTTAACTTTCTATGGAGCACAAAGGGGTGTTTGGGAGAGAACGGATACGTGCACATGTGTAGCTGAGTCCCTTCATTGTCCCCCTGAAACAGTCACAGTATTGTCAATCCACTATACCTCAGTAAAAAGTAAACAGTTTAAATTTAAAAATATCAAATCACTGTGTAGTGCAACTGAAACTGATATGAAGTTGTAAGTAATTAAAAGGTATCAGTTCGGTTCAGTTCAGTCGCTCAGTCGTGTCCGACTCTTTGTGACCCCATGAATCGCAGCACGCCGGGCCTCCCTGTCCATCAGCAACTTCCGGGGTTCACTCAGACTCGCGTCCATCGAGTCCGTGATGCCCTAAAGTAGATAAGTGCTGACTCCCCACACCGGCCCCTCGCAGGGAACAGCTGTTGTGGGTAGGAGACAATCGCTGTGTCCTGACGCCGTGATCCCTGCAGCATTAGTCGCAAACAAAGGGCACACCCCAGCTTTTACACAAAAACCCACATCCACGCGCTGAGGATGTCCCTGCTGCTGGTGTGAGCAGGTGCACGTCTCAGGAACTGAGGCACACTCAGCACCCTTGCTGGAGCATGCTCCCTGCAAACTCAAGCCCTCCTGTGTCCGATCCATCTGCAGTGTCTCAGTTTTAAGCTCGTACAACCTCCTTCCACTAACAGAAGCCAAACTTCTTTCAGCTTTTAAGTTATTTGTGAAAAGCAGGAGATTGTAACAGATGACGAAAGAGCCATACAAACAATGGGGTCAGGTTGTTACTACATTCAGGACCAGGCTGGAGGGTTAAATGAGTTATTATTTCACCTTTACAATTGTTAGAAATTGCAGCAAGGGGGAAAGAGGTTTGGGGCACAGGTCTCTGGATGTGATGCTTAAAAAGTTGCTTAAATATGATGTATGGCAGAAACCAACACAACATTGTAAAGAAATTATCCTCCAACTAAAAATGTTAAAGAATGAAACAAGGTGCTTAAATGGTTCATGTATGTCTTAAATGTTCAGATATAAACGTCTATATAAGGCCCATATGAATCACTTGAGACCTTTTTTTCATTTTTA